>NC_142261.1:10694285-10996280 GCF_052056855.1 Sturnus vulgaris | reverse complement strand
AGAATACCCTCAAATCTGCAGCATGATCACAGCAAGGAGAGTGCTGACCAAACAGCCTCACACTCCATTGGCTGCTCATGCCAGAGGGGAAAGAGAAATTTCCCATCTGCCATATTTTAAGGATGAGGAAAGAGGCAGATGGGCTCTGGGCTCAAGCTGCCTTGCTGAAGAACCTACTGCTGTGGGATTTCTGTACTGGAAAGGCTGATGACTGGAATTCTTGATTTGCCATTGCTAGATGCTGCTGAACATCTTAAAAACTCTGGGCTGAAACTGGGAATGGCAGAGGGAAACAATCTTCTGGAAGTGTTAACTGTTCTCAGTGAATGTGTGAGTGAATTGACTTTAAAGACACATCTAGGAGGAAAGGTGAAGAAGAAAGTTGGTTGAAAGGCACAAAACTGCTAAGAGGGAAAGAGGATGAAAAACTTGAACTAATCTGAGGAAAACGTGGAACATTAACTCTTTTAAAATATTTTAAGAGGTCAGGTCTTAACAAGAGCACTCTGTTCAGCAGAAGTACCACCACCCTGAAACAGATGATGATCACTGTGTTTTTTCCTGTTATTCATTAACTGTTTCACCTTGCTCTTCTCATTCAGTGGAGGATGCAGTGACATCCCAGCCCTGGCCATTCCCAGCTGGATGGATGCAGTGACAGAGTGCAGAATGCACAGCCTGTGGCTCCTGTCCCTGCCAGGACCTGCCAGTCCATCCCCCTGCCCCCGTGCCCACCCTCCTGAAGGCATTAGCTCAGTACCCAACCCTTTCCTTAGCCCCACTGCAGAGAACAGCAGGGGCTCCTCTCACCCCACGGGCTCCTGAGCCACCCCTGAGCCACCCCTGAGCCATCCCTGAGCCACCCCTGAGCCATCCCTGAGTCATCCCTGAGCCACCCCTGAGCCACCCCTGAGCCATCCCTGAGCCATCCCTGAGCCACCCCTGAGCTATTGCTCCTGCAGAAGCTGCTTCTCAAATCCCTCTTCCCTGACACGTTTCTCATTCCTATTCCTTGAGACTGTTCATGCTTTTCTTTAACTCACAGCTCTTCCCTGCTCCATGTGACTTCACTCTGATGCAAAGGCATTATTTTTCCTACCTGAGTTTTTGGGATCACCCTTAGACACTTTGGAAAAATCAGTACAATGCAATATTACTGCCACACTTCCAAGGCTCTGAGACACGAAGAAGGAAGTGTGGTGTTTTATTCTTCTTTCCTAATTAATGTGAAAATTCTATAAATTGCATTATTACCACATCCATACAATTCCCAGTGCACTTAGCAGGAGGGATGGATGTACAATACTCATCAAAAATGTCAGTGCTCCAACAAACCCAATGGCTGCTGGAACAGCTCAGGCTCAGGAGGATCTGATACCTCCCCACTTTGCACTGAAACACCTCCTGGCCCTCTGGAAATTCTGTAGAAATGCATTTCACTGAACTTTTACTTTTCTATCTGAGCTTTGCTTTGATTACTTCATTATTCTTTTCACCCTGAAAACTATTGTTTCAACACTGTAATTTTTTTTGCATAGAACTTAACAAAATAAGGTAGTTTCTCATTCTACTTTACCTAAGAGAAAGAAATGCAAATCTTATTCACAGCAGAATTGTCGTTCCTGCTTCCTCATAGCAGTGTCAGATTCAGCAAGTGGGGGAAATCCTGAGACTATGTGAAACTTAACTGGCTGCAAAGATCAGAGAAATCATGCCAGTGGTCGGTTCTGATGGCCATAAAGATAAGCTGTGCACGGCTCAAACAAGAATCTATTGGATTTTTTCCACTAATTCTTATCTGTCTCACAAAGATCTAAATGTACATGACCAAGTGTACATGACAAACGAGCTGAGTTACATTTCTGTTTGGAGTGCCCTTGACCCTGCACCCTTCCTGCCTACTGTTCACTAAATCTTTCTAACAGAGCTGGCCTTCAGATGCCCAGCAGATACTCTTTGTCCTATTACCATTCATGCCTCAGGAACTGAGGTGTAGAAGGTAACCCATAATTTTGTGCAGACAGCTCTGTCTGCCTGCAAAATTACAGAACCTGAAGAAGAAAATTCAAAAGCAGGAAAGCTTCAAAAGTTTGGGTTTTTAAAATTGTGCATGAAGGGCTGTTAATCCTGTGAGAGTGGCTGCTCCTAAAGCTGACTGTTCTGCAGGAACAGATACTTCATGTCCTACAATGGCAGGAAGTATTTGGCTGAACCCAACTCCTTCATCTGGCAAAGGAAGCTGAAGTTGGCAAGGCCCATTGCTACAGAGCCCTCACTTGCCTTGAGCTTCTCTGTGTCTTTTTGGGAAAAGCAGAGCTGATGATGAGGATTTAAAGAGCCATATGAATCTTTCCCTCAAAGCCCACGAGACCAAAACCAATTTCTTGAAGATTCTTCTCTCAGTTTCTATAAAGACTGTGGAAAGGGCACTGCATTCCATACCATTATGACTAACCAACGACAGATTTCAGTCCTTTATCCCTAATTAACCATTGGAACTACTGAGATGGCTCAGCCACTGCACAAGGGCAGTGATTCCAGTGAAGTGAACTCTCACCTCAGCCAGAAAAATATCTCTGGGCTTGGTTCTGCAAAATGCTGAACAACATTTTTGGATTCTGCTGAAGCAGAACAATTAGAGCCACAGCAGGTCAGATTTAGCCCAGGATGTGTCTTGGTGCTACTTTGTACATTGAGAAATTGAATCACAATCACAGTTTGCCAGTGACTGGAAACATTCAAAATCCATATGAAAAGTAGGAATAACCTCTAGGCCTGCATTACCAGGGTCTCCTCTAGTCTACCAAAGCACAGATATTTTATGGTTTAAGTGAACAGAATCCCTGCCCAGATTGTCAGTAAGAGATCCTAATACACTGCTAATGAGCCTCCTTCCCTGTAGGGTCAGAAAAGCCACTCGTGGGTGCCCTGCAGAGCATGGAATACAGACAACCACTGAAAAATACAATTAGTTTAGGGGAATTAAGTTTATAGCAAGTTTGTGGAAGGATTTTTTTCCTTCATTTTGTTCTGTTCCAGAAACCAATTACATGACAAGGGTCATTATCCTGAAATGGCAGGGGAGAAATCTGACAAACAAGAGTCCACTTGCAAAACAACTGCCCCCACCCTGGCTGTGCAAATGCACTGGGGCTATCCAGAACTATTCCAGGTTAGCCCTGACTTGGCAGAAAAGAGAAGTCAAAGCACAGAAGTAAAACATCACACACAGCTTTAGCTGTTGCAGAACTGAGATCACATCTCTGACTAAACTTTCTATACTTTCATTGATTTCCTCATCATTTCAGCCCAGTTTGTTCTGGGTGATGGACATCCCATCTACCTGCTAAGCTGTGGGAATTGGTGTTTTGGAATCTCTTTTTATCCAAGGCAAACTTTCCAAGGTGATGCTGCTGACATGGTATTTAGTTTGTGGTTTTGGAGTGCTTGCTCTTTGTTTATTTTGAGTGATACGAGGAAGAATAGCAAGAAAGGTTTATTTTTATGGCATGGGAAGACACTCCTGGCATTCCAAAGGGAAGGATTGAGGAGGAGATCTAGGACTGCACTGAGGACTAGCACTTTGTCCACCTCAGCTCACAGAGTCTGGGAAGGAGAGAGGGAATTCTGGCAGGAACTGTGGGGTGATCCCTGTTGGCCTCCCACTGGAGGAGGGGAGCTTGCTGAGTCTTGGGTTTGTGTTTGCAGAGACTCAGTGTCAGATCCTCTCCCCCAAGTCTCAGGGGAATCATTGGGAGTTCTCAGCACCCCTGGATCAAGACAGAACTTTTCTATGGTGAGTCTTGGCTGCCTTGCTGCCTTCATCTCCATTTACATCTGCACAAAAGGATATTCATATCCCCTTGGCAGGCAGACAGAATTGCACAAGGTTCAGACCAGCCCACTGATTAAAGTGACAGTTAAGCAGAGTAATCTGGTTTGGTTTTTTTTCTCTTCTCCCAGAATGATGGGTTTTATCTTAAAACAACTTGGAAATTTTCCCTTTCCTCAATCTTCCAAAGAAACCTGAATTTTCTTAGACCTGCTACATCAGATGAAGAAACCTTTTACTGTCATTGGCCTTTAATCCTTTCATGTCCTTAAAGAGGCTGTCCCAATGCCTCCTAAAGGCAGAGAGCAGCTCCCTGAAGCACAAGACTGAAAGGTGTGTAGGTATTTCTGCAGCCTACTTCAAGAAAATTACTAAATCTTTAGGGAACCAATATTTACTCTCAGTCTTCTGGTCCTGTAACTGAATCAATGTGTGTGGAGTCTTGACTCCCAAACTTTCATGAAGTGCAGAAACATTTTCTGAGACTGAATGCAAGATCAGGGGTGTTGAGGAATTCCATTGAAATAAACAGAATAATGTGAAAACTACCCCATTTTCCAGTATTCCAGTAATAGAGAAAATGCAGGTTTGTCTGAGGTTTCTGTTTTTCATATCAAAGAGACTGTATGATCAGGAAGAAATAGAGAATTGTTTCTAATATAATTTCTGCCAAAGGCCTGATGGAATGGAAGGCTAAGAAGACTTTGTACCTATGACTCCTGTTCTCTACCTTGGAAGATAATAGACATCCACAGAAGACAATCAATGTAAGCCACAGCTAATGTTGAAGTACATTTAAAAGATATTTTACCAATACCATATCAGAACATTTCCAAGAATTTTTCTCCTTGTACAAGACCAGAACCTGTTACCAAAAGTAGAAACAATAGAGCAATAAAAGGGGGAAATTTCAGTAAATTAATTCCTGTCTGTGGTAAAAATGAGCCAGCTTCTTTTAGTGCAATGAAAATAATAGAGTCCAAATATTGAAAAGTTTTAAAGTGGGATAAAAGGCAAAGCACTGGATTTGTCTGTACTGACATTAGCAATGCATTTCTATTCAAACAAGTTGCTCACATAATCAAGACAGCTCAGAGCTGAACACAGACAACTTCCCCCAACACTTTTCTCTGCCCATCCCATGGCTTTGTTTGTGCAGTCTGCCCTGTGATACCATGGCTGGAGGAGGAGTTTGATTTGCAGCCACACAGCAAAGCCATCCCAACCTCAGCAATGTCACAGGGATCTCGATGTGTAAGGACTGGACAGTGCCAGGGGTGCAGATGACATCCTGTGTTTTCTACACACACAGCACTCACCGGCCACCACACCATGCTCCTTCCAGCCAGGAAAAACCCTCCCACTGTGCCTCGGTTGGTGGAGTACATAGCCTGGAAAAAAAGGAAAAAACAAAGTTTTAATTGTATTTCAAGTGTGCTAGGCAAGCTATTCACAGACTGAGACCAAACAGCTAGAATGAAGGGATAATAAACACATGGGCAGGGTAAAGTGAAAGAAACAGAGTGGCTAAAAAGAAAAACCTTATAATGAAGAAAGTAATATAATGGAGCAATGATTTTTTTAATCTAGGTTTGTATTAGCCATTCAAATTTCATTTCTTCACCTTTCATTAGAGTGCAAACCATCATTAAATAAAATTAAATTTAACCAAGAAAAAATATTGCTCAAGTAAAAGCTCCCGTGTATTTTTCACTGGGGAGAAAAGCCTTTGATTTGAGACATCAAAACAGACTAGAAGGTGCAAGTTAATTAACAGAAGGTATGCAGCTTTTTTACTCAATTCTATGCTGCCCCAACAGATATCTGTTTTCTTGTTGTGATATCAGCATTGTGCCTGATTCCCTCTGAAGTTCCAAAACAAGAAGACAGCTAATATTTCCTTTTCACAAACTCATGTTGACTTTGTGAAGGGATGGGCTTTAGAGGGAAGTTTCCTCCAATTTTTGTTCATGGCCCTGAGCCATTATTTACTGGATTTCCATTGTCTACTCTGATGGACTTTGAACAGGTAAATAAGCGAAGAAGACCTGGAAAAATTAGCAACATATTTTCTTCAGATACAGAAGAAAGGAAGTAAATATGATAGATTTACATTTAACTCCACACAGCAACTGAACAAGTATTTGTCCAATAGCAATGTCATCATGGGTGGAAAGAAAGAGCTCCAGGAATTAACTCAGCACACAATGGCCTGAGAAACCAGAGATCAGCCCTTTATTGTCAGAGATCTTTAACGTAAAGTTCAACTACAGCAACAGCCAGGCTCCCACGGCAGGATCCATCTCCCTCCTGCCAGACAACAAGGTGTTCTGGTGGGCTGAGCCTTCAGATTTTTGGCTGTATTTTTGGCCTCCTATGCTGAAGAGGCAAAGAAAAAGTTGTGTCCACTTTGTGCAAACCCTGCATTTTTGATGCCCTTCAAAATATTGCCAGGCTGTTAGGAAGGGATGTTTGCTCTGCTGACTTTTCTGCACTGCGCTGCTCCTGGAAAGCAGCGGATTCCGGAGGGCAATCCCTGCCCTCTGTGTGTTAATGGTCAGGTGTTCAGGTGACCGGAGGGCTTGCCCCAGGGAAACCCGAATTCAGTGACATTCCCCCTTGTAGCTGAGTGTATCGGCCCATTCTCCAAACGCTTCAGCTCGGAGGTCCCAGCGCTGGGCTGGCCGCTCCTTTGTCCCCTGGCTGCGGTGTTTGTGTCCCTGTGGGCACAGCCCTTTGGGCTGGGGCTGTCCTGGCAGAGAGGCTGTCCCCAGCACAGAGGCGCTGCCCCGGAGCTGCTCCTGCTCAGCCCCATGGCCAGAGAACAGCCGGCAGTGCTGCCCTACGGCCTCGGCCGTCCCTGTCCCCGTCCCCGTCCCTGTCCCTGTCCCTGTCCCTGTCCCCGTCCCTGTCCCTGTCCCTGTCCCTGTCCCTGTCCCTGTCCCTGTCCCCGTGCCAGTCCCGGCAGCGGTACAGCCACACCGCCACCCCGTCCCTCCCCAGCCCTGCAGCTCCCCACTCTTTCCTGTGGCATCACCTCACATCCCCAGCTCTCCCTGCAGCCCCGGTGCTCCGTGGCCAAATCCCCCAGGTCCAGCCTGTTTCTAAGAGGGGCCCTGGCTGATCTTCACCGGTCCCTTCTCTCAGCCCGTCCCACACAAACCCCATCACTCCACCTTCCCCTCTGCTTCCATTCATCCACCCGAAGGGATGCCTCCCTAGGTCACCATCCCCTCTAATGCAAATAAGTGCCCACATTTTGCCCACCATGCACTTGTTAACTATTTCAATTAAGCATCAAAATCTTTTTATAATTACACATTCTCACTTACTAAAACATTTTGCCAAGACTCTATAATATACCTGCTCATTAAGTAAAACAAAATAAAATCCCAACATACCCATAGTCCCACTGCCAAAACTAACACGAAGTAGATGACAATAACAGAGATGTCTGCAGGATTGTTGATCCTTATGATGGATTCCATCCTGGCTGCCTCTCTGCCTTTCTTCTTCTTTCTCTCCTTATGTGCTTCTTGCAGAGCTCAGGTTAATGATAAACTGCTGTCATCACCTACGTCTTATATAATATATAACTTCAGATTCACTTGTCTCCAGCGGGACACAAGAAGCTGCTGCTTTTCCTTGGACAGCTCTTTCCCCAAGAGTGCTCCTCTGTTACAGGTGCTGCAGATTTCAGAGTTCAGTGTCCCTGCCAAAGGTGCTCGGGGTTTTAACATCCACGAGCAGATATCTGAGAAGGAATGACACGGAAAGGAGTGGCTTGGCTGCAATAAACCCGCATATTTACCTCACTGGGGGTGAATACCTTTTTTTTTTTTTTTTTTTTTTTTTAAGTGGTTGTACCTGTAAATCTAGTCATGGAAGATGCAGTTCTTTTAGTTGACGATGGTAAGCAATTATCTGTGAGGAGTGACCTGGCAACTGGGGAAAACCCAGGAGTCCAGGATCTGGGACACCCTCTGTGTCATCTCTCAACTCAGCAGCATTACTCAATGGACAAACAGGCCCGTGTTTCTGGGAAGGACAAAACTTGAATCTGCTTCCATCTCTCACATGGATACAGGTAAAGATGCATGTGAACACAAGATCTGCATCCAGGAGCTCACTGGGCTGAATTTCAGGCTGTTTAGACCGTGGTGTTGGCTCTCTCTATTGTAGCTAATCAGCTTCACACTTGAGTAAGTTCAAAGTTCATCGCAGCTCGGGTCTGCTCTCCCTTTATTTGCTCCTCTGACTTCAGAATTAAGCTAAGCAAAACAACTGATCACAAAGATGTGGAACACGCTGGTTACAGACAGATCCTCACAGCTCTGAGTAAGGAAGCTTCCCCAGATGATGCCCATGATCCTCTGTTTGAGCTAGAAGAGGTCAGAGAAATCCAGAGTATTTAGAACAATGTATCTAGGTGCCAGGCACATTTCTGGGCTCTGAGGATATCTGAGAGTCCCATTTTCTGCTTGATATTAGGGAATCATTATTCATTGACAGCCTTTTAGGTGTAAAATGTGACCTTGAAGTTACACTGAGCAGAACAAGCAGTCCAGCAGGGAAGCACAGCAGGCCTGGCTGAGGTTGCAGGTGTTATTTCCTCAGAGATTAAATGAAGGGCTGGCACTCTGTTCACTGGCAACGATTTTTTCTTAGGTAAACTACCCTGTGGTAATTGTGGTTAATAAAAAGCAGCTAAGAACCTATAATACAATGGGATTACTTGTAAAAGTAAAATTTTTAAAACTCTGTTGTTTGAGCACCTATACTCATAAAATAGTGCTACCCTTTGATGTTTAGGCATCTCTCCCAAGCATATTGTTCAGTTTGTCCTACATGACTGTGAAATGTTAGCTTTAACTCCAGCTGAGAAAAAGTTAACCCCGGAAACATCCAAAATTCCGTTAGTTCTGACCTTCCCTGCTGCGTATTTCAGAGGAAAATAAAAGGCTTATTTACAACCTTAATTATCAGGAAACAATTTGCCTAAGATAGGCTGCAGATGGCACTTTCTTTACAGAGATTGATGCATATTCCTCCGGGTCTTTGCAGCTAACAAAAGTTTGGTTTTAATGAATTCCATTTCTGTGTCAGTCTAGAAAGGCAAGCAAAAGGAAACATTAGTCAGGAACTGATCGACTCTAATGTGCTTGTGTTCCCACCCAGGCTCTGCAGAGGAGAGCTCAGAGGCTGAGCAATACTGTAACCTCTGTCCACAGCTCCTAGTGTGACCATACCAGCACAATTCCAAGGTTTGAAACACTAATGGAGCATCAACATCTAAAAAATAGTACTCACACAATTTCTATCTTCCTGTACAGTGGAAACAATTGTTTTTTTATTTCTGTGGGCCACAAACAGAAACTAAGCAGAAACCAACATCATCTACAAGACTGTCAGAAGGGGAGGCAGCTTTGTCAAGGCTCTGAGTATCTCATCTCCACATCCTCATATCTGCAGCCCAAAGAGAAACCTGGAAGCATTGCAGGTTGCTGGTGTACCCAATGATTCACTGCATGAATTCAGTGCATACAAAAGGTCTCTGAAAGGTCAGGTAGCTTTTCAGATTGCAAATGGGCTAAATCTTTCTTTGTGTTAAATCTTTCAAAGATAAGCATGAGTAAATCTCCTGATGTGATGAGTGAACACGGCATCAGAACACAACACTCATTTCTTTTCCTCACACTCAGTGTGCTTCAATGGATCTCTCATCATCTCATCAACCTACTCTTCAAGCAGGTTTAGAGTTCCAATACTAGACAAATTGACAAATAATTTGATATACTGAGGGTATTTCTCTACTCTTGCCTGTGAGCCAGGGCAATTTATTGAAGTAGGAGAGATTTTAACAGGAGTGAGAAAACCACATCGTTTAAGTAACATAACTCAGTGCCTGTGATCCATGTCTGTAATGATTGCTCCTTCTGCATAGAGCCTGGTGACATTTAGCTTATCATTAATGTGTCTGTTGATACCTGATAGACAAAACAGAGACTGGAGGAGAGGGCAATTAGCTACAGAGCAGCGAGGAATTGGTTCAAACTCCCAGCCCAGGCTGATAAATGCCATGGATCTGCATTCTGGCTGAGCAGCCACAGCTCTCTGATGGGACACAGGGCAGCTCAGGAGCTGGGTAGAAGCTGCAGTTGCTGTGTTGTCCTCTGAAAATGGAACTGTAGCACAGGAAATTTGGGAGTTACTGGCACTTAGCCAAGTCTCTTACAAAGTTGTGTGCAAGTCTTCCTCCTGAGGATGACAAATGATAAAGCAATGGCAAATCAAATAAACTACAAAGAGGAAGATGCATCAGCATGCAAAGTACCTCCTACAGGGAACTCCTCTAATCTTTTCCCTGGCATTCCTCCACATCTTTTGATAAAGCAAGTAGATTTATTTGGGGATGCTCCTCAGAAATGCTAACTGATACAGTATCCTTTGTACAAGTAATGAAGGACAAACACAGACAAAAATTTGCAGTTATTTTATTTGCACAAGACCACCTACTATGTTAGTAAATTCTCTACTCTCCTTTGACAGATTCCTAATCATGCAGTATGAACTTGGAAAAGAGTTCATATTTGCAAGTGGGTAAAATATAAATTCAAGGGCTCTCAGCACAGCTTTCCTAAAACAGTTCTAATAATGGAGGGTGGCAGCTAGAGAATTGTTTTACACCCTTTTTTGATGCCAAAAGTCCTTTTTCTCTTTCTGGAATCTTTACTAAGTTAGCAAAACCTGGTTCTAATTAGAATAATTAGTCACAGAAGGATGACAAAAATGTGGGAAACTAAAATGTGCGATCAAATGAAGAAGAATTACTAAAAGAAAAAAAGATCTGAAGTCCAGTAGGTATGATGTAGATAGAAGAAAAAAATCAGTGGGAAAACAGGTGCTTTCAGGAAAGGTTATCAGAAAGAAAACAAGGTCATTCTATTCTTATTCACTGAGAGGATCAGATTAAGAAACATGAACAAAACCACGTATTTATCAAGAGACAAAAGAGATAACAAAAGTGAACACTTTCAGGACTAATTTTCTGATTAGTATCTCTACAGAGGAGAAATATCAGAGGACATAAAAATAGGTCTATATGCAGATAGACCAACAGAAATGAAGCAAGGAAATACTTTCACTTCTTCAGCAACTGATTAAATTATCTCTGTGTATACTAAGTACACTCAGCCCCACAGAATCTCTGCATTGCCAATCTTAGAAACAAACCCAACAGTCTCAGGGCTGTATTCTTCCTACAGGACAGGCCAAGACAGCAAATAATTTAATTTCTTTTTTGTTTATTAGTGTTTTATTAATTCTTGTATTTAAGGAGGACTAATGACAAGACATGGGTTTGAAATTTCCACTGAGATTAATAAAGTTGACTAACAGATTTTAAATTACTCCCCAAAGCCAATGCAGGCTGTCACCAGATTCAACCACCTGATAGCAGGGCAGATTAATCCCCACAAGCAACTTCTCAATTAAGTAGCATTCTCATTAAAACAGAATTATCATTATTATTATTATAGCATAACACAGGACATTATTAATTATCCTCAATATCTAATCCATTCTATTTTGTATATATTAGAGTCTTGATAATCCTTTTTGGGATTTCCCCTTCCCCTTGAAACAATGTGTCCAGAAAAACATTTTTAGAGATGGATACATGCTGGCCTGCCACTTCTGCTATTGCTAAACCTAAATAACAGAAGGAATTATGCAAATGAGCTGCATAATCAGCATCCCAACTCTCAGAAGTATTTTTAACACTCATGTTCCAGAAATGCTTTAGGGAAAACAGTATCTCAACTGCATAGAGTACAGGAGAAAAATGAACAGGAGCTGAGCAGCTGCTGCCCCTTCCACTGAAATAATTCTCCACTTCTCCAGGTGACCCAGTGAAAGCCTTTGTTGCCCTACTCGATTTTCTCCAACCCAATGTAATTACTCTTGAACAACACACAGCCTCAGCCTTTGGGGGTATGTTTTGATTGCCCTACAGCAATAAACAGCAACAAATACATTATTATTTATTGTGCCTGACAGTTTAATTTGATTAAAGAAATCTAAGTGAAGGGGAGAAAGATCATAATCTACTAATGTCATAACCTAATATAAATGTTCAATTTGCTCCATAAGGTCCCAGGGGCTCTTCAGTTAAAAGTGTTTGTAAAGTGCTTGGTCACGAAATTAATGGGGAAAAATTGTAATAATACTGTACAAAATATAGATGAAGCTTCTTGAAAATGAGAGAGAACAAAACATTGTTGGAGAGAACCTGGGGATATATTCTTTAAGGAATCTCTGGTCAGGATAAAAGTGAAAAAATTTGCCTGCAAACAAATCTGTGCTAGGGGGAAGGAAAAGCTAACAAATCACCAAAAAGCCTCCAACCAACAACAAAATAGATTATACACAGATTACTGTTGGAAAAAGAAAGGAGAGAAATGGCAATAATAAAGAAAGTGAAGTGAAAAATATACTGACATCTGAAAACAAAAAATATCAATAAATTACCAGGTACATTTCTGCAGAGGCATGCTCCCCAAACTATGTGTGATGCAGTCTTTGAATAGACTTTAAATGTTCTTTTGTAGAAAGAAGAACATTTCTGAAAGGATTTCTAGCTCATGGACCTCAGATTTCCGTTGTTTTCTCCATTAGATCTATGTTCTTTCAGTCTATGCCTGCATTCAGATGAGGATTTCTCCATGTGGATCAAAACATCAGGACACCATGAGAGATGACCCAGGAATGGGTGTGGATGTTTTGGGAATTTGACTGAGGCCCAAGTTGGTTGCTCACATTTTTAGATGAGTGTTTACCGACAGCAGCACATCAAAAAACTCCTACTTGTTCTTTACAGGTGCAGTGAGATCTATTTGCTCACTTTGTGACGTAAGGAGCTACACCAAGACAGACAAAGTGATAATTAAATATAATAGTCTCTTTACAGGAAGGAAACTCTTCAAAATGCCTATAGCTCTTGCTGAGGCAAATCAGCTCCCCCAGTTCTGGCACAGCCAAACCCTGCTGGAGGCCGGCGCTGATGTTTTAAATGTCACGTTTCACACTGTGCCCAGAGCGCTGGGAATTTGCAGCGGTGCTCAAAGCAGAGGCGGCAGTCGAGGACCATCAGCATTCCCAAAGTCAGAGCCACCTGCCCCTTTGTTCCGGGAGCACAGGGGCTGATTACGCCTAAGAATGCATCACTCAGGCACAAGGAGGAGAATATTTAGGAATACTCCGGCTTCAAAAGCCGTATCTTTCCTGTTATCTGAGAGCTGCAAAGGCACAAAGCCCGACTGACTGGATGGGCCGGCATTCCCCAAACCCCTACAGAACCCAGGGAGCACCGGCGGTGACAGTGGGACCCACTTATGGATGTTCTCCATCAGGAGAAATGTTCTGTAGGGAGAAAAACTCCTGGAGCAGTTTTGTGCATTCCTGCCATCCCAGGATTACCATAAAGCAACTAAAAATTCAGCGTTGTATCTTTTTTTCTTTCTCTTCAGTGGTGCTAGGCTCTTGCTCCAAGATTTGATACAAAATTATCATTTCTACCCAAACCAGTCATTACAGCAATATTTTTCATCCATTCAATCCATGGCACAATCTATAGCCTAGATTCACATTTACTATCATAAACCAAATTATTCAGCTCAACAATGTTAAATGGGAACAATGACACATGCACATATAGGATAATTATACCAATACTGAAGGAAAAGAGAGAAATCCCTGGAATGCTTTTCCCTTTCCCCTTGCTCCCATCCCCTCCAAAAAAACCCTCATAAAAGTCATCATGGTTTTATGGGCACTCCACATCTCCAGTTTACTTCTTTAAAGCCAGAGAAGGATACTATTAGCAAATAGGAGTGGGAAATCAATAAGAGCCTAATAAGGAACAGTTTTAGCAGCAGGATATAACAACTTCACCTATTTTTCAAGGAAAGGAAAAGCTGCTGTGGGCTTGGATAGCTCTGACAGCCTGTTTAGGTGCCAGGAAGCTCAGGGCCCAGCAGGATCTGTGATGGATGCACAGGACAGGTCATAACTACAATCAGTTTGTTCAGCAGCTACACTTCTTCTGCTGCTTGTACCTACAGTAATAATTCCTGTGCTTTTCCCCCATTCACTGGCACAGCACATAAAATCCCTGTGAGGATCTTGCTTCTATCATGGAATGAATCTTGTGACAGCCTAGCTCACAGGACAGATGGGAAATGTGAACAGGGTGGGAGCTGGGCAGGAAGATTAGCACTGATGACAGGTTGTCTGTACCTGCTTGCAGAGGGAGAAGGCAGAGAGCTTTGAAAAGGCCTGCACTTTCACAACCCTGCAGGTGTGGAACTGGGATGATTCAGATGCAGTTGCACCTTGTTGTACACTGTGTTTAGGAAGGGCGTGTAAAATTTGGAACATCATTTTCAGCATCAGTTAAGAAGTTTCATATCACCAGGACGTTGCTTATTGGAAACTGTGCTGAGGACTGTAAGACTGACCTGTGCAGATCAGGGGATGACTGAAGTCACCCCAGGGAAGAATGCAGCTTCCAACTCCATCCAGACAGATCACATGCAGAGGGAATACATCCCACTGAAATACAAGCTCACAATCTGCCCTGAGAGATCTGTCCCAGAAGAGCAAAAATCTCTTCTAACTCCTCACATGTCAGTGGTCTTCCCTTAAGCTCATGCAAAAGACGAGTAAGTGTTTAGGGAACATCATGCAAAGATCACAGATAGAATGGGAGATGCACATTCCAGAACACTCTGGGTGTAGCCCAGAGGGACAGTTAAGAGTTTGAGCTCCCATTTGTGCTCACAGATAAAATTTAATTTCAATACTTTAGACAGTAAGCAAATCACTTATTTAAAAATCATTATTTAAAAAAAAATAATTTGATGACAATACCAGTGAGGCCCTTTCAGTTGTCAGACGAATAGCATGTGTGTTTGCTGAAAAACTGTATATTTGTAACTTGCTGAAATTTTTTCCACATCCTCAAACAATCACTTTGACATTTTATATTGTCACTTTGAAAAATTCTAAGAGATTTCCTATCTATCAGTAATAGAAGTTTCTATAAGAAAGCTGAGCATCCAAATAAGGAAACACATAAAAAGCTACTTTTACATGTTCATACATTAGAAATCACCTCACTTGACTGAAATAGTATTTAAATTGTACTTTCTCCAAGGAGATCACAAGGTGTAGAGAATAATAATCATTGTTGTACAATCACAAGACACCAAAGTGATTTAGAGTGGCTATTATTTTACTACTTGTTAATGATTCCTTAACTGGCAGTAAGAGGAAGGAGACTCATTTTACCATGTAAGACTTTATCATGATCAGATGCTTCAGTGAATCCAACACGACCTCAGACCATGTCAGAGCTCAGGTGACCTTTATGAGCAAATCACTGTTAAATAACATCCATCAAGACAAACTTGTTCAGCATTTTGGGGACAGGAGGGGACACTTTCACTGTCAGAGGTAAGAGCAGTACAGGTGACTCCCTAGAGCTGCACAAAGGAAGTCTGCTACTAATACTTGTGCATCCATAACAATGGGCCAAGAAATTCCCACAGGGCTGGGATCACCTCCCAGATTGTGGTAGTAGATTTTAAGTCCCAAAGGAGTCCCAAATAGTGCTGTGCAGCCCAGGTTTCAAAGCTTCCCTTCTCACTGGTTACCCTGCTCCATGCTGGTTGCTGTTTTGCCAAATAAGCACTGGAGTCCCCACCAAAAACAGAAATGTTGTCTTTCCCAGTCTCAGGATGCTTTTTGCCACAGCCTGGCATGTTGGGTTTGAATGGGAGATCAAAAATGGGACAGTACCCAGGCACTCATGAAGCTCAAGTGTCCTTGCAGTAGCTCAGTGTTTTACCTTGAACATTGAACTTGGAGAAAAGCTAACATCAAAGAACAAACCTCTCCACAAACTTCTGCATTATACAATTGTCCTGATTTCCTGCTTTGCAGAGGAAAACACATGGATATCAGGACACAGATCATTTGAGGACATCCTTTTGTACCCAGCGCTAACAGCAAGCACAAACACTGCAATGGCAATGTCTGTGCACTGGCAGAGCACAGGGAGCAGGCAGGGCAGGGAGCCCTGCTCCTATTTGTGAGGCAGCACCTGGCACACTGTGTCCCACCCGGGGCTTTCTGTCACCAAGGTGATCCTGATAACCTGGAGAGAGCCCAGGGAAGGGTCACTCAATAGTGAAGTGCCTGCACCCCATGGCATATGAGGAGAGGCTGAGGGTCTGAGTGTGTTTAACCCCAAGAAGAGAATGTTTGGGAAAGGAATCCAACTGTCATAATCAAATCTTTAGAGGGCAATTACATTTAAGATAAAGACTCTTCTTAGAGGTGACAGTGCAAGAAGCAATGGCCACAGATTGAGGCAGGAGAAATCATGAGTGGATATAGAAGAGAGAAAATTCAGTGTAAGTGCTCAAGTGCTGAAGTAGGCTGTCTAGAAAGACAGAAATCTCTGATCCTCAAGGTTTGCAAAATCTGATCAGACAAGGCCCTGAGCAGCTGATTTGGCTTTGAAGGTAGCCTTGCCCTTCATGTTCTCTGGAGACCCACTTCAAACCCAATTATGTTATCTGGAGATCCCTGACACATTTCCTTTTCTTTAAGTCTACCCTGCTGTACAAGGCTGTTTGACAAGCTCATCTCTGCACTCAGCTCTGCTATCAGAGGCTCACAAATCACAGACTTGATGCACATTCTCACTATTACAGCACTGGAAAATCAACAGTGTCATATACTCAGTTTTTACTAATCACTCACTCCAAATCCTAGAGGCTGTTATCAGGCAAAGTCCCATCACATCCTGGAGAAAGCAGAGTGCACTTCAGAGCCACACTAATCTGTGCAGAAACTGCATATAAGCTGACTGAAACCACACCAGGGCTGTGGGGGCAAAGTCTGGGAGCTCCTAATCACCATTTGTTCAGTTCATGCACAGATCTCTCCAGGGCTGCAGACATGCCCAGATAAATTCTGGGCAAAGCTGGCAATGGACTTCATCAATTGACTGTGATTTATTACATTAAATTGTTGATGGATGACTTTCAGACTGAGGCTGCACATCCCAGTGATTCATAAGCCTTGTCCCATGACATCAAATTCAGCACTTTTTTCAAACAGCAATGTTAATTCTGCTCTCAAATACAGAAAAGATGGTTCAAAATTGGTGGAATGGCTGAGAATAAAGTGCAGTCATGACCTGAGTTCACTTTGGCTTCTTGATCCCAAAGCTGAACGTGCATGATTGCAAGGTGTCAACAATAACTCAGGCCAGCCTTGGGATCCTGGCTGTGGCCCTGGACAGCCCTTGGGAGTGGCAATGTCAGCTCAGACCAGGAAAACACTGAGCCACATTCACTTTACTCCCCATTTTTTTGCTAGAAATATTTCCTAGAACACAAGTACAGTGGAATTTTGGCACAGAACATCTGTGTAGCCACAGTGGATTCTTCACAAGAAATTTATAAGTGCTTTGCAGTATTAGGATGAAAAAAATTAATGAATCCAATTTAATTCCTAAAAAGAGAAGGATGGAGGGGAAGAATGCAGCTTCTAGATTTTAAGAACAAATTGAGAATGACCAAAACAAATAAACAAAAATTTTAAAATGCCACCTATAACCACATTTCATGTTAAACCCATTGTGAGTAAGCTACACCTATTAAATCCAGAGAAGTAAAAATTAAAATTACTAAGACATTAAATCTGAAATCAATACAAAATACTTCACTTTTTCCTTTCTCGCTCCTAAATTTTATTTTCATATTCCTAATAGAACTGCTGTAAAATCTTCCCCTGCTTAGCAAAGACTTGTCTTTGATGTGATAGATAATGAACAGTAATAGGAGTGGGATAAACAGGTGCTCAGTGCTTTATGAACACAAGAGATGAAAACATCCCCAGTCCTGCACTCTCCTCTCTCTGGCTGTACTTCGAGCTCAGTGAATTGCAATTCCTCCTTTCCCTCCCCATCCCCAGCTATGTCACACCCATTAGCTGGAGACTGCAAGGCTGTTTCATGGAGGTTTCATGGCACTAATGGGGAAAGTAGATGTTAATAGCTAAAATTTTGTTTTTATAAATTATGTTCCTAGGGCTTAATGGCTTATGTTTCCTTGGCAACAAACACATCATGTGCTTTTTAATAAGGTTTGTACATGAGCTTTGTACAGGACCATGCCAGAGATCCCTGCTGATAAGGTTTCTAAAACATTTTGAATTCAGTAGAGTGGATCTACCCTTTGACAAAGCAAGGACCACACTGGCAGTAGAGCAAGAGCTTTCCCTTGTCCTTATAAAGGTGCTCCAACTGCAGGCTCCTGCTTTTATTATCAAAGTCCTTATTCATGCAAAGACCATCTTCACTTTTTTACATCAATAAATTTCATTAACTCCCTGCCTATCCACTTGACTATTCTACAATTAAAAAAATTTAAAAATGTAGCAGAATGATGTTCCAGGAATTAAATTTGTCCAGGAACACTGCACTGTGGCTTATCCTGAAGAAACCTTGGAGAAAAAACAAGTTACTTACTTTATTTCATGTTTTTCTACAGAACAACTTGTTACAGGAAATAGGCTGCAGTCTGTTACAGAACTTCAGCATGCTTTGTGATCCACAAGAGGGTATCCCACATCCACAGAAAGAAATCCTAAACTACACAAACTGTGCTGGTGGAAAAAGCGACTTGTGGTGAATTTGCACAGGCACAGGCAGCTCCTGTGACTGAAGCCAGCAGAGATCATCACAGTACCACTCTTAGCACTTCTAACATTTTGTTTCACAGCAAATAAAAAAGCTCCATGTACAAGTCTGGAAAGGTTTAGTGATAGGAGATGGAGACTTTGTTTTTTATATCATATCCATGGAAAAAAGTGACATATTCAACACCATATAAATCCAACCTTCTAACACTATGAAAACAGCAAAGGTAAAAGGGGTGCAACACTGAACCTCTAACACAAAGTACCAGGTAATTAACTCATTTATATTCTTAGATTGTCATTCACATAGTAGCTAAAGCAAGTAGAAAAGAGTGCAAACATGTGATCCTTAAGCACCTTAAAACATTTACTAACCAGTAATCCATGCAGTGCTCAGAGTTAAGGGAGGCTGACATCCATTGGCATCAGGACCAAAAATAAGACAGAAGTTACAATCAGTGCTCATCTGTTTGGCTTATTTATTAAAGCAATCAGAAACTTAGAAAGAAACAATTCCAAACATGGAAAAAGAGTGTTCTATTGTTGCATCTGAACCCAGAAGCACAACAAAAGGATTATTAAACATGTGGAAACAAGATCTAATAGATAGGGAGGAAAAAAGAAGGTGGAAGGAGCACCAAAATTTACAATGGAACAATTAGTATGAGAGACATCTTGCAAATTGATAGTAAATAGAAAAGGTGTGCACTGAACCAGTCCAGGTGGCACAGGAAAGGGAAGAAGAAACAAAACTGTTACACCAGGCAAGCTTGTGTAGGCAGAGAACCCTGCCTGGTTTCTCTCCCATTGGGCTCCATCAGTGTAATCAGGACTCCCCAACTGCTTCTGCACCAAGCTGAGCATCACTGAACATTTAGAATGTTAAAACAAAACTGTCTCTCTTTGCTGCTCCCCAGGATGGAATAGAATGAGACTGGAAACCAGCCCTGACACACACACAGAGCATCCCCAGCCTGTGCCAGCCCTGCCACAGCTCCAGAAGCATTTGGAGAACATCCCTAGGCACAGGGTGGGATTCTTGGGGGGTCTTGTGCAGGGCCAGGACTTTGAATCACTGATCCTTGTGGGTCCATTCCCACAGCTCAGGATATTCTATAATCACAAAAGTGTAGAGAAGACAACATCTAGACAGCTTGCAGACAGGTACCTCAGCCACAGTTCACCTGTGAATTTGCTGACGTCATTGAACCACTGGAAACAAACCATTATTCCCATTTGAACAAAACACCCAAGGCATAGCAACTTTCTGCTTCAGAACAGAATTGCTCTGTGCCCCATCAATGACACAAAGGATGAGGCAGTCACGAACCAGCTGGAGTGCCATTCTCCAGGAACTGAGAAGTAAATTGATTTCCATGACTCAATTGCTCAAATCAATACTCACCCTCCCCCTCGTCCTGTACACACACAGACACTTGTCTTCCTTTAAAATAAACAACATTATCTCCAAAGTCAAGGAGCATTACTGTGTTTAATGTGGTATAAATACATTTTTCAGGGGAAAACATTTTCTGTTTATTACTTTATCCAATGAAAAATTTGTCATCAGTTCCTGTGAATCTGATCACTGACAACTGGGATGAGACAATTTTGCATTTATGCTCTTCACCTGCTGGAACTGGTTCTGAAACTTTATGGCAATTTATAATTTGAATCATGTCCATCAACACAACATCCCAACATCTCTGTGTTTACAATCCTACATGAAGCACATAAAGAAACACCATTTCCCTGGGATATGGCACTGTCCAAAGTTATGACATCATGCAAGAGTCAATTAAGCCACTTTAAGTAGATTCTTAATGAAAATTAAGAATTTACAATTGGCTAAATATTAAATTATTAATAACTTCTTGAGAAAAGTGTTTGAAGCAGCAAGAGCAAATGCATCCATTAACAAGGAGAGAAAGTAGCTTCATCTCAGTTCACAGGTAATGAAAAGAAATTCAAGCCCTCTGTGCAGAGACTTGCAGGTGTGAGTTACAGCTGCTAAGGTATGTGAGCCATAAAGATACTGACAGCCAAAACATCTGAGGATGAAAGCACAGACATCAGCAATGGAATGTGCTGCTGCATGGGCACTCAGGGAAAAGCACTTCTTCTGCCTTTATTTGCATATATAACATGATGGATGAACAGCCTGTTGGGTGTTTTTTTTGTTTGGTTGGGGTTTTTTTAATCCAAGAAAATCCTCTTTATTAAATTACTACCAATGGCAGCTTCAGATATTGTTGTTTCTGCAAGTGAAGTAACAACACAAGGAAAACAATAACTATGTAAAGTTTTGCCTCTGGGTTCCATGTGATTTTATAAACTGCACATCCAGTTCAATTAATCCTACTCAAGGATAGCTTGATGGTTGCTAAGGTAACCAGTAGCTATTTGTCCACACAAATGATGGATTTGGGACCTAGACTGTGGTGTTCCTACCATTCACAAATTCATTTCCCACATTCTCAACACCCAGAGCAGAATATTTGCTGCCTAGAAGTACTGAGCTGTTTATTTTCAAAAAAGCATGAACCCCCATACATATGGGATCAATTTACTTACAAAACATGTGAGCTGCATCAGTGAAAGACATCTTGAATTATTTTTCCTTAGAAGTAGAAGAACAACAAAAGCAAATACAAAGTCTGTGTCTCTTACCACTCTCATCACTTTAAAACCATTAAGTCCCTAAAATCCATCCTTTTTTTTGGGTGTTTGGCCCTGGATCCAAGGCCTTGCCCTAAAGCAAAGTGTACTTTGTGGTCCTTGCACAGGCAAGTCCAACATCCAAATGACACCTGGCCCGTGGACCCCAAAGGTTTCAAGGAGCTGGAGCTGATGTGTTCCATGGGGTTGGCTGTTGAAGGCCACGTCAAACTTTCCCATGCACCACAGATGATTTTTATCAAGTGAAATGATGATCCCAAAGGGCACAGAATTGCAGAGATTGCAGGGAGCCAGGGGCAAGGTGCTCTGATTTTATTGTTTATTGTCCTTTTTAATTTTTATTGAATTAGTATATTTAAATAAATATAAATATATCTCAGTAAGTAATCTTTATATAGGATACTATATATAAGAATCTACATACTTTTATTAATTCTTCTAAAATAATCCTGAACTAGTGCATCTAATATATAAGCTTATAA
This sequence comes from Sturnus vulgaris, assembly GCF_052056855.1. Classification (NCBI taxonomy): domain Eukaryota; kingdom Metazoa; phylum Chordata; class Aves; order Passeriformes; family Sturnidae; genus Sturnus; species Sturnus vulgaris. The sequence goes on along the minus strand of NC_142261.1, from coordinate 10,974,515 downwards.
ATTTTATAGATACTTTATAATTTGCTTTCTATCTAATTTTACACTTATAAAGCTCCAATTTTTATCTAACAAAAGAATGTTGTATTTATTTGTAATGCCACTGTATCAAGTCCAAAGGTGTTCTGGTATCATTACTTTTAATAACACTGTCATAAACAACAAGTAGCACAGCACAAATTTGTTCTCTACAAGCTTTATGGTTTGGGGTGGGGTTTTTTTTTGCAGACTTCTTCTACACAATCGAATAAGAAAGATAATGCAAAGACAGAGTAATGGTCTCATGCTGTTTTTTCAATAAATCAGTGGAATTCCGGGAAAGAGTGAAAAATGACTCATTAAGGAGAGAAAGGTGGGCTGGAAATACTCTGTTAGCTGGGCTACAGTGTCTCCAGACACAGGTTTTATTCAAAGTTCTCAAGTTTATTGCAAAACAAGTTAATTCCACAATTCAAAAATATGCTTTGGGAGCACAGATCATGATGTACTGTGGCAGTGTGAATAATAGTGAACTTTCTAACCTCAGCACTAAAATCCATCCTGTCCCAATGGGCCTCTGCCCCCATCCTGCTTGGCCACGAAATGTAAAGGGACATTCCTACAGCCTCTGCAGGCTCTCAGGGAAAGCACCAGTTTGAGTCACAAGTCACAAAATCACCCACTAGGAAGATGTTTGTGGAATCTGTGCTTGAACTTACATTACTACTGGGTAAGTTTTTTTGGAATAAAACATAAGAGGATTGATTCCAGGTAGGCAGAGAGTCATACCTTCTGATGTAAAGCTATAGAGCACCTAAGTGATTTGTGTTAGCTGCTTAAAATCCCACAGGAATTTGTTTTGTTACAGTAACTAATGAGCACTAAATCCTTGGGGGTTTAATGAGAAAGATTTTATTTCTCTGAGTACAGTACAGAGTGAATACTGTGCAAACAATCTTCTCCAGCAGATGGAAGCATTAGTCAGCAAAAGCTGAGCTCTCACAGGACTGTCTGTCCTGCAGCACCACAAACCACCTCCACTGCTACTCCCAGAGCTTCACCACCTACAAACCCCAAGTGCTTCACACTGGGAAAACAAATCTATAATTCTGCATCACTGGAGTTCTCCAGTATTGCTATAGCACAGCTTACAATTATTATTTAAATATTTACAGCCTGACATTGGTGAAAGTCCAGAGACAGGGAAAGCTGGAATATGAATCATAAACATGTGGATTTCAGGTAAAATTTACCAAAAACCCCCTAAGCTCTACCAACCTTTTCCCACACCTCCCTGAGAGTTAAACAAACACAGTCTAGTTTCTTGCTTGCTTTCTTATATTTTAGCAATAAATGTCATCCACACATAAATGTTTAAAATGTACTTAAATACAATAACCTCAAATTGCCAGGTAGAGCGTTGAAATAAAACAAACCCGAGTTCAGGGGTCATTCTGAAGCTCAGTTAACAGAAAAAGTAACACAAGTGGCCATAAATAGTAAGATCAAATATCCCTTAATTTACAGATTCAGCAGCATCCCAGACTAGTAACTGCAAGGCTGTTCCAGTCCATTAAACCCGGGAAAGGCCATGATTACTGACACATATTTTACAGTGATGCAAGTCCCCTGGCTCACCATGAGTAGAACAGCCTGATTTGCAAACCCCACTATTGCATGTTGATTAACTAAACACTGTTTTCAAACTAGAATTTAAGGATTTACACACAGACCTGAAGCAGTGACTATTCATGTCTCACCTGATTTTGGGGAACACCTGAGCACTGACTGGCTGCTGCTTTCCCCCTCTGTGAGCTGTTTTGTTCCTTTCCATCTGATCAAAATGGCATTAAATTATTTCAGGTATGAAGCACAATTTCTTTTACAGTTACTGTGGCACAAAGACTGTGATCACTTTGTTCAGTATGCTGAACAAATAAACAGTCAATCAAACAGTACTTGTAAAGCATTAGGAGGGGAATCCAAAATAAACAAACCTCAAAAACCTTCAACCTCTATCCCCTTGCTTCTCCCCATACTTAAGTGGGAATTCTGTTCCCTGTCCGATGAAGTTACATTCCCTCTTCTGGATTTTCCTCCTAATTCTGCCAGAGCTGAGCTGCTACCCCCATTCCAGCTTCCTCCCAACATTTCAGGAGCCCTGGACTTCAATTAATAGCTCAGGTGCCCCTAAATTCCTCAGTTACCTGGCCTGACATCAGCACTCTCCATAGCTTCTTTGACTGCATTCCTGTTTGCAGCTCCAGAGTATTTGTAAGGATTTTGGTTTTCAGCTTGAAGATGACTGCATATGGTGGGGCCAAAGAATGGCTCATTCCATGATTGAGTGGGAAGTTTGTAACCAGTTTCCAGCAACTCCAGAGCATCTGCAGGGGTTCTGAGAGCAGAGACTTCATTTGAGATGTGGAGGCAGTCACACTTACACATGATCTAACTAATATGCCCTAGACATGTAATTCACTCAAATTGCTGAAAGCCTGGAAAAGCTATTTTCATTAAAAGTTATTTATTTATCCATAGAGCAATTGCAAGTATGTTTATGTACATACACAAATGCTGCCAGAGATAAGAGATCTGCACATCACAAACGGTGCTAACCACTGTTCCCATCTCCACATCCATCACACACACTCACTAAACCTGTTCTTGAGTACCTTTCTTATCTCTCATAGCTGCCTCTTGCTTCACCTTTCACATAGGACATTTCTGGGAACTGCTGGAATTATTAAAACAAGACAGGTACATGTCAGCAGTGATGAAACAGAAATTGGGAAAGGTAGGAAAGAAATGGAAAACAAATTACAGGCAAGCATGGAGCCTGGTGCAGATGCAGCAAGCTCAGGCTGTGACATTCACTGTTACTGCACCTCTGATGTCTGCTGGGTTAAACAGTGGGCTGGGCTGTTTATCTCAGAAACCAAGGAAACCAAAGAGGAAAAATCAAAGAGCAATAGAAACTGCAATCCCATCTTATGCAGAACCACAGGACAACACAGCTTTTTCTCCATTTTATTGCAGTTTGATGCTCACAGTAACATTCAGCATTAGAAACAGGTGAACAAGATCTCAGAGACCAATGGAAACAGCCCAGCCAGAGAATGTTACAGGACATGGAGCAATGGGGTCTTTGAGTCACAGGCAGCCCTCCCTGGAGCATCAAAATATAAATGAAAGTCTCTTCTTTATTCCAGTTGATGGGAACATTTCACCCATCAGATGACAAACCCTTTTTCCCAGTTACCTCAGCCAGCTCAGTACCCATGGCAACTGCTTCCAGTGCAATGACATCACATGGTTTCCTAGGCAACTGCTCCCAGTGCAATGATGTCATGTGGTCACCATGGCAATGCTCCATGAGCCCAGGAAGAAAGTATTTTAAATGGGAAGATAGGTCAGAAAGGATAAAAGAGGGCTCAGGAAAGAGCAGGATAAAAGATGATTGAGGTAAAAATATGAACTTTGTAACAAGGATAGATGCAAGGAAAAGAAATGGATGGACAGACTGAAGGACAGAGAGAAGACAAAAAAGGATAAATTTTAAGAAATTTGAACTACAATTTGTTTTTTAAAAATCTTAATTCTATAATCTCTAATATGTTTTTAGGTCAGAGATTCTGAAGCTAAGCATGCATGGTCACAGGAAGTTTAAGCATGTTTCAAACACTGATTTTTGGGAGGGACTTCAGGCAATCTATTAGAAACTGTCAGAAATCTCCAGAGAAACACTGAGGGAAATCACACTACATAGAATATAGGGGTACATTTTCTAATGTATTTCCATTCTCTGACTGATTACCCAGGGCTCTGCCACAGCAATGCCAAAAACCAGACATTGCTGCCACACCTGTACAGGGCTTGAGGACAAGATTCCTTTGCCCTCTTCCTTCTGGTCTTTGTATTTGAAGCCACAATAATAAGAACCTGGCCAGCTGACAGATGAAAATGTGTTTTCCTTTTACTGAAAGCTCTTTAGACTCTCACGAAGATGGAAGAGTGTCCCTTCTTTTTAATTTTCTAGATCTTCTTCCAATTCTGTTATACTCCCAAATATTTGAATTTACTGAGTACAAACATCCTTTCTGTGTTCCATCCTTTTTTAGTTCAGCCCAGTCTCAGCCAGCAGACAATGTTACTTCCAGCTTTATGTTAAATGGCTATAAAACCCCTGGGAAAAGGCTTCTTGGCAATAAAAGGCCAGCATTATTGATACACAGTGTTTTATCCATGTACACAGCCTTGAGTGCAAGATAAAGTAACAAAAAGCTCTGCAGGCTAAAAGCTTAGGGAATGTTCCTGAGGAAGCTTTCAGGTCTATCACACAGTATTTTTCTATCCAGCATCCTGCAAGGCATCCTCACGTAGTCTCTCTAAAACAAAACCTTAGTATAGTTTATTCAGCACAATAATTGCCCTCCACCACTCTTTTCAGAGGGAGTTAATGCAGCATCAGGTGGAGGGACTGTGATTGTAACATTGCAGCTCAGCAATGCAGGGTTGCAGCTGTGACATCTTCTACTAAAAGTGACTTGTTTTTACAGCTGAAGTGAGGATGAACCTCAGCTGGTCTATTCAGACCCAAACTTCAAATAATGTGGATCTTAGAAACCTAATTTGAGCATGGCTGTAGATGAGATGTTTGTCTCAGACTCTCACAGCCCTGGCAGCAGGGCTCATCAGCCCAGCTGTCTGTACAGTTGAGCACAAAGGCAAAGAGCACATTCCTATAAGGACTTTGTACAGTTTGTCACAAGGAAACATTTTTGTACCTCAAGACCTCATGCAGATTGTTGCTGTTACTCAGACAGCAACAATGCATTTAATATGCCAAGCACTTCCCAAATCTCTACAAAGGCAGGCATTAGGGCTCATAAAGTCCAACTCCTTCAGAGCAGCCCACTCAGTAAATCTTCAAGGGGTTTCATTGCAAAACCCTGCAGTCATCAGGTTGGAAATATTCCAGGTGCTTAATCACACACAGCAGAGTGAGAACTGAGAGAGGGAAGAAAAATTCTCAGAGATGAGCAGCACTAGGAACAATGTGGCAGCCGAGGGAGAGAAACAGGAAAAGGGAGGAGGAGGAGAGGAAAGGGAAAATAAATATCTCACACTGCTGATGAGCAGAAACACAAACACCAGAGACAGACACAAAGAAGGCCAGCAGTGGTTCTACCAAGTTATTCTTCTGTCCTCATACACTTCCTCCCTAAATCAAAAGATGTTCATGGAGCAGCCAGCTGCACACCTCACACAAAAATCAGGCTAAGCTGGGCATTCCTATTCAATCAACAAGTCTCACAAAGCAGTTACATCTTCATGAAGTTATCAGAATAATTTCTGCAGGGAAGGAGACCTCAGCAGGGTCAGCACAAAATGGAGGAAAATAACTGCTAGAGAAGAAGGCAAGTGGGAAATAGGTGGTGAGGACTGTTTTGGTTGTGGGTTGGGGTTTTTTCAGGCTGAGCTGTGAGACTGAAACATCTGCATTAAGCTGTGCTTCAGGAGGCAGTCTTATTTCAAAAACCAGGAATTTTTAAGAAACTGTGGCAAAATACAAGATAATGTCCTTTTGTTTGACTTCTGATAAATCCCTTTGATGAACAATGATATGTGCCAACATTAACTAAAACAAAACGCTGAGAATTTACTTAAAAGGGAGAAAGAAGGAAATATAGTAATGACTAATGGGCAAGCAAAAAAAAAAAATCCTGTTATAAACTGTGTTGCCTTAAGTAGTAAAGATTTAATATGCACAAATATCTAATTGATTCCCACAGTAAGTGCCACGCTTTACAAGTGCACATACAAGTTCTAGGTTAATTTAAAAAAAGACAAATTCTCCTCTGATTGATACAAGACAACAAAGACCACACATAACAGAAGAAATGGTGACATGCAGCTCACCAATATGGATAAAGTATCATAGTGAGGAATAACAGTAAAATTTTGCAGCATCTGTTCCAGAAGCTCTCAAAAGCTTCAGTTCTCAGGTTAGTTAGCCCTAAAAAGTAATTGATTTTTAAAAACAAATTTTGAAATAACAGAGAGAAAAATCAGATTTGTTTCTATTGAGTAAGATATAAACTATAAGGTCAGAAAATATATTATGAAGAATCAGAATTTAGATTGAATAAAATATCTCCTGGGAATTCCTGACCTTGTGTCAGCTCATCCACCTGCTAATTAGTTCCAAGACATTATTGTGATTGTGCTAGGATAACAGCATGAATAATTCATTATACCTTACACAGAGATCTGGCACTTCAGTGGTTCTTAATCAGTTCCTAATCCAAGGATTCAGGTTAATCTTTATGGCAGAATTAACAACATATATACACACATAATGTGTTTAGTAAAAATTTAAAGTAATTGTTTTAAACACAACTAACACTGGGCTAATAAGCTCAGCTAAAGCTGGGCTTCAATAACCTAAAAATAAGTTTATTCTGTTCCCTTTAACCTCGGCTCATGGCCAATCTCAAAGTGAGGAAGTGTCAGTTGTAGAAACCCAGAGAATGAGTCAGCACTGGGGCCAAAGCGTGTTCATCTCTGAGCAATGTTGGGCTCTGATGACACCAATGACAGGAAAAGTCTGAACTTCCTGACCCTTCCTTACCATCTTACAGCCAGAGAGGCTTAATAGGACTTGTTTGAGAAGAGGCAAATAGCAGTCCTTAAAGAGCTTGGGGTGGCACAAGAGAGCAGAGATGTTGCAGCCCTTTAAGGACATGCTGGAATCTCACTCGGCCCTCGCACGGGCAGCCAGCAGACACTTGGAGAGACCGGGGCCATTTCCTGCCAAAGGCAGGCCCAGCCTTCTGCTCCCTGCTCTGGATGTGGGATGCACTGACAGGAACAGACATGGTGGCTCCAGGGTGGCTCTGGCTGCCATGGAGACAGGAAGCCACTGCAGATGGTGGCCAGGCTGCCCCAGCACGGTGCCCACACCTTGCATCCCTCTGGGTGGTGCTCCAAGGCCCCACACCCTGGGCAGGTGTGTCACTGGAGTAACTGGGTTGTGCTTGACAAACAAATAACCACCCGGGATCTGGCTTTTTTCTGACAGTCAAAATAAAGCCATGGACAAGCACAAGTTGCTCTTTGCAGAGAGAGAACACAATCCATTTTACTCAGCAGGGAAACCAGTTAATCACTGTCATCCATCTACTTCTCTGCCCTCTGCAAGAGTCAGATGTTCTTTTGTGCTGTGAGGGCACAACAACACTCACAAAGCCTGGGAGGAAAATGCTGCTCCTGCCAACCCCCTGCAACTCCTGCTTCCTTCCAATGTGTGCCTTACGTGCTTGGGAAAGGAATCAACACTTTCCTGCCATCCCTGCTCTTTCAGTAGCTTCTTCTGGAGAAATCCCTGAATAAAGGACATTTCTCAGATCTTCCAACAACTGTGCAGTCCTCTAAATACCACAAATTTTATATACAATTACTGCAAATATAATTGGCTTATATTTCTAATAACATATATGTTTATTTAATATTTGTAACTGGAAAAACATCACTGAAAGCCATATGGACAGTATTTTGATCTGTTTCTTCTCTTAGACTTCTTGTTAAACCCTTAATTCTTCAGAGATGGAAGAGTTCAACTACTATTAGATTGAATCTTAAAGTGGAATCGATTACATTATTGAATTATGTGAAAATAGCTCATACTAATTCAAGCACATTACTGTACATACATGATTTCTTAATGATTTCCTCCATTAAAAATATATATTCACTGCTGAAGTACTCACAGTGCTTTGCCTTGGTGCACTCTAGGCTTTACTAAAACCCAACTGAATGAAAATAATTAAACTGGCTATAATGTTTTAGCTGGGACAGACCGAGCTGGCTCATAATCATTAGTTAAAATAATTTCGATTAAAATATAAGACAAGTAATACTGAAGATTCAGAAAAAAGAAATGTGTATACTTGAAGTGTGTATATATATATGTATTACTACATTTATAGTTATTCCATATTAGACCACAGTTGGCATATAGGAAAGTCATAATAAACTGTTATTTCTAACAGATGGTTCCATTTCTAACGCCAATTAAAAATTTACCTGGCCTGATCTCAGTGTTCAGAAAACATCTTCATTTAGCTCAAAAATCATTAAGGCTCAGACACTAAACCATCTGCATCTATGGAACTTCAAGTACTGCAGGCTTGTTCAGAACAAGATCTAAACATCCTCTGTCAATTATGTGTATAATCAACTTCATATTCTTCAAAATCTGCCACTGATTTCAAGGAGCTTCTTCAATGAAGCTAAGATCTACCCAAACAGGTTTCTCATGTTGAAGTGCTTTAGCCAATTTTTCCTCATCAATCATGTTAAATTAATTCAAATATGTGGTGTGGATAGAATTTTAAAAAACCAAGGATCCAAAAGACTGGAATATTTTCCCTGTTTTCTCTCTTTCGTTAAACTCAAATTGGTTTATTGAAAGATTTCCAGTTGATTCCATGCTGACAGAAAATGTTTCATAATGTATAACAACATCAGTTTTCACCCTTCTTAACTTCCATTATCATTAAGTCATTCTCCTACATGACTTAAAATACAGCCAGGCTTTTCATTTGCCTTAAGCTGAGGTGTACTCACAGAATTTTTTTCTAGATTATTATAAAGCAGCCTATTGCAGCTTCTGGAAGAAGAGTAGGTTAGGGAACAGCCTCATGCTCCTTTGGAAATGGATTGGGCTCTGGAAGTCAGTCCAACTTACAGATGCAGATCACAGGTGTGTTAATGATGGAAAACCACAGCCTGAAGCCACAGGCAAGGGAAAGGCAATGTGGAAAATCTATTTTCAAAGCCATAGTGACACCCCGAGTGAATGGTTACTTACCAGGGGAACTGTGGTCCTTTGATATGTGTTATCCATGCACCTCCAGTCTCACCACTCTTCTTAAAAAGTTTCTGCTTCCCTAGAACCTTCACATTCTCAGTGCTCCTGCTCATGTTGAGGAGCAGCCTCTCATAGCTCAGTGTCCCATAGCACTGGCACATTCTGTTGCAGTGGCTTCAATAGGGTGTGGGTGTGTTTGTGCTCTGAGAGATGAACACAACCATTTCTGTGAAACTTGAACATATCTGAGCAGATTAGGACAGAGACTGAAAGTATCTCTGCACTTATAAAGACCACACAATTCATTTAAGGGCTGACTATGCCATAGCTCTCAAGTTCCTTTAACATCACAGAAAATGCTGCTTTACTGTGAGCAGCTGTCAGATCGCTAAAAATTCAAGGATATGCACAGGCCTTGTTAATATTATAGCAATATCCTCAGAGTGAATGAACCTCTCAACAAAAGTTGCCTGTGAAAGACACAAAAAGTGTGGGCAAGAGTAATGCTCAAATGGACCCTAACAAAACCCTCACCATGTCAAGAGCAGCAAAGAATCTTTTATGCCTTTAAGGTCACATAAAGAAGCAACCCCGGGTGCAGGGGGGAAAGTCACTCAGTTTTGAGTCTTTCCATTGCATTACCCCTGCCTCAAAAAATGTTGTGAACCTCAACTAAGCACCTTTGGTGAATACATCTGCAATAAATTTGGCACAGCTTAGGATTTTATTTATTTTAGAGAGTGATAGGCAGAAGACATCACTTGGGAGTCACCTATGAGAAATACCAGATCCAAAATACCTGAATCCTGTGGGCTACTTAAAAATATTGGAATAAACATGTGCTATTCATCAGCTTTGGTTTCCTCCAGATCACAATAAGGATTACAAAAAAGCATTTAGCAGTCCCAGGACCCAGGAAATGAAAAAGCTGCTGAAGTGGAAACAAGAATATGGATTGCACTGGAGCATTTTTTTTTCTTGCTCCATAGAAAACTCTCTACTAACTCCTACCAAAACACAACCACAAAAACATGCTCTGCATGTCATTGGCTCATTCACTGACAGCTGGGAAACGTGGGAGAAGTTTCTGCTTTCCTACTGGGAATCTAATTCACTGCTACACAGCATCATTCTGCAGAATCCCTTTGGTCTCCACTTTGGATCCTATGCACCAGGGCCAACCTTCAGCTGCCAGTCCAGAGATGCCAGAGCTGCTGACTCACCTGCAAACTACATAATGCTCGTGGTTTTGTGATAAAGGGTCTGCACAAGACAGTAACTAAAATGAGAAAGGATCCCTCGGCTTTTGAATGAAGAAAAATTTTAATAAAAAAGGCAACAAAAAGACAGGTACTTCCATTAGGGAAATAAACCTACCATCTGCCAATATTATTATTAACCATCCAGAGTGTTTCAATATAAAAATGTAAAATGTAAAAAGGCAATCTTATGGCCAAGTTTTACCTTGGTTCCACAGGGGCAGTAGGAAGGTGTATACCTGTATTTTCACCTTTTTCAGATGCTGCTTTACTCTTTCATTTGTTGCCACTTTTACTGATATAATAAAGCTAAAATTTTTAAGATGATAGAATATATAAATGGACACAACAAAGCTATCATTAAAAATTCTAAAACTCTGGATACTTAAAAACAACCTGTGAAATGCTTTTAAAAAGTATGAGTAGTTGTTATGGGTAATTCTGACCAGCAATAATTATTTCTATAATTAAAGACTATCAATTCTGATAAATGAGAACTTACATGACCTTTGAGCTAGCTCAGGTGCCAGTGGCAGTGTGGATACAGCTAACTTTTCCTGCTTCTGGGACATACCATGACAGAAGTATGTACATGTACACTAACTGTTAGGAGAAAACAAAAACAACAGTGTTAAGTTTGTGGACTAGACTTAAGTGAGCTAAACAGAGAAAGGCAGTCTTTAGCAACAAGTATTGCTTCTGTTTGAAGCAGGTGAATATGAAATAGCTACTGGGATATTACATGTAAAGCTGATTTGGTGTTTAGCACTTCAGAGCAAGAGCTTAGAAGCTGCAGTGGACAGAAGCAAACACAAGTCTCTGCACTGATTTGATGTTATGTGCTTTACAACAGTTCAGCAGCTGTTGTACTGAGCAAACAGCTAAATCTACCACCTTGGGAAACCCTGCTTTAACAGACGTGACCCCCACTGTGGGTGCTTTGGGGTTTTGTGTTTGGGTTTTTCTTCTTCCAGCACACTATGTTGTGTTTTTCTATTGTTTAGCATGTGTCAACTTCTCATTAAACTTTTGATTAAATATGTTTTAGCCCATCAGTGATGTGTTAGATAACTCTGTCTCTGCTCTGAACAAAAGACAGGACAGCTCGTGTAGAGATAACATCCCTGAAGCAGCATTTTATTTTATTCACTTAATTCCAAAACATTTAATTTAGAAGTCTGGCTTCCCAGTCATCCATCTTAACATGGGCAAATATTGACATAGAGTTGTCAGAATACACAGACAACTAAACAGCCAAAGAGTTTACAAAAAATAAATTCATGATTCTTCAAAACAACTGCAAAAGGTTACAAGTATCAAAACTCTTAGGTAGATGCACTGCATTTAAAGAAACTGTGCACATAAGTTAGAGGCAAAAAACCCAAATTGCTACTGAAACCTCACATTTCAAACAGTTAATTGTAAACTGATGAACAGAGTAGTTATTTCACATCAGCTTAACTGTCTTCATTGACTGAAAAAAATTTGGGGTGGCTAATTTATTTTGCATGCACAAAATGTACTGCTTAACAGAACTGTCAGCTCATTTCAAACAGAAAAAATTTAACTGGAACCTAATTCTCCTCAATCACTTTCCATTATTCTTTCCCATATTTTCCAATCAACAGGCAAACTATAAATGCCTCCTTCTGCACTGCTCAAGTGCAACTAAGATAAATAGGGCCAATAAACCAATCAATCCATCAATGCCCATGAAGACTCATCTGAAACTGCTTCTTGATAAAGTGGACAGCAGATCTGAACAGCTGTACAATACAGATATGCTTAGCACTAGATATTTAGTGTGACTGTGGCAAGGAAATATTGGTGATGATGGGGATGGCCAAGTGGATGAAAGAGGGATCAGGGGAAAGCCTATTAATTATTGCCCTCTCCTGCTTCTTCATCCTGCTGATCACTCGTCCACAGAGTGAGGTTATCTCGAAGTAACTGCATGATGAGAGTGGAGTCCTTGTAGGAATCCTCATTTAGTGTGTCCAGCTCTGCTATGGCATCATCAAAGGCTTGTTTGGCTAAAAGGCAGGCCTGCTCAGGGGCATTCTGGATTTCATAGTAGAAGACTGAGAAATTGAGTGCCAGCCCAAGCCTAATGGGGTGAGTGGGCTGCATGTGCTCTTTGCTGATTTCAAAAGCCTCTTTGTAGGCAGCTTCTGAGGCTTCCACGACACTGTTCTTCTTCTCTCCAGCAGCAACTTCTGCCAAATAGCGGTAGTAATCCCCCTTCATTTTCAGGTAAAAGACCTTGCTCTCATACTGGAAGTCATTGCAGTTCTTGATCAAGTATTTATCTAGGAGAGCCAAAACATCGTTGCAGACTGTCTCGAGCTCCTTTTCTATCTTCTCCCTATAGGCTTTAACCTTCTCCAGCTTCTTCTCATTCCCATCTGCCATGGTCTTCTGCTCTATGCTGCTGATGACACGCCAGGAGGATCGCCTAGCTCCGACTACATTCTTGTAGGCTACAGACAGCAGGTTCCTATCCTCATTTGAGAGGGGCTCATTCAGCTCAGTTACCTGAAAACACAGACAAAGAGCAATTTTAAAGGGTTTGCTTTAGAGAGGAGTGTGCAAATTTCCTTCAGTACTTCTAGAACCCAAAATTGCTTCTAGACAGGAGTAATTTTGTAACGCTGAAAGTTTACAATTGTTCTGCAGTCAGGGATTAAAAGACAGAAATCCCCATAGTTCTGATGTAATAGAAGGGGTATTTAGAAGCCATTGCAAAGAGCATTCACTGAATAAAAGTGAGTCAGGCTTGTGTAATGGAGAAGCAACGACAGAGGAAGGCTCAGGTTTTTTAGGAAGTCTGCTATAATTATACAGACTACAGACTTAGTGATGAATTTATATGTACCTAGAACACCAGTTTTTTGAATGTGGAACACAGAACTGACACTGGAAGCTGGTGCAATTCTCACATTTCTGTCCCTTGCTGCTTGCTTCCATTGGACAGCAGAGATGGAAGTGCTGCAGTCATTAAGCTCTGGAATTAGTGTTCCATGGTACCTTTCAGACACCTAGTGAGTGATTATACAGTACAGTCCAAAAGTTACACTGATTTCTGCTAACTGGCTGCAGACAAATTCCAGGGATAGGACGTGGAAGGAACTGCATAGAAATAGGACAGCAAATCAGGAACAAAGCCATGATCAACTTCACTACTTCAAAAAGCTCAGACAGAAGGATAATACTTCTGTAAATTTGGGCCTATTTCACTTGATGTTTTAGTTTAGGCTATTAGACTCATGGTCACTTGAAATTGTTCTACTTTTTAAAATTTATACACATGAAATTAAAGTCAAAGGAATTAAAAGGATGAAAAATGTAACTCCTCTACCTTATGTATACTGCTTTAAAAGTAGTCATTAGAATTCTAAGGACATGTACTTTGGTGTGAAAATAAACTTGTTCTTGCTCAGACACTGTTAAAATCATTAACTATTTCTTTTAAAAAATGTGCACATTTATACTGCTTGACAGGCACCAGAGTGTTCACAACCAAATGCTTACATATTACAAATAATCAAGTAACAAATATTTACACTATTCTGAGACTGCTGGTCTCAGAAAAGCTTCTAACAAATGTGCTTATTTCAGATCCAAAAAAAATACTTTACACTAATTATAACTCTTACAGTAAGAGAGAGCTTATTTTCAAATTTAGGTTTTGTTCTTAAAATATATTAAGTCAACTAGTTTAATTTCCAAAATTACTTTTCCATAGTTCAGGAACCTGAACTCCCGAAAGACACTGCTCTGCTTGTTCTAATAGAATTAGAGGCAACCTACAGAGGACGAAAGGCACAGAAATCAACTCTAATGACATTTTCAGAGCCTTCATCAGAGCTCCCAATCAATATTTTCCTCAACAATCTCCACCACAACCCACCTAAATCTTCTCTAGTAAAGATATTAACAGTTCTTTCACTGTTTAGTGATGAAAATGGGAGTATATAAAAGGAATCCTGCCTATAACCCTGGCATTCCTAACTCCATATGCTACTGAGCATGGCAGCACTCCATCAGCTCAGACATGACTTCTGTGTGTGATCCCACAGGGCCATAGACCAGGCTGAGCACACACCAGAGTGAATGTTCCACAACAGAGCAGAGCCATGACCTCAGCCGGGTCAGTGATCACAAGGTTCTGTCACCAAGAGCACATCACTCAGCTAGAGCCAGTTCTGAGCCAGCTGCTGCAAAAACGACTATACCTGAGGCACTGCAAGGTCAGATTAAACTATTAAAACTTGCCTGATACAAAGTTATGCAGTCTATCATTTTGGAACAAATAGAAACCAGACTAATGGATTTAAACCAGATCAATTTCTTGCATCATGTGGTCTCAGAGCTCAATACCAAGAACTGGAAGTTCTGTAGCCACATTTACCCCAGAGAACACCATGAGGGAGGCATCTCCCAGCAGGGGAGGCACTGCTCACATTAAAGACAACTCATTCTCCTCTTCATTAACCCCAAACCAGACACTCAGGGATAGCTACTAAAAATATAGAACATCCCAAACTTTTAAAGTCCATTTATAGATACAGATAAATCCTACATAACAAACTAGAACTTCAAGTTATTTTGTTTCAAAAACTTCAAGATTTAAATGTATTTCATCATGTGGTATTTCTGACATGACTAATTTTAAAATTCTATCTCACATCACCCAAGTCACCAATTTTAAAAAATAAATTATTTTTTACCCCTGTGTAGCTATATTGGAAAAGCAACATGAATCAGTAGAGGTTTTAAGCACTACCTATTAAGATTAATATTGTCCAAAAAATGAAGGGCTTATACAGCTACAATTTTTCATGATTTCTGGAATTATCTAAACCAAAGGCTACTGAATGCTGTAATCTCAGGATGCTGAAGCATTTGTTGCATCAGCTGAGAACCTTCCACACTTACACCCAAAGCATCTTTCTCCTGTGTTGAGAAACGATTCTGTGGTTACCATGTAAGCTTTATTTGAAATAGCTGGAATCCTGGAGCAGCATTTAATGCAATGGGAATGCCATACCCCATGGAAAAATGCCATTTACATACTATTGTATTTTCTATTAAAATAACCTTAATAGTTGCAAATTAATAGGTTTAGTAAACTAAACCCATTGATTTGTAACAGCAACTATTTCATTTTCCTCTCCTGTTTACACGTTATGAGCAAAAATACTGGAATTCTTCCATGAAAAATAAGTTTATAACAAAAATTTGCATTGAGCGGGAATTTAACTCCTTATTTAAGCTACAACTGCTACTTGGTCTGGCTTTCTTCTTTATAGAATGAATTGATGGGAATAAAAAAATAAATGTTTCTCCAGCTTTGTGCTGACAGATGAAATGACAGCCTTGTCACACTTTTTTTTCCAGTGGCAGAGATAAAGACCAGGCAAATACACTCACCAAAACAAGTATTTGTTATTTTATGTTTCTGAAGTAACTACCATGCTGTTGGCTATATTCTGTATTGTAAAGTGTAGTAATATCTAAATCTGAAATTAATTGTTCAGATTTCAGTTTACACTGAAAGCACACTACTTTCATATAGCACCTTTAAAAAATATCAGATGTGCTACATTCAGAGTTTTTTTAAATTAAAATAAATCTTTCAAAACAAGATATCCTGGGGAATAGATTTCTGAGTTAGAATACTGATTTCCTTCCTTCTTGAGGAAGTCTAAATTCTCTGGATTGCAAGATTACTTCAATATTAACCAATATGGATAAAAAGCCCTTAATTATCTCTGTTATTAGCAATTACTGAAACAGAAGTATGAGCTGTGAGGACAGACAGCCCTCAGAGCATTCCAGCACAGATTAACCAACCTCAACACTAGAGAGCATTCTGGAAATGGCCGCGTTGGAGTGAGCACCTGGGAAAGCCAAGTAACCAACAGATGCTACATTACACATCTGCAACAGTGTATGAGCAGCTCAGAATGAGGGAACTGTTGCTTTTAAATTCAGATTGCTTTTTGTTTTTTAAAAGTATCTATCAGTTTCAAGACTCCACTCACAAAGTGTTCTCGAGCTCCCAATTACAGAAGCTCCGGCTCACACAAATGATTTGTGAGCAGCAGTGACTTTACAGATGAGAATACCACGGCTCCGGATGAATGAAAATTTGCACAGCAATTAAAACAGTTTGAAGACAACTGGATATACACACTAGTTATAAGTACTTTATTTACACACTTCCTAAAGCACAGCAATTGTGTTCTCATGGTTTCACACGTGCCCAGAGACCATACATACCTGTAGGTCTGCAGTTCTTGGAGAAATAAAAAGCTTTCTACTAGTGACAGCTAGAAATTGTCTTCTGGAGCAGTGCAGTGTTTTAGTGGGTTCTCTATTTCATCTTTTAAAATTACCAACTGAAAGAAAAGCTGCTACTATTGCATCATATGTATCGAGAACTCTGGAGACAGAATTATAAACACACCTTATTTTAACATCCTGTGGCTCTGGTACTGAGATACTCAAACTATCACTGTTTCAGAACTGGATTGGTTGTAATATTTATTACAACATAATAGCAAAAGTGAACAAGAGCAGCAAAATTAGTGTCTTTTTACTGCCCTCATTTAAGGGAGGTGACATTCTTACAACAAAAATGTGGACTCTATTCGAAGCTGCTTTTTTTCATTTTAAAATCAACTTGTGCCTTAAACAGCAGCACCCTCAAAAGAAACAGGTCGTCTTGGGGCCTTTAGTGTTTAGAGAGGACAGATCAGCAGGAACAAACCAATTGTAATCTGATATGGAAAGACACTGCTAAGCATCCAATGGCATTAACATTACCCATAACATCTGGATTGTGTGAATACTTTGTTTCCAAAAAAGGGACTAGACATAATAGGTTTGATCATTCTACAATTTTATTATGTATCAGTACAGGCGGATCAGTACAAATTATTTTCATTGCTTGGTTCTGAAAGGAGCAGAGTTGTAAATGCAACATTGTTTAAACACATTTCAGTATTCAACAGGGTACGGAATGCACTGAGAAATTGTTACCCTACAAAGAAGAGGCAAAAAGGCAACGTTAAAAGCTCGGGAAATGCTCCTGCAACAGGGGGTAGCGTTCACACCTGGATACAGCTCCTATCTTTGAGTCACCAGTGTTAGTGAGTGAGGCCTCTATTCGTGTCTTTTATGGCGAGGCAAAAGAAACGTCTAGAAGAGGAAGGGGCTCCCCTGGCTGTGTCCCCGGACAGCCCCCGCCGCAGTGCCCAGCCCACAGCACCAGCGCCCCCAAACGCTGGTGGGTGCCCAGAAGGGGAGATGCACCCCCAGGTGAAACCCAGCGCCCCATCGGGGGGAGGATGGGCCCCGTGTGTAGCAGAGAAGGAATGCACAGCGTTCCCGCCGCGAGGAGAGGCGGGCGCCATTCAAATGGCCGCACTGCGAGCCCGATTGGCGCGGTGGGGAGACGGAGAGGAGGGCATGGGGACAGCCACACCCCCGGGGCAGGGACAGCCGGGGAGCGGGAGGGCTGCGAGACAGCCCAAACGGGGCAACGGAGCGAATGCGGGGGGAAGGAAACACATTTTGAAAGGGGCGCTAGGTCCGGTTTGGACCGGCTACTCTTTGTCTCACGTCTGCCGAAGGCAGGTAGCACTGGGCACCGCCCCACACGGCGGCGAGGTGTCCCGGCGGGATGGTCTGGTCCTGCTCCCGCCCTCCTTTCTTCACCGCGACGGGTGGGACCCGGCGGCTCGCATCCTCCCCGGACCCAACCCCGCCTCGGACCAGCCCGCACTTCCTTTCCCTCCCTCCCCCGCCACTGCTCCCCTCCACACTCCTCCCCGAGTACGCCCCACGGCCGCCACGCTACCGGCCCCACTCACCGACTTCATGGCCGAGGCCATGTCATCGTATCTCTCCGCCTGCTCGGCCAGGCGGGCTCTCTGCAGCAGCTGCTCTCGGTCCCCCATGGCCGCTTCCGTGGTGGCTGCCGGGCTGGGCTCTGCGCGCCCCAGAGAGAGAGCGGAAGGCGGGCGGGGATGTGCGGCTGGCCGCGCACGGGTGGCGGGAGCAGGGACCGTACGCGGAGCCGCCCGCTGGGCTGTGCCGTGCCGTGCCGTGCCGGGCTGTGCCGGGCTGGGCTGAGCTGGGCTGTGCCGTGCCGGGCTGGCCGCCGCTCCCTCGCCCGCCGGCCGCGCTCCCGGACCGACCGCGGCGTGTGCGGCTCGGAGCCTCGCGCTGCTGCCGCCGCCCGCGCCTGCGCGCCGGGAAGGCAACGAGGGGGCGGAGCCGCGGTGCTGCAGGGGAGGGGAGGGGGCGCCGCTCCCCCGCGCTCTATTTCTAGGTGACGTCACTTGCTATAAATAGCCATCGCGGGGCGCCGGCCGCGGGACGCGCGTGCGCGCTGGGAGTGCTGCATTTTCCTGCTGCAAAGGTGGAGGTGGGCGGGGGGCGCGGGCACTGCGGGCTGGGACGGGACAGGACAGGACAGGGCACGACACGGGCTCGGACACCGACACCGCCTCCCCCGCCCTGGCGGGCCTCGGCACAGGCACTGGTGGGCCACGGCTGTGTGACCGCGCTCGGGGTGACCGCGCTCCGTGTTCACGTGCGTGACCCTGGCCAGCACCAGGGCTGCTTTGTGCGGCCAGCGCTGGCCTTGCAGTAGTGACACGGCTGTGCCTCTTTCGGGGAAATAAGTGTATCTCGCAGCCCTTACTGCCTTGAAACAGCCCGAGTTGTGGGGGTGGTACCACGGACCGATTCTACTACCTTGCCTAAGAGATGCAGCTAAATTCAATTTTACTACGTACTTTAATGTGTAAAACTCAAGCTCCTCTTTCATAAATTGACAGACTACCATTCTTACGTAAAAATCATCTCAAGGTAAGAACCTTGCACAAACAACAAACTGCTGCTGGTGTCCACAGAAACGCTGGGAGCCACGTTACTCACATCTTAAAATAAATCATAGATTAACTTTTCCCATTCAGCCCTGGCCAGCGTTTAAAGATCCCTGCACCGCGGAAGGTGCCGGGAGCTGCTGTACAGCTGAGTGCCAGGTTTGCTCAGCAGCAGACAGCCCAGCACCAGAGCACCTGTGGCAATTGAAGCTCACAACTGTCCCCATGCCCAAATCAAGGGCACAGGGTCCATGAGCACACCCTGGAAGCAGGGACAGGCTGCTCGTGCTCCTCCCGGGGCTCTCCCGCTACCCTGGCACTGCTCCAAACGAGTCAATCCCGTCCCTTGTGTCAGACCAAAGTTTTTAGCCTTAACAGTAATGCTGCTGGCTTTTGTGCATTAAACCCTAATACTACTTAAAATAAATGCTTTTAAAAGGGATTAAATGAATATTGCTGTCTTGTTAAAGGACATAAATAAATATGACAATTAAGAATAAACTATCGTTATATGTAATAAGGCATGAAAGATTAAAATTACACCCAGCAAGCTATAAACTGATTTCCAGAACATTCTGGAAATAGTCTTTTGTGGTACTGTAAAGCACATACATCACTATGCACACATCTCAGCAAGCCAAATGGGGCTTTTTCCTGCTGGAATTTTGTTTTCACTGTTTCTAAGAAAGGCAGTGACATCTAAAATCTTAACAGAATGGTTCCCAAGTATCAGTTCAATTTATTATCATAATTATTGTAAAACTTGTATTGATTTTGCCTTAGAATAAATATTTAAGTGTGGACAGCAATGATGTGATTTTGAAAAGATGATTCCATGTGAAAATACAGATTTTAAAGTATCTGACCCTTAGGCAAGATTAGTGAGAGATATGCCAATCCTTGCCCAGTACACTTCAGTTGGGAACCTTTGCAGTTGTAAGAATTTCTCAGTAGAGATTAGTCAGTTTGCAAAGCATTCCAACAGCTCTGAAAATATGTAGGGTTTACCAGAAGCTTTCTACTCTTGTACAAGAGCTTCAGATTCCCCAGGGAAACAGACTACAAAGTATTTTTAAAATGTATTTTTAAAACGGAACCAATCTGCATTAATCTGCCAAATATATGTGGATATATCTACACACACACACAAAACAGTCTCATTAAGTGCTTTGGTTTCCTTAATTGAGGCTTCTGTAAAACAGCTATTTTTCAGTCTAAAGCATCTCAAAAATTCCTAACCTTGAATCCATAAGGTCATGTGTAACCTCACTGCTCTAAAACCAGATACACATCTAAATTCAACAGTTGCAAGAAAAAGTGCTAAAATAAGACAACGTTGTGTGCAGCATTTCCAGAGTCTGTTATCTAAAGCAAGGGAAGAGATTGCATTTCACATCCAAGGTCTGGGGGAGAGTACCTATATTCTCCTGTGCATACAGAGCCTACTGCTCTGGATCTTCACCCTCAATAGTGACTCCACAGAGATACAAAAAACCAGAAATTAGAGCTCACACAATGAGTTTTATAATCTATTACAATATTTATGAGTCACGATGTCTTAAAAAATGGAAAGGAAATGGAAAAATCAGCAGGTCTTTTATTAGAGTGCTGAATGGGGTGCAAACAGTGCCTGCCTGTGGTTCCCCTATTGAGCTCGGGTGCCAGGCATCACTCCGTGATTCCCATCAAAGCTCAGGAATACTGCTCTCATCATGAGGCAGGACTGAGAATTGTTCCCAAAGTGACCACACCCAGCAAGAATCTGTAGATGGAGAAATTTATGGCACTGAAAATTGCACTATGACCTAAGGCAGTGGCTCTGCTCCACAGGCATATCTGATTATTGGACAGCACCCATGTTCCATAAATAGCTCCCTGCTGAAATGCCATTCCAGTTCAGTGCTCATTCACACAGGGCACTGGGGACACCACCACAGGCAAAGGGTGTCTCCCCAGTGCTGGTGTTCAGCTGCAGGGACACTGATGAGGAGGCAACACCACAAGGAAACCACCATGTGTCATTCCAGACTTTCCCCACGGTGGAAAACCTCCCCTTTTGTTGTCCTGGAAGCACAGAGAGAGCACACACATTCTGTGGCAGTCTTTCCGAAACTCATGGAATTACAGCAGGGCTGCTACAAAGTCCCTGCCACTAACATCTTCCTGATCCCTGGAGAAAATGATCTTCCCTCTCCTTTCTGCAGTAAGGAAATGTTTCATTTAGGAAACTGCTAAATGATGAAAGTCTTAGGGACAAGATACTGAAAAACAGAGAGAGAGAAGAGAAACCACCCACTGGTGGGGGAGGTTAACCAGCTTCCACATCACAGCAAATGAAGTAGAGACAACTGTGGAAGAGAGAGAGAGAGATGGAGTTTGTTAACATCTGATCCTGGAAATACTTGTAGCTGGCCCTTACATGTGGCATGGTGCTCAGACAGTGCTGTAAGGACAGACTCTTCCAGAGGTTTAGGACTATCGGCAATTTTTATTGTTAGAATTCTAGCAGCACATTCCCCCAGTAAAGTGAGATAAGTGTGCATCAGGAGGATAGGTGGTGTAACCAACGACAAGATCAGAGCACGAGATAGCAGTGGGTGTAGCTGTAGTGTGATGATTCTCTCCCAAACCACAAGGGACTATAATTTCAGTGACATACTTCTAGCCAAACCATACACCACAGTTTAACAAGCCTCTAGGCTGTCACAGTGTGTGAAAATATTCTACTCTTTGTCATATTTCAATTTCATATTAATCTTGAATCACTCTCACAGAACCTCCCTCATAACTCAAGGGTAAATCCTAGGAAAAAGAATGATGACACTGCCTGAGAGCTGCTCAGCAGCAACAGGGTTCATGCCATGCACTGTGGTGAAGTACTCTGTATCTACTAACCTACACGGGAAGAACTCTAAAACACAAGGGTACTGATTAGTACAAAACCTGCAAAGCTCTTGCTCTCCCATGGGAAAGGGTAGGTCTGTACCCCAAAGCCCATTTGGGATCACTGCAGTGTATTTAATACCATTCAGCATTCACACACAGTAGCCTCTGGTATGTTCAAAATCCTGTGCAGACACAAGCTGATAAACCCTCAGAACTCTCTGGCAAAATGTGCTATCTTCCAGCACTTGCTCATTTCAGAGTCCAGTGAGGAAACAGCACTGTGTCTGAATAAAAGATGATGGCAGTTTTTCCTTGCCAGAATGATTCAGGGATATGCACAGGGGGCTGTCAAGCATGCTCAGTTGTGGGGGTTCCTTTAAGTGGAGAGAACGCAGTAGCTAATTGAAAGCAGCTTTAACTCCTCATGAGCTACTTCACACTACAGTGTTTGCTAGTCCTGCCCAGACAGAAGAATGCAGCTTTACTCTTTATGTAATGAGGGGAAAGTAACCTGGATTCTTAAGCTTCAACAGGAAAACATGAAAAAGCCTGCTTATCAGCAGCTGCCACCAGAGCACCATTTTGAAAAGAGGCTCTACAGGTAAGAGGAAAAAGAAACAACCCGTGTTAAGAAAATACTGGAAGCAAAAATACAATATGAATACAAAATAACTCAATCCTATGATTTCTGGAACCTCTCCGAAGGACACCTCATGCTGAGCGTACACAATTAAGGACTCAACATCAACAGCCACATTTAAAAAATAAGACCAGATCTGTCTTAACAAATGAATTTTTACTGCCCTTCAACCTTTACCAAAGTGGATTAGTTTGACTTAGAACTGGATTAAATCCCACTGAAAATGATTGATCTAAAACAATGACCTTTCACTGCAGAACATAACATGAAAGACTTTGGGGATAAGACTAATGAAGTGCAGATAAAACAAGATGCCTTTGCCGACATTTTCAAAAGTGGCCTCTTATTCTGGGTGCCCTACTTGAGTCCCTGAGTAAAGCACTTGTTTCCTCTGAAAATGAGGCCCCAAAAAAGGTGAGCCAGGCATCCAGAATGAAAGACTGCCTGAAAATACAGCTTGAGGCTGTGTCTCCCACCATTTGTCCTGAGTGGGTGTTGGATGGACCAGTGACTGTGGCAGCAAGCACCACTGCCAAAGGGACTGCAAGCAGGAAAAGCTGCTGCTCACATCCTCGATCCCCTGTGGCAATGACATGGATTAGTTCAGGGAAGTTTTCATGGCAGCTGCTGTGCAGGACCTCCACACAGCCATTTCCACAGCACACTTCCAGGGCAGAACCACCCTCAGCCTCTGACCTTGCCAGGCTCAGGGCTGCCTGCTGAACTGCCAAGAGAAAAGCCACCTTTTCAGCAAGGCTGGAAAACATGGATGCTGCCTGTTGGGAAAGTGTCCCTCTTCACCTCAGGGAGAGCCAAGTGACAGAACTTCTGAAAGTGCTCCTAGATTTCCATCCCCTTTCTGTGACCAATCAACACATACAGGCACTGTACTTTAGGCCCTTCTATGCATTTTAGGATAAAAATAACTTTGGGTTTGTTCTATCTAGGGCAAGCTCCTTCCTTTGCTAGGCCATGCCATGTGGAGGAGGAGGAATGACAACAGCAGGTACAGCACATTCAGCTCAGGGCAGGTCAGCCACGTGCTCAGCATGCTTCCCAGTACAGCTCCAAGGAAGAACAACAAACACATCCAGAGCTTGTTACAGATGGTAGGACAGGGAAAGCAGAACACAATGGGGACATGAATCACATCTAGGAAACCAGAACGAGGTAAGACACCAATAGAACAAATTGCTACCCCAATGAGAACTCAATGGAAAGAACTCCACTGTCCTTGAAAGACTAACTGCAGCCAGCAGCACAGGCTGGAAGGTCACAAGCACTACTGGCATTCAGCAGGTTCACTTGTGCTCTTCCTCTGCTGCATGGCCAGGCACCCTGTGTGCTCTGGGTCACAGACAGCAGCAGCCAACCCCCAAATCCTGCTCAGCCCCTGTAACCCAGCATGGCCAAGTCCTGTGAGATCACCTGTAGGAACCACTTGCAAATTCCTGTCCAAACGCAATTAGCTCCTCAAAAGTGCTTTGTGCAGGTTCAATATCCAGGTGACATGGGGCACTAGTGGGCCAAAATATGCTGTACTTCAACCACTTAACTTTACATCTCTTTAAGGGAAATACTTTTAATTTGCTTGATTTTACATATCAAACTTTGAATTGTCTAGCATAAATTTACAGAAAAGTAATAAGTTATTTCACCTGGGAAATGACCTAGAAAGTTCAATTGTCCTCCAGAGAACAACTGTACCAAATTCAGAAATGAAATTCATTAAGTATAAGAGAAAAAGCTTTAATTCTGCTTTAGCTGAAAATCATTTTTCAGATCTAAGTTTGGAAAGAGACCCGTTGTTCTAGCACTCCTGAGAAATTTTGCTGAATTGAGCCCCTTCTTTTTAACTAAAAACTCAAAACAACTGTTTTTGAGCTATTTAAAAAACTTACAAGGTCTTAGGAGACTGGTAGTGTTAAAGTGGTAGAACAAAGGTCGCTTATATGCCAAGCCAAAATACCTGCATTCCCTAGCACGGGTTGCTTTATTAGAAAAGAATCTATATAGAATGACAGCTATCTAAAATTTCTGTACAGCCAATGTTAATCTAATCTTATCTCTCTTGACAGGAAACAGAACTAAGTATTTGAAAAGAACTGAAAATATATCTCATTGTAAGAGGCCTCATGCCTCTTTACTCCAATACATCTTCAACAGCAAGGAAGTGTAAGCTCCCTGGCTTTCATACACATGTATCATGTACCACTGGCTGCCTAAATCACAGTCATTGTATTGACACGTCATATCAGCAGGGATGAAAACCAAAGTACCTTTTTTGGGATCTCAGACAGCAGCCCAGCAAGACCCAGTGGGAATTTTGCTATGGGGCTGCTGCCCTCTGCACGGAGCCGCGTCGCCGGCTGGCTCCTGACCGTGTCCCGTCTCCGTTCCACCGCGGGCCGCACAAACGCCGGTGACAGCGTCTGGAGAAGGGGTTTTCACAAGGCGTGGCCATGGCAGTGCCCTGTGCATCCCCCGCCCCTCAGGGCTCCCGCCGCTCCCTCAGCCTCATCCCCCCCGCCCCGCGCGCCCCCTGAGGCGCCGCGCGCGCCGCGCTGTTGCTATGGCTCGGCGGGAGGCGACAGCCAATCAGAGCGCGGCAGGATATATCTGTCGCTGTTGCCGGCGGCCGCGGACCAATGGGGAAGCGGCGGCGGGCGGCGCTCGGGCCAATGGGGAGGCGGCGACGGGCGGCGGGAACGGCCCCGAGCGGAGCAGAGTGGGCGGGCGGTGGCCGCGGCTGTGAGGGCAGGGCCGGGCGGGGCGGGCTGGTCCCTCACGGTGCTCGTGCGAGCCCTACGAGCCCCGCTTCTTTCCCCCCGGTAGAAATGCCCCGATTCCCTCACGGCCCCGCTGTTGACGGCAATAAACGATAACCTGTGGGACCTCTCCAAGCACCGCTGTTCCAAACACAAACAAGAAAGGGACGTTTCTGACCCACCAAAATAATGGAGGCTGCAGGCTCTCAGCGCCCACAGGTGTTCCCAGGGGAGCTGGTCCTGACTTTTAATACATAATTGCCATGTGAAAATAATCACTTCATATCCTTACTTTGAAAAAAACTGAACCCTGGAGAAACAATAAGTGAAAATCTTTACTTGAAAACTTTGTAACAAAAGGTATGGGAGGCATCTTCTCCCTGTATGTCTGGGCTGGAGGTTTGGCAAAGGGGACCCGTTTTGAGATACAGATTTTTTTAAAAACAGTTAACATTTCAGGAAAATATCCAAAACCTCACCCTATAACTAGGATTGGTTTTAAATCTGCATGAAGGGCCTGCCTTGCTACTTCTTGTATTAAGCACCAAAGCAAAGCAATGGCATGCCCTAGCACTGAAAATTCTGCTGTGCTCAGTTTGTGTCACCTGTGGCACTACAGAGTACGGAGCACTCCAGAAGCTACACCCTGCAGTACAACAGGTAGGCAGGGATAAGAAATAGCAGTATTTTACCAGCACTTAGCTGACACCTTATTTTCCAAGCCTGAGAAAAGGTTATCCAATATCCACTGCAAGGCAATGTAACCAAATTTTACTCCTTTGAGCACAGGAGCTTCATTTACCTTCATGATGCAACCAAGGACTCGGATCTGGCCAGTGCTATGATTAGATCTATATTACTGCCACAGAACCATTAGAACTGTGTTACTGCCTTGATAATTTTAACATCTACAGTGCAGCTTCAGACAGCTCCAGGAAAAACCTCCAGTCCATAGTACACCTTTCTTCTATCCTTCGCAAAATTCTGAATAAAACTGTAACTAAACCAAACTTTGTAACCATTGAAAGCACCTCCATCTTCCTCCCTTCCTCTGTTTATCTCCCTGTCAGACTCCAAGAAAGGAAGCAATGGGGTGTTTCCCAGGGAAGCACAGACACGCGGAGTGTATCTGCAGGCAGGTCACATCTATCCACTGGCAGAAAGCTCACAGAGCAGGCACGCTGCCTGGAACATGTCGTCGATTACTGAGTCAACAACGGGATCCTCCGGGACCTGAAAGACACAGGAAGGACCCACAGCCTCACTGGATATGACTTTAAACACAGTTGCTTATAGTGGAAGAGCTCCTTTGGGCAGACAGCAGCAAAAGAAATATCTCCAAAATGAATTAAAATTTTCTTTGTTTCTTTGCTTTCATTTTACTCTCATTTTGGTTCTATTGTCATGTGGACAAAAGAAAGTTTCCATCTGCACCTCTGTCATTCAGGCACAGGAACCAAATATTCTTGCCACAAGCCCAGAGTAAGTTGATTCAGCAAGAAGAGAAGTGCCCAGGAAGTCTGTAGAATGCTGTAAAATCATTTACCCGTTCAAGCTCTTTCTTTTCCTAGAGCACACACTAAAATACGCAAAAACTGCTTTTCTGAATTCCTGAACTGAGTAATTATTACAAAAATTTGAAGATGTCCTGTTTGACATCTACAAGCATCACTCAGGATTTTGCTCCCCAGCCCACAGTGTATTGAGTATCATGTTTCTTCACCACTGCAAAATCAGTGCAAGGATGCAGAACAGCAAGATGAAAACTAGCTAGAGACGGCCTGCTCCGGGAATCTTAGAAAAGGTTCATTCATTATTAATGCCCAAAGCTTTCCTTCTCATCTGGCTTGCATTATGGCTGGTAAAAAGGCCACTTTCCAAGATACAGATCTTTATATTGATGCTTTCAGAGGCTCAAAAGAGGTTCTGTTACTGCCCTCAGAGCTGCAGCCACTTCTCATAATGAGGCCAGCAGATATGGGTCCTGCTTTTTGTAATCTCCTTGGAGAAGGTTTTCCCCCGCAGCTCACACTGCAAGGGAAACAGCAATGGATGCTGACTGTTAGACCAACACACGTGAAGCCAAAAAATACATCAATGTACAGCTTAGATAGGGCTTTCTTGACTTTCTTTTTTTTCCTATTTTTAGGTGACAATTCAGAGACGTGCTCCCATCCCCTTGAAAGAACAAGATTTCTAACTTGTATTCTGTACTGCCTTGAAGTCCCCATCAGAAGGACGCAGACTGCACCCACAGCATGGAGCCACCTTCTCTATCCTGGCCAATAATCACACTGCTCTGTATACTGCTATCAGCCATCTCAGAACAGGGCAAAATCCCTTTTCCTCCACAATAACACAGACTTACAAATGAAAACTACATTAAACATTTTAAGAAGTCTGAGAGAACAGAGTCAAATTGTGCAAAACAGCTTTGAGGGGAGGGCCTCAAGCAGCCATCTTTGTGTGATTGCTCTATAGGTTAGCCCTCCATAGCTGAAAATTTAAATTATACTTTGGATCTGCACAGGATCCTTTGGCCACTATTTCAATGGCACATTTAGTAAAATTAGAGTCTGATTAGCAATTCAAGTAGGAAAAAGTCAACAAAACCACTTTTCCTTCTACTGTCTCCTGGATGTTACCCAGGGAATGCCCAGCTTGCCCTGAACTGGACTCCAGAAGTTATGCTTAAATCAAACATGTTTCATACTAAATATGATATGAGATTTCACATCTCCTCTGAGAGAGCTGCAGGGGATTGTGTGCACAGAGCTCCTTTCTCTGAACTTTAGGTGTGTTCTTACCTGGCCTTGTCCCAAGGCTTGGCTTTCTTCCACACAGGGTGCAGAAACAGGTGGGCACTGAGGCTTGTCAAACACAGTCTGAGAAGAACTGGGAAAAAAATATTATGTACAAGTGCATTTGTATTTATGCTCTATTTGCCACTTACTGTAATGTTTTGCAGCAGGACAAGAGGGGCTGTTGGCAAGACTATTCATTTGATAGAGTTCTGTTATCTACACACCTGCCCCATTTCTCAACATTGTTATGGCCTGAAAATACAGACTCTGCAGTGGGAAGACTGCCCTGACCAGGAGCAGCATACAGGGAATCACATCTCCATTTGCAGCTTTCCTTCTGCCCCAAAATACTCTCCATAAACAACGAGGTGTCTACCCAAATGTCTCACTCCTGGAACATGTTTTAAAAGCAGAGGCCTTAAGAGTCAAAATATGTGGCTTTAGACATAGACACAACATTGGCTATGCTTCTGCTACAGCTTTCCAAGGCCACCAGTGGAGTCTGGGGACACGGCTGCCCCATCCACAGCCCCCTGGAGGCTCTGCCAGCCTCTCCAAACAATCAGTCTGTGGGCACTGGGTCAAGTAGCAGACACTGGGTACTCAAGAATGGGATGTTCTCTCTCATCACCATCTCTACTCTCCCATCATCACCAACTCAAGTCTCTCTAATGCAACAACACTGCCCATACCACCACCAGGAACAGCTCAAGGTGTGAGTGTCCACACAGGCCCAGACAAGAGGTGCCCACTAGTAGAGTACAGGAAAAAAGTAGAACCAATAGACCAAGTTGCCCTTCCTTGGAATGCTCCCCAGTTTCCAGTAACCAGCCTTGGGACTCTTCTGCTGGAGGCTGCATTCAGAGAGTCACATTTCCTAATGACAAATGGGCTCAAATCCCTCTCCCACCCTCTCAAGAATTTGTCTCATGCTTTTCCACAGCCCACTTACACCGACATGCACGGTGCCCTTAGCAACGAGTTCTGCAATTCAGTTATGCAACATTGCCAAAAAGTGGCCTCTGTTGGTGGGCTTGGGACTTGCTGCCCGCTGGTGTCAGGATGCTGGGCTGTCCAGAGGGGAGAGCCTAAGAGCAGATGGATTCCCAGCACTCTGAGCTGGAATCCCAGAAATGCAGGCAGAAGCTGTAAGCTCCCATGAACATCTCAGCACTGACATTTTATAAATCAATATGCTGGCTCATAAATGCAGAATGCCTTGCTCCATAGAGCTCAGCGTGCTTTTCTTTCTGCAATGGAAGGCACAAGATTTCCACTATGCAAGAACCATTAACTGGGCTATATTCCACCTGTCCTGACTTGCAGAGTGAAGAGGATACATCACCACTTATCCTGTAAAAGGGGAGCATCTGTTTGATGTCCCACAGGGACTTCCAGTCCGCTTGCTGGATCAAACCCCCCTCTCAGGCAGCAGAAGCAGATGGAGACAGTCAGCTCCCAGCCTGGTTCCCTCTCACACTCCCACCTCACAGCCCTGTAGATCAGAAGAGGCTTGGACACAGCCCAAGTGTGTAGGAGTGGCTGTAAAAAGCCCATGAAAGAAATCAAAAGGAATTGTTCTGATAAAGCTTTGAGGCTGTGTCCTTTCCAGGTGAGCATCTTTAAAAATGAGACAAGCAGATTAAGGGCCCTTGGGCTGACTTGTAGCTCTATCTAGGTGCTCAGGAAGCAAGGAGAGCATAACCTGAGTTCACTGCAGATAAGTGATCCTGGCTAAATAGTTTCCTTCTCTTTGTGTTACTCTTACCTCTACAACTGGGATAATGCCACTGCCCTGTCCTTCCAGGACAGCAACACTCATTTCCCTTACAGTTTGATGTGTTGCCCCCATGAGTCCCCAGAGGAGTGATGCTCATTGCATCATGACTGCTCAGGAGTGCTGTGCTAACAATCCTCTTCTCTGATCTCTGACTCTGTTAGAGGGCTCTGCCTCATACACAGGTGATCCTCACTGACTGTGCAGTGATCTTACCCAAGATTACCCACAAGAGCTCTCCTGCCTCCCTAGAGAGAAACTGCAAAATGAAATTGCTGAAATTACAACCTAAGCATCACTCACCTCTGAAAAAGATTTGTGTTCCATAGCATTCATGGAATTTTGAGATCAAGGTCTTGGGGGGAACTGGACCAGGCCACTAAACAGGGTTTACAAATAGAGTTCAAATAACTATGTCCTCACCAAAAAGGTGCCAATAAAGCAAGTCCTGCCCCTCACAGGAATATGATAAAGGATGTGTGGATGCCTGGCACACTGACATACCCAGCAAGGAGATATTCACCAGAGATTTCTTCTACTGGCAGAACACATTTTAAAATAAACATGAGCTCACTCCAGAGTCAGAACATGCAATTTTAAATCCAGCCAAAATATTGCCAGCAAGCCTTGCTGATCTTTCATGATCTTTAGTCGCTGTTTAAAACTGTGAATCCTGAAACACAGCCTGAGGTTTACAATGCCTGACCTGGGTTCTCCCCAGTAATTCAGAGCAAGGAGTCTGACATGAGTGTGAACAAGGCACCAGGCCAAGTGGGAAACAGGGGTAAAAGGCAGAAATGTTTTCAGCTGGGAACTGGGGCCAAAGGCTCACCAATCTTTATCTCCAGTGAATCACTGCACTTACTTGCTGTTTAACAAGCCACAAACCCTTCTGTGCCTCTGCTTCCTCATTTTTAAAGTGGGAATAAAGCTTCTTCTACCTGCCTTTTGGACATACTGACAGTGTCATGCTGGCACAAACGCTGGCCAGTGTCAAGCAGAAGGGTTAGAAAATGAGGCTGCTGCTCCTGGTCTGTCTTGCAGATCAGTAAATTAAAGAAAGCCCATAATGTCTGGCAGTATTTATTTTTATGTAACATTATGGAAGTTGTATAACATATGGAAAATGGCACGAATTTTTGTTGTTTTGCATTCTCTGAATTTATGTCAATTCCCAGAGAAAATCTGAAATCTGAAACCTTTGTTATATGTGGAAAACAGAAAGAGAGAACAGTGCCTGTCTTTCCATCTTCCAATTTGGAAAGCTTGCACTATGGAATAATCTTGTCATGAGGTTGTGAAGCTACAAAAACTATTTTAGGATTAAGTACAGGCCCTACCAGCCCAGCCCACAGAACCAGCCCTTGCTGGATCAGTACAGGTTATGCTTTTCTGCCAAAACCATGCAAATAGTTCAGAAACTGAACCTGCCTAAAAAACAGGGGGTCATATATTTTCTAATTAGGCTACTTCCAAATCTCCTTTGTGTCACACACATGCACTTGGACAACATTACCTCTGCACAGAGATAAATACTGGGTCCCTGGGAATGTGTCACTATTTCTCTCTTCAACAGGGTATCAAGACATGGCTGGACTCACAGCATTATTTTTATTGCTGCCTTTGGGCAGCCCTGTGCTTTCCCTCCCTTTACCTGTGGGGAACAGATTCCAGGGTCCCTAGCTGTCCTCCTCTAAGGATTAAGCTTTCATCCTGTAAATCTGACTGCTGAATGATTCTTTCTGAGCTGGCTTCAACACAGACACCTTGAGGAACTGTGCTCAAGGGAACTCTGACACCTGCTGAAATAAATGCTTGTATTAAACACAAGTACAGATACAGATAACATGGCCCCAACCTCTGACCTAGCTATTCCTTCTCTCCTTGCTCCATATTCACCAGAGCCTGAGTGAAGTTATAGCCCTTCCTGCTCTACAGATCTATGGCAAAAGCAAGTGAACATCACTTATGCATCCTATCAAGCCTATTCTGAAGAACAGGGAGAAGAAAATAGATGGTGGGAATGCTGAACAAGACTGGACAGGAAGAAGACAAAAAGCAAGAGAGAAAAAATAGCAAGAGGGAAAAAGGAAGGTGAGAACATGTGCTTGAAGAGAAGCACCACGTCACAGTTAAGAAGTTCCCAGACTTTTTTCAGGCAATATCTTAATGATGACAGGCATTAAAAACCCAGAAGCTTGCAAAAGGACAAGGTGAGCAGACAACACCTGGAGGAACTCTCTCAGTGGAAACACTAAAAGGAATCCACCACTTATATAACCACTTATGGAAGTGGTTACAGTTTAGGCAAAAGAGTAGGTAAGAACATCTGTTTCGACACCTTAAATCAACAGATTTTCTTACTGAACTACCATGGAAGTAAAACTCCAAAGCTCAAAATAGGCCTGCTCTCCTTCATCAGGACACAAGAGAGAAAGAGTGTTTACAACAATGGGAAGAGAAGCTTGGAAAGCCTTAGAGTCAACAATCTGAGTGTACTTTTACTAACCTTCTACACCTGGGGT
This sequence comes from Sturnus vulgaris, assembly GCF_052056855.1. NCBI lineage: Eukaryota > Metazoa > Chordata > Aves > Passeriformes > Sturnidae > Sturnus > Sturnus vulgaris. The sequence goes on along the minus strand of NC_142261.1, from coordinate 10,942,105 downwards.
CCCCACGGAGCCAGAGACTTCTCTGGTGCTGTAAGGGGGCAACCACGTGGGCAGCCAATAATTCGGGAAGGGATGGGACTCGTAAGGGTGCAGGACAAAGCTCCGTTGCCAGGGGCTGGCAGCAGCCCTGATCACTGCTTCTCCAGGCAGCAGCACATGGGAGGGAAAGCAGGTTCCTGCTTCCACCACAGCCTCAGTGCCAAGAGGTACAGGTTGTTCAGTGCTGGGAGGGTTGAACAAAGTCATGTTTGTTCCAGCTTCATACAGCTGAGGGCTCTGCACACAGCTGCAATGATGGAGAAAATGAATCAGCCAGACATTTTGCTTTGCCAAAAGGAGACCCCCCCAGCTAAAGCTCTGAATCCTGCCCATCACAGCTGGGAGAGGAACTGCTCTGACTGGACATGGAACATTTCCATCAATGGTGGCAAGGCCTGTAAGTGATGTCCCCACAGAACCGAGTTGTTCCATGAATACATTTAAATGTTGCTTCATTTCTGAATGGTCACTGTAAAGATGCCATACATCACCTGGATTCCAGCATCTTTAAATATGTTCCTTCAGGAAGCTTATACAGAGGTGCAGCTGACTGCTCCCATCCTGGCTCACAGGGCATGGGGGTTGTCTCCGTTTGCTCAGGGCTGATGCCCACATGAGATCCATCTGAAACGTGCAGGTGAAACAATGCTAACGATTACTCCAAAAGGCTACAAAACAAGTCCAATCTGCCACATGCAGCAAGACCCCTGTGTTCCCTGGGACTGAGGTTTGGTTGTGTGTCTGTGGAAGGACATGGAAATACTGAGTTCTCCTGGAGTACACTGCCCTGATTCCAGAATCTGAGAGATAAAACCTGCTTCTTCCAATGTATTTGCTTTCATTCGGTGCCTCTTTAAAGCCAGGCATTTCTTTTCACCTGCAATTGCACAAGGCCTTAGCAGTGTCTGCTCCTCTGGAGTGAAGGCCTGGAGCCAAACAATGAAGCACTCCACAGAAGCAGAGTCCTCTAGAATCCACTTGATCCATCAGCACATAATGCTGTTCTGAAGCAATATCCTTCCCTTCCTGAGGGAATTTAAAATTGATTTTCACCTCTCTGAACCACATCCTAAACCCATTAGGAAGAGACAAACCTGCAGTTTGTGGAGTGTTGGATTCTTTATCCTGTGGCTCATCTGTTTGGGAAGCCAAAGCCCTCTCAGGACATGAATTGTTGAGCTCTTCCTTATCAAGGCGGTGAGATTTTTGACGTCGTCGATAATTTGCAAACCAATTATAGACCTGAGTTGGCTGCAGGTTCATGTCCTGAGCCAATCTCTCCTGCAAACCCAGGCACAGGGAGAAATCAAGGGGAAAAAAATCACATCCAAATGATCAGGCATTTCTCTTCAGTTCCAAAAGCAGTCCAGCAAAAGACCTTCCAAAGCCAGAGACATTTACTCACTAGGTCTCCAACAGGCCTATATGGACCCAATTGAGGAGATTTTTATAAACTCAGAGTTGATAGAAAACACAAATTCCACCCTGCACTTCCAGACAATTTGTTTGCTCAGGAAGCCACTGCTATTCTATACTGCTCATGAGATAATGCCCTCACCAAAGCTTGCTCTTCTCACAGAATGACAGCTTCACAGAGACAGACATTGAAGTCTGAAGCCTTCACCTGGCAAGGTGGTGATCACCAGTGCTTATTGATTTAATTCACACATCTCTTCCATTACACATCTGTCCCTGTCCAAAGAAGGTAGATCCACGCATATGATGTTATCACATCAAATTACCAGCATTTGAAAATTCAGCACAAAATATGTTCTGGTAAACAAACTGCAATTTTATATAGGGTGTTACTCAGTCAAGTCAGAACTATTTATCATTGTAATAGAGCTTTGCTGAGTGATGGCTGTCTGGCTGCCTATGCTCAAGTACTAGAAAATTAGAACTGTTAAAAACACAGTGAAGAATTTATTGTCCCTCAAATTTTTGTCCACAGCAAGAGAAATTACTTAGCATGAACCTGATGATTTTTAAAAGAAACCTTTAGGGAAAGATCAAATATGAGGAATCCCAGCCCCAAGGAGCCTTCTGAAAACAAGGATTTAGAAATTAAACCAGGTATAGCCTCCTGATCACAGTGTCCTGCTTTTCTGTGACCAAGAGACTTGATTGGAAGTGTCCCTAGCACATCCCTACCCGCTGTTTCTTGTCTGGATTTGCTGTCACCTCTGCAGCAAACCTGTACAGGTGCTGGCGTACTTTTTCTGAATAGTTTCGATTCTTCAAACCTTCAGGACAAAGGGAAATAGGTGGAGGATTCCTGTGCACAGGAGAAAATGGGATTAAAAAGGACCCAAAAGGAATAACTCACATTCATAGGAATTTTCTCACATTGTCACAAGTGGTCAAAATACCAAGAAAAACCAAACTCCAAGAAGGAGCATCTTGAGGTGTAAAACCAGCCCCTGCAGCTGCAAACTACAGAGTAAAAAACTCTTTTGTTTCCCCACGATGCAGTACCTCTTCCTGCAGCGGAATTTCTGCAATGGTGTCAGAACATCTGTCTGGTGTTTCTCCATAACCCTCTGGTAGTGAATCTCATGCCAAAGCTGCACCAGTTCTTCCTTCTCTTCTGCTTTGCAGTACTAAAACAAAACTGTGCATAAGCAAACCCTCCCAGAGAGTCATTCAGACTGTGTATAATGGAGAAAATCCTCAACAGAAATTTCCTCAGGGGTTCCTACTAGTTTGACAGAGCTAGTAGCATTATCTTGGCATGTGGCTCGCTGTGCCTTCTCTCATGTACACAGGGAGTTACACAATTCCTACTTTTCCCCTGGTGAAAAGGTCTACATAACCAGATCTAGAAGGCCAAAAAAATCCCTCACCTTGACTGACACCATCCAGCCTTCCTCATATACTCCCACCCTACCAAGCCACCTAATCCTGGGCTTCCCAACACTTTTATGTCCTGAACCCTAAGACTGTGAAAAACTCCAAGAACCACCACAATAAAACAAAAATCCTGCTACAACCAACCCCATAATCACCCAGTTAACTTTTTCCCTGTGGCTGATTAACTCTAAGTGCCTGTAGCAAAGGCTTTGTCCTGTGTTTCAGGTCACCAATGCACATCTATCACCTTCCACTGTCTTACACAAGCTGGAAGTGTTCCATGTGCTGCAGTTGAGGTACTTCTGCACTAACAGCTCTAACTACTGTTTTTCTAACATGGCTTTTTATTTCCCTGAAGAACTGAAGGACACATCCCTACCTCCAGGAGTCTGCAGGCTGCATCATATTGCCCTTTATGGATATGAACAGACACACAGGCTCGGACAACATGGATGTTAGTGAGAAAATATCTCTTGTTCTGGCATTCCATCATGGCTTCAACCAGCTTCTCCAGACTAGGAGACGAGCTCTCGAGCTCCCGGCAAAGCTGTTCTGCTTGATTCAACAGCTTGGTGGGTGGGGGATGCTCATTTTCATTCTTCTTTAACATGGCCATGAACTTGTTCATCATCATGTCCTGTTGGAAGCTTTTTCTATGCAAGGCACGAAGTTGTGGTTAGATAAAAACTCTTTATCTCCTATTTTTAGCTTCTATGGTATGCTTTTCTTTTCTTTTTCTTTTTTTTTTTAAGTAAGTAAATTCACTGTGCTGTTAAAAGCAGCCTAAGGAACTCAAAATGCTTAAAATAAGGCTAGGCCGAAAACAGCCGTGAAAACCTAAAGACACACTAGGTTTGCAGTTGAGAAAATTGAGCTCAGAAAGACATATTAAACTTTCCCCGAAACTCAGAGACTAACTCTAGGGTTTTACATCCACTGCTTACAGGTTAAAACTATCGAAACATTAAATCCAGAGACATTCAGGCGAAATTAATTTGGTGAAATGTCTCCAAAATGGCACGCGGCATGCCCGGGCAGCCCGCAGTTACTGTCACATGTAAAGCCCTCGTCGGGGCTGTTTCTCACCCGTTTTCCTGGGAGAAGGACGCCGGCTCGATTCCCCGCTGGACAGCGCACCCTCGGGCCAGCTCCAGCCCCGCCGGGCAAAGCGGGGAAAAGCTGTGAAATGGCTGTGAAATGGCTGTGAAATGGCTGTGAAATGGCTGTGAAGTAGCTGCGAGGCGCAGGGACACGCGGCAGCCCCGTGGCCTCCGCAGGAAGCTGTCCGGGGGCACGGCGGGGTCAGCAGCGGAGCCGCCGTCGGGCTACAGACCCCGCCCTGGCGGCGCTCCCAGGCTGCTCCTGCACTCCACCCCCACCCCGGGCACAGTGCAGAATGGATGTGCAATGGTATAGAATAGAGTTCCTTCCATAGTAGAGTATTTTTAAGTCGCTAATGGGGATCAGACAAGCACTGATAATTTTGACACGCTTACAGCGACTGAATGAAGAGGCACACAGCTTAAACCCACCTGCTAGAGGTGGGTGCTGTCTAAAAACAGTTTAATCATTCTGACTCAGTCTAAGGGATTAAAAACTGAAGCAGCTATGATTTGCCTTGAATCAGATCTGAACACCACTGAGAAGGTGTCAGTCCTCCTCTGACTCCACTTTCTCGAGGACGTGTAACAACGAGGAGCCACCTCGCAGCAGGAGCCCACCGTCCCCAGTCACTCGAAACCTGCTCTTAAATAACCAGCTCGTGCCAAGGCCCCGAAAAGACAAATGCTACATCCTCGAGTGCCGGCAGCTTCCTCCTGAGGCACACAAACACATTCTAAAAACCATAACCCTCAGCACTAACTTGTGTTCAGTGATCCTTGATTTCTCCTTAGGCTTTGGTGCTGGCCTTGCAACAGTAACTGGCTTCCTGCTCTTGCTGTGTGACACTGTTCTAGATCCAGACATGAAGACAGAAAATCCTGCACGATTACAAGACAAAGCTCCAGCACTGAACTTTGAGCTGAACATAGAAAGCAGTATTTTCTTTTGGCAGTTGCTTTCTTTTACTCACCAATTCTTCATTGCTGTCTGTGGAGTTACAACAAAACATCAGGTCACTTCATTTTCTGCATTTTACTTATTTACATGTATGAAAACTTAACAAGCATCTCTCACGTCTTATCGTACATATTCACACAATCAGGTACACCTTGGAAGGGGCAGACTGCTGCCAGGCACATTCAGAAGCCAAGGGCACTCATCATTCCCAGTGAGGGGAAGCTGATACCATCACACTGTGCTGAATCCAACCGCCCTTGAAAACCATTTGCACTCTCTCTCCTTTACCTCTGCTCTAACTGAAGTTTTGGCAATCAAGGACTGTAGCTACTTGAAACCAAGCTGAGGTCAGGTGATAGATACCAGCAAGCCAAGAGCTCAAATTCTTTTTTTTCCAAGCACTTAATCAAACCCTGTTGAATATCAACAGCAATATCACTCAGGTCCTCTTGGAGCCTCAATATGAATCCAATCTCCAAGTGAAGAGAGAGACTCTTCACTTCTACTTCCTTGCCACAAGGTAAAGCTTCTAGCTGTCTCCCTAAGAGATACAACCCTATTCAGGGAGCACTAGCATGCATCTTGTCCAGACAATCAGTCCAGAACATCACGAGCCGGCTGTCCTTGTTCCAGCAGAAGTCTGTGAAGTCTTTCAGCAGCCGGTCTGCGAACTTCTCATCACCAGTGGCGCTGGAGCGCCACGTTTTGGTCAGCATGGTGTTGTAGGCCCAGTTGTAGCCAATGCGCTCCTCACAGAACATGTTCTGGTTGCTGGAGCTGGTGGAGTTGCGCCGGCGCCGCTGCTGCCCGCTGGAAAATTTCCTCTTGGAATATGGCAGCTGCAAAAACACCGTCCCTGCAGGAAACGGACAGCACTTCAGTCTGAGACACCTAACTCCCCACTACTGGTGGCTGTCTCATTAAATTCTGAAAGGAAGCTGGCCTGAGTTTCATTTAATTGCCTTTTAGCAAGAGAAAATGGGTTACACTTTTCCCTCGTGGTTCTTAGGTGCTTCTTCCTGTATGCTACACCACTGGGAGGGAGTGCACTTTGCCTTTCCCTTACAAGCACAGAATGAAGCAAAGATGTAGGCTTTAATCCATCTTTCCATCAATTCCCATTCTCTTCTGCAATCTTCCAAACACTGCCTTCCTGTCACTGTTTTCATGTCTCAGCAAGTGGACCCTAAATGCTTGATCTATCTCCTAAGTGTGGATGGGTAGAGATGCATCTACAACAGATCTTAAGTATGAGAACAGAGCACTGGCTTGTCCCAACACCTTTCCCTCCTTCTAGCTTCTGACATTTACATTGTAACGTTTATTTACATTGACCTTGGAATAAGCTTTGCCTTATTTTTTTAAATTTCCTCATCTTCTGGAAAGAAAAGTTTCAGAGCCCTGTAAAGCAAGATTTCAAACCAACACCATTTATTAGCAGCAACGCTTTGTGCTTTTCATACTGCCCTCTCCAGTTTTCTGGTTTGTGTTGTCTGACACACCTACTTGTCGTCTGGTTAGGGACAGAACAGCATCAACATCACTGACACGAAACTCAAACCACATGTAAAATGGTTCTCTTGTTTATGATAATCTCCTCCTTGCCAGAGCCTCCCAAATATTGCTCACCTGTGACATGGATATACTGGGGCTTATTTTCTGCTGGGAAGTTGAATGCAGATGCTGAATATTTATCTTGTACAAATCCAAATCTGAAGAAACAGAGACAAGGGGAATTTAAAAAGAAAAGAAAACAAAAAGATAAAAAGAGCCACTCCAGGTAGGATTCCTCAGCCAGAGGCAGGGGCACCAGAAGAAATCCTTCCACTATCCCTTTCTTACGGCCTGAAGGCAAAAGGAAAAGGGATGAAGAGAGCTGAGCTGACCTCTCCGAATATTCTCTGTCCCTGCCAGATACAGTGTGAAAGCCTGCCATCCCACACTGCTCAGGCCTGTCACCCCACACTGCTCAGGCCTGTCCTGACTCGAGCTGGAAACAAGAGCAGCAGCTCTAAGCAGTCTGTGACAAAATGGGGCAGCTGCACACAAGGGAGGGAAGAGCAATAGTCAAGACAGACATTCCCTGGGCACGTTTCAAGCTGCAACATTATTATTGTCATGGTGTGCCATGTTGCATGCAGAACTTCAAGCAGCTTACCTGGCACTTCTCTGTTTGTAGGATACTTGCTCTTCTCCTGCTTTCTAAACTAATGAAAGCTGATTTCTAAGCTAAAGTCCATTACAAAAGGCAGCCCTTTCTGTCATTGAAAAAACCTTGGCAGCAACACCATGAAAGAAACTGGCAGCTCAGTCACACAAAGGGATAAGGCTAAATAGTATCTAAAGCTTCCAACAATTCCTTCTTAAACTGGGCCCAACCTCCTCTGAATAGCTCCCACCCCAGTCTCCTGCCTATTGTCAATCTTCAGGTGTCATCCAGTTCAAGACTGTGCTAAACAGACAAGGAGGAAGTAACTGTGTCTTCTCAGGAAGAATCTATTTACAGACTTTCTGCTTCTAACTTAGAATAACGGGCACTTTCCAAAGGCAAGGCTCTCCCTGGGAGGACAGTATGGCTCCTAAGGAGTGACAAGCACCCACAGAACCACCTCTGGGCATGGAGGCTGTGTTTTAGTCTAACAGTCTGAAAGCAGACTTCAGAGAGGCAGACAGAACAGAGCCCAGGTGACTCAGGGTTCAGCACAGGCCATCCCACATTGTCCAGGGAGACAGGAACTGTTTGGTCACCCCACTGCACTGCAGACACACCTGTGTGCTATTGCTTCCTGGAGCAGATGCATTCGGTCCCAGTATGTTTCTGGTTCAAAGCCTGAAATAAGCAAAAAGGTAACAATTATCTAGTAAAGCTACTTATTCTCTTCCTCTTCAAGACTTTAGTTGTTCTCAGAAAGCCTCTGTGCACTCTTTTCTTTCCCTAGCCATTTCTTTCAGTCACATTTTTTGTCAGCTGTCTCTTAGACAAGTGTCTTGTACACTCTGGTAGCAGACTCATTCCTGAATTTATTATTTGTATCTCTTGAGATGAAGGAGAGGAACATAAAGGGGGGGTGTGGGAGGGGGCAAGGAAGAAGAGTGGGCTGCTGTGTATCACAAGAGTGCTCTGAAAAGGTTTAATTCAGTCAGTTGGACTATGGTGACCTCACAGCATATGGATTTGTCACATTCATTGTACAGCTACACCTGGACACTGAGTCAGGGGTTAATGAAAATATCGTATTTACTATTTTAAAACAGAGCCTTTTGCTAATTGTCACTTGTCATGATGGAATTTTACCCTTCTCTGCATGGGGACAGGTCTCTGGTCTTGGGGTTTCACCTGAGGTTTATCACAACAGGCTCACTGGAAAGGGCGAGGTCACATTGCAGAAAAGGAGATTGCAGTTTCTCTGCTTAATCTCATGTGCAAACACTTACCATTAAAGTAACCATAGCAACAACAAAAGAAGGATGGCAGTGGTGAAAGCCCCATCTTAGGGAGGGGGAGAATAAACAAATGCAGGATACAAATGCAGAGCAGCTGTAGGTCTACCAGCAAAACAGACATAAGAGTCTGTCAAACCAACAGCGAGGAGATGAGCTCTGTAAGGGTGTGCAGGGTAAGCATCAGTGGGGAGACCACCCTTCCTGTGTTTGGGGCTTCCTGCTGCCCACAATCAGCCTGCCAGCACAGCTTCCTCCAGCACCTCCTTCCTGAGGGGCTGCTGACCTGTAAAAACAGCTCCTGCAGCCACCTAAGGCTGGCTGGTAAAGGAGCTTCTTTAGGTCAGCTACATGCCAACAGTGACCTGTTTGCACAAAGTATCCTGAAGGGTAAATGCAAGTGCATTTCTTACCATCAAACAAATGCTCACTGCCCTCCTTCAGCAAGCAGCTGACGTTGAGTGGGATGAAGAGCTGAGCTCGCAGGGGGTCCCCATACAGGTAACTGGGCAGAGCAAAGGGGCCCTCCAGGACTGGGACCAGCAGGAACCCACAGGACGTGGCTTTGCGGTGCCAACCCTGAACCTGAGAAGAAATTCCAACAATGAATCATGGCACACATGCCAGCTGACAGAGGGCACTTCTGTGCATGAGAGCAACTCATTCCCCAAGAATAGATCAGACATGCTCAATTCTCCACAGGCTCAGCTTGCTCTGCACAGCAGGCACACCAACATCCTTGCAAGCAAAGCAGTACAAGCACAAGACATCAGGCTTTCCTTTTTCTGAAGTGCCCCATCAATCAGAGAGCACTTTAAAATAGGACATTTTTCAGGAACTGATTCAGCCTACTTATCACCAGTGGCAAAACACTTCTGCTTTACTGGAACAGTGCAATTGATTTTAAATAAAAGCAAAACCAGCCACCTAGTGCTGTCTGGCTGGGTGGGGTAAAACCTGGTGTTAAATAATTCGAGTTTTATAGAAGCTACATTAGGCAAAACAAAAAATTCTAAAAATTAAAGCTAAAAATTTAATCTAAAAATTAAAAACTGACATGCTTTCAATTCAAAATGTTTTCAGCAAGTTAAAAAAAACCCTAAAACATTCCTGAGCAGGAAGAACACATTGCCTGGAAAAGCCCTGTTATGAAAGCAATTCCACTGAGATTTAAAGTTTTAAGGTTTGGGGATAGAAGGAATGTAATGTGAAACAGATTTTTTTCCAAAGACCTGGCTGAGGGCTTAAAATTTGCCTAAGGGGGACTTAAATTTATCACCTTGACCTGTGCTGATCTCTACATACTGTGCATAAAACCCACTAAAAGCAGAACACACCCCTGCAGACAGAATGACTATAGATGGCGTGATAAATGCTGACCAGATGCAGCAACACAACCACCAGGAAAATTACTTATGGAAATAAAGGCAGATGCAAGCCACTGTCTCTCCCCCTAAGACTTCCTAATACAATGTCCCCATTTGTCTAAGGGATACAGAGGCCAGACAGGCATTTCTGTGGCTGTCACGGAACACCAGGATCTCACCATCTCAAAAAGAACAGCTGCAGTCACTGCCATCCAGTGTAACTTGATTTCAAAGGCAGCGTTGAGGGAGAAATTGCCATGGTAATAACAACTGCACCACTCCAGGCGGTCCGTGCGGTTGTTCACATCCACATCCAGCGTCACCGTGCGCTGCTCGGGCACCGTGGCAGCTGGGCAGCCAAGGGACAGTGCAGCAGGGGCATCAAAGAGAAGGTGGCACACAGGATGAGGGGAACAGAGGAACCAAGATAAGTAATTTGAAATTAATTTGTCCCCCCATTCCTCCCCAGGTATTTTTGGGCTAGCAGAATAGTCCCAGAATGCCGCTCATCCAGATGACAAAAGACAAAAAATCCTGAAGTGTTTCTCATGTCAGGGGTATGTGCTACAGAATCACCTCCCCAAGCAGTCAAAAGACATTTCAGCTGCAATAAGGAGAGAGAACCAAGAATCCAGCAGTTAATCAACAGGCAACTGGTGCCATAATTAAGCTTGGCTAGACAACACCAGCTTTTTCATGCCCAAAACATTCCAGATGTTTCTATATGCCTCCACCAGAAATCACAACAGGGTGCTGTTACATGGGGCAGGAGCATTTCAGGACTTTCCACAGCTAAAGGAGATTAGAAGTTAAACTTCTTGTTTCTTTAACCCCGTATCAATATCCCACATTACCGCACTGTGGAAAGTGCACATCCAACACTTTCTGTAAAAGCACAGTCAGCCAAGACATGCAGCAGCACTCTGACCACTGCAATAGCTCCCAGTGCTTTGCAGTAAGGGCTGGAACAGTGCCCAAGGTCCAGCTGCCTTTGTGCCCCACAGCCCAGCATCCTGGTGACAGAAACCCTCAGGTATCAGGCAGGAGAGGGAGAGAAGCACAGCAGTGGAAGGGACCTGGTTGGTGTCACACAGAGGACTGCAAGGCTGGGGACAGAACCCAGAGCTCCTGACTTGGAGACCAAAGTCCTGCTATGAAACACACCATCACTTTCAACTTTTCTTTAGACAGATATATATTTTAATATTTCTGTAATGTCAAAAATTGACAGAAAACAATGGGCTGCAAGGCTTCTATGGGAAAACTTCTGCCCTTTTATTATTGCATGCATGAGGAATGGGTGCTGTTACCTCTTGCTGAAGTAGATGTGCACCCCTTTATAGGGTCAGCTTTTAAATTATCATTTGATGCCTTGATGGTATTAAAAAAAAAATAATTTAGAAATCCTTCCTCAACATAGATGGAAAGTTCCCACCTTCACTTATAGTGCAAGTTACCTGGAGGCACTTTCAAGGTTATAAGGAGATCCTTTACATTGCTATTAGTGCAGCGTAGAACATGAGAAATAAAAACACAACAAAAATGAAAGAACATCACCCAGTTTTGTTTCATAATAAGACCCATTTTTGTCTTTGGGAAACGTGTCATTTGCAATTTCTGAGTTGATCTGGTATTGTCAGACCAACACTGTGACAGTTTCTTTTTCTGTATTGTGAATACAACACTTGTACTCAGGAGGTTATGGTGCCAAATTTGTAACAAAGTATGTTGGAAAACAACATCCTGGAAGCTGTGAAACCAAAGCAGCTCAGTCAGGTAGGTGTTGGTCATTAGCCAAGAGGTCAGTGATAACACCACAGCCCAGTGTGCCCAAAGTAGCACACTGTGAAGAATGAGCTCCCTGCTCCCTTTAGACTGTTGCTTTTCCCAGAGAGTGCAGGCTCCCTGTTAGGGCTGGACTGTCTCTCTCTGCCTTGTCTGCAGCTACAGCTCACAGGCAAAGCCAGAGGAACCCAGTCCAACAAGGTGAGCTAATCAAAAATACATTAAACACTGATGAGAAAGGTCCACGTGTCTGAATTCAGAAGCTTCTGATTAAAATCAACATGTTTTAATACAATATACTCTGGCTTCTATAGGTCAGACTTTAAGAGGACTCACCTGCTTCCCAATTGTCTCTTCTACTATTGAGTATTTAACTAATGGTTTACTAAGCAAATCGGAGAGGAGCAGGCAGGTTATTCTCCAGTCACAGACTCCACTACATACATGACTACAGTTGCTAGTGCATGCATTGCTATAAATCAAAGGGACAAGATTAGCTGTGTCACAGGTCAGACTTCCACTGGGAAGGGAAAGGGGACAGCCACTGGACAAGTGATTGGGAAATTGGGAGGGATAAAGATTTGAGAGATACATGGAGCTTGTTCCAGAGCTCCCAATGCTTGCATGCAATTTTATGGCACAGCCTGACATTTAGGGAAGGTGGGGAGGGGAAGAAATAAAAACCACAACCTAATCAAGACCAAGAGAGGAACAAATGAAGTCACGTGGACCAGGGGTCATCTGGGTTTAGTAAAGCTCTTTACCTCAGATGAACTGCTGAAGTTTTTTTGGAATACTGTTTAGAAGAGGGACAGCACAGAAGCATCATTTAAACCAGTTTCTTTGTAAGGAAACACTTCCACATTCAATTTTTCTACAAGAAACTATAATTCTTGGAAAATCCAGATTGCATGAGAGCAATCTGAAGGCATTTATCACTCATTCAAGAGCTGCAAATTAGTTAAATAGTAAAATGGACATAATCCCAACTGAAAGGGAGAGCTTCACAGGTGTATAATACCCACATGCTGCAGGAAGTCACTTTTCCTGTCTGGTGTTAAATGAAAGGTGAAGGGGACAACTGAGGCACACTTCTACTCATCTCCATGGATGCAGGCCTGCTGAGTCTCAGCCTTCTCAGCTCACAACACAGCACAGACAGAGGAATGTGAACTGGTTCTCTCAGGCTAAATAGTGAGTAAGAGATCAAACCATGAACAGGATCTGGCCCCAGTGCCTCCAGCCTCCACAGTACTTTCATGCCAGCCTACATTCAGGATTCAGCTCTGGCCAGCCACCGAGCTAATGAGGTTGGATAACAGCCAGGGCAGCAGATTTATCGTGTGACAGGGAAAATAACCTGCATATGTTGACTTCAGGGAATTAACCATTAGTTCAGACTTCCTATCCTTAATGCTTTCCCATTTCTGGTGCTGTTCCTCTTCAAACAAGGCTCTCAGAAATATACAAGGATTGCTGTGACTTCAGGTTTAAGAGATACTACACCAGCAGTAAGGCACTTCTCTTCAGAAGGTCAAATATACACAACAGGAGAACAGCAAAATTTTTTCTTTTTATCCTTAATTGCTAGGCCTTTAACAGATGCATCTAAATAAACCTGAAGTTGCAGTTCCATAGCAATGATTTTTCTCTTAAACAAGGAAAGAAGAACAAAAGCAAGTGACTCAGGCTGGCCTGGAAATGCAACAAGAAGCTGACAAAGCAAAAGGGTCAGTCCTGAAGCCAGTGTGTTTCACGGGCTGCTAGAGGCAGTCAGTGTTACTCTCCACACATTACAGAACATTAGATACTAATGGGATCTTGCCCAGCAGCAAGATCTTCCTATTGCTTCCATACCACAGGGATCATCTGCAGCTGGGCTTCACAGACTTATTAATGTAAGGAGTCTGGTTCACATTAGCTAAAAAGCCTCCAGCACACCACAGAAAACTTCTAACACATCTGGACCTCACTGTGGAGTTTGCCCCCAGGAAGCAATCAGATATGTAATTTTAAGAACAGTTTGGTTGCTTTGCCGTTCTCACAACGTATCCCTCTATACTCCTTACAGGTTGTGCAGAGTCTCTCTGGCTTTGCAAGGAGACAAAGTATCTTCCTCCCTAAATTCTAGAGGTTCAGGAAGAATGAATATTTTAAGGAATACTTTTTATTGTATTCCAGTACTCTGAAGAAAAGTTTCCTGCCCAGCCAGTGAAACACACCTCCAGCATATGAGAACGAGTGCACGTGCAAGACACTAAGGCCAGCATGAAATTTGCAGCTTTACTGCTGGTCCACGTGAGATCATACCCTTGGCTGGCTGCTCTTCCCCTTTCAAACTATCCCCTTGAACTTCCCCAGCTGTCACCTGTGCTGTGCATCTACCTAAGAGTGCAGCTGCCTGGCTCCGTCCTCCGAAACTGCGGCTAAAGGAACTGTGCCTACTTGCATAGGAGGCGGGGCGGCTGGGCAGCCAGGGCAGGAAGAACGCCGGGATGTCCGAGTGCAGGAGCTCTTCTGCCACAAAGGCCACCTCAAACCATTTCCTCTGGAAGGCTGAGAAGTCGTCCATGGCAGCCGTGTGCCACATGGCAGGCTGCTGCAGCCCCACTGCACAAGGGGAAAGGGCAAGTCCAGTTAGAAACAAGTGGATAAGATTGAGACAGAAAAGCAGCTCTTGATGAAAAATAGGCAGGATAAAAATTACTTTGTTATCTGATTTTTTTTATTTTTTTAACTAAAAAGGCCGAATTTCTCAGAGTCTCTTGAGATCAGTGGTTTTGGCTGCTCCCAAAATGCATTCCTGCTGCAGCACCCCTAAGAATCAAGAACAGCCTAGTGATTATGCAAATGAATAGTGAGGATAGTTTTGTAATAACAATGCTGACCTCGGTCTGGTTCTTTGTCCACAACAATCTTGTAAAAATAAAAGCCATAAATGAAGGTTCGCAAAGCTTCTCCAGATGCATGGACAATAAGCTGCTCTTCTAACATTTTCTGAACAAGAAAAAGAAAGAACAGAGCAAACATGATAAAAAAGAAATCACTCTTCCAGTTACATAAAAAGGTTGCTAGAGAACATTAGGAAGTAATTTTCTTTTCTTTGACATCTTTTTGTCCAGATATGTGCCTAACAAGAATACTGGCAAAGTTATCTCTTGATATTCAGTAAATGTAGCAATTTCTTATCTCCCTGAGAAATTACATTTGACCTTTCCACGGATGTCTGTCTTCCTCCCATACCCTGCTCTCATTTTATAGATGGATTTATAGAAGGTAAGAGTTTGGAAACTTTCTAAAGTTCTCTGTTAATTGATATGGGATCTCAGCAGAGGAATGAACTCCAGAACATTTCCAACCTTCTGCCCCTGACATAGTTCAATACAGAAAAATCCCTTGATGAATGCAAGCAGTGTTCCTGCATAAAACGTGTCTGCTTCAGCATCTGGAACAGAAAGGTCATATGCTGCTTTCATTACAACTTTATTAACTAATTATCAGAAAGGAAAACCAAATCACAGCACAGTGCCTCAATTCCAACACAATGCAGAGCACTTTGTAAGTACCAGCTAATTGGAGGTTATAAACAGAACCATCATCATGTAAGCAGAAAAAAAAGTATTACTAGTGAAAAATATGTTGCTGTTTTGTGATAGGGAATCCAAAAAAGTCATTATTACCCAGTATTCTGTTGAGCACTGCTTTCAATACTCATCCATACGAGGATTTTAATAAGTAACAGAAATTATTGCTATGTTTTGCTCTAAAAGTTTACTTTCTTCACAGAGTGAGGTATTCCTGGCCCTCCATATGTTCCTGGATAGTTTCCTTACCTGCATTATGTCAATGGCCATGGCCTGGGTGTGCACCCCTTCCACATTATTCACCAGCCAGTGCACAACTTCGGCACTGATGAAGCAGTAGGGGGAGAGGCCCTTCTGTTCAGAGAGCAGCTGGATCCCTGTGCTGAAGCACAGAAGTCACACGTGTTAACACAGGCTGATTGAGAGCTCTTTTAAGTAACAAAGACAAAAATCACTGGGGGTAAGAAAAAAAGTGTAGGGGGGAGGACAGAATTCAGGAACAAGAAATGCACAGTGCCCCTGGACTGATGTCTCATTGGCTTTTGGTAACAAGATGAAGAGCTGACATTGACAGCCCTTTAGTGACTGGGAATTCTTGATTTGACAGGGTTCTGGGACTCTAATAATTGAAGTCTTTGCTTGTATCTCAATTTCTATAAAATTCCTAATTAGAGAGTCTGGAACTGAATAACAAAAGGAAGTTTAAAACTCTTCAACAGCTGACATAGGGCTCTCCTTTGAGTGATTCCACTTCTCATGTCCTCTTATTAAACATCTCATCAGATGTTAAGCATATTTATATTAAAAACTTACGTGGGGTGTTTCATGGCTTCAAGAATCTCTACCAAAGTCGAGGAGGAAGTCAGAGCACTTGTTGAACACTGCTGAGAGCTGGGCAGTAAACAGAAACACGTTCAAAAATGATGGGAGCTGCCAGATTTGTTCAAATATCATTAAGAAAATTGCTCTCTCTTCTCAACAATGACTTTGCCACATTTATTTCCTATTTCATCTCAAGAAGGATAACTAAAAGCATCAGATGATTATTTCCCCCCTGAGGTCACCAGGACATTGCTATATGGACCCAATGTACAATATGCCACATCCAGCTGTACTCTGCAGCAATTGAGAGCAAACGTTTTGAAGCTGGCTAATTTTCTTTTTACTCTAATATACAACTACAGGAAACAGGTGCTAATAAAGTTTATTTTCAACATTGCTTCCTCCCCAGTGTCTTGCTTCCAGGTTAGAACCTCTTGGATTTCATCAACCTATAGCTGATTCAATTAGCCCTGCAGGCCCCCCCAGCCCTTGCCAAAACAGACAGAAGATGGCAATTCAAAGCCTGGTTTCCTACTAGCACATTTCAGAAATGGAACTTCTTCATTTCTTGAAGAATGAAGCCCTTCTTGTGGGTGGAGAAATCAGGCCTTGTGTTCATTTAATTCTGGAAAACTGGGTTGCAGGGCTTATTTTACTACCACTCTGTCTGCACGTGGAAATGCTGCAGTGAGGTCTTGTGACAAGAGCCTGCCCGTGCTGACAGGCACAGCACAGCCTGTTCCCAGGCTCCTGTTTAAGTGCCCATTCCCTGACACCAGAAGGGCTGGAATTGAACAGCTCTGCAGTACAGCACTGCTGTGCCTTTCCTACCTGCCCTCTGCAGCACCAGCTGTGCTGTATCCCAGCTCTGCAGCATTCTGGGTGCTCCCCAGGGCCTGGGTGCTGCCCCTGTCAGGGACCTGCCCCGAGGGTAGCAAGGTGCTGCCATCTGAGGTTGCAGGAACTGATTGATCAATAGAGACCTGGGAGGAGTAAACACAGCAACATCTCTATGAAATTCATCATGTAATCCATTTCCCATCATCTCCCCTCCCCACATCATCCGTGCCTCAGCCCAAGTCAACAACAAGCACATGCAGAAGGGATAAATACAGTCTTATTTTGTCATCACTACAGAGCTCCTGACAAACAACAAATTCAGACCCAAATAAAGATGAGGATTAGCAACCCAGCAACAACTGCATTGAGAGAACTACTGGCAAACCAGCAATACCAGTCCAAACCTGACATTTTCAACCCAAGTGAATAACTATGATTATAAGCACACAATACACAGAACAGGAGCCTTTATCACTATGGGAAAGTAGTAAGCATTTAGCAAATACAGTTTCAAGTCTAACTCTCAAAAATATGCAAATGTATCACACAAATTCATGTTTCATAATGCTCAAAAAAAAAAAAAAAAAAAATTCAGCTCCTCTTCCCTCCTTTCTCAGGGCAGTATGAGAAGGCTGGTTGACACCCACCCACACCTATGTCGCCAAGACAACAGGAACACTTTCCTCCCGCAGGAACACTCACACTATTCCAATGGTAGACTGAATAGTTCACAAAATTAACATAAAATCATTTCAGAAAGAGCATGAATGCTGAAGGATTCGGCTAAGTACCGGCTGTAATTGCCATCTGTCATTAACACGTATGGTTTAGTAAAGGCACATTATGTAAAAGCTGGAGAGGTGGGGGAGAGAACACGAACGGCAGAGTAACTTGAACTCAAGCTGGTGTAAATATGGGGGCTGCTCTGCAGTGATGAATCCACAGCACATACACAGCTAAAAATCACAAAGCTGGTAGCTTGACTTAGGTCTGACAGCCAAGAGTCCTTTATTCATGCCATTTCTCACATCCCAAGATTCTCTAATGGCAGATGTCCCCTTTTTTGGGCAGCCAAAAACAGCAGATGCTTCAGGGTCAACTCTACAGTGCCCACAGCCAGCAAAAGCCTCTCTCCCTTGTCAGGGCTCACTTCAAGCAGCAGCATTTCCTATGGCCACACTGTTACTGCTAATTCCTAACTGGTGTTAAGTGGACAAATGACTTCTGTCACAAGGACTCTTTTAAACCAAGATGATATTATGTATTTTCAGCCTCAGTTGTTTAGGAATCCAAGGACACAATTTGACTTGGATATCTCCAGAGTCACCTGTCAATCAAACACCACAGAAGAAATTTAGCCAAGAACCAGACAAGTGAGCTGTTGCCATTTTGTTCAGTGAGGGAAGGTGGAAAACAAGCACTTACTGAAAAACAGAAAGAGCAGCTTTAATAGTTGTCAAGACAGTACTGCAAAGGACAGCGAGACAGGGCACATGAACATCCAAAACACAGTATAAACATTGAATGGTGGAAGAAATGGTTGCACCTGCCACTTTGTCCTGCCAATGCTTGACATCTCACTCTCAGTGAGAGTATCTGGAAGCTAACACAGATTCCCAGCATGGCAAGCTCAGGACACAAACGCTGTCCACCACCTCAATCCCAAAGGCAGAGATGACAACGACCCAATCCAAACTAACCTGGGAGTAGAAGGTTGAAGCTGTGCGTGGGCTGCGAACAAAGTCCATAAAGAAGGCCCCATCCTGAAGGCATCAGAGGAAGCAGGCCCATTAATGGCAACAGCAACAGGAACAGGGAGTTGAAGAAAAGCAAATACAAGGTTGTGCAAGTATGAAATGACCACAGAGAGAAAGTATGAGGAGAATGCAAATCCCAGACCCAGCAGGTCAGATGCAGCAGAATGCACAGCATCAGGAATTACTCACACACACATCTTTACTTTCTCTCTCTGTAACAAGACATTGCTCTTCCTTGGCTTTCCCAACATTTTTAAACCCACACAGATCAGAAGCCAATTGAAACTGCAGCCTTCCCTCCATACTTCAAAGGAGAAAGTCTTGAGCTCTGAAGTATGGGGGCTTCCATCCCAAATACAAAACTGAAATACATAAACCACAGGTGTAATGACAAATATCCAAAGAAGGACTGTTTTTTTCTAATCTGTTGGACATTCAAATTATAAAGTGGGAGAGGCAAAGGAGCTCTTTCCAGGAAGCACCCTCTTCCTCTTAAATGCAGGTCTGGTATGGTGCAAAGGAAAGGGAAGAAAAACTAATGACAAAGATCCTTCTAACACTGTGTTTAATACTTCATGCAAAATTAAACAGACACTGCATGTGCTATGCTCCTGCCTACTTATAAACCCTGGTGAATTTATCCCCAGCTGCTATTCAAAGATGTGTCAAGATTCTCTTATCACATAAGACAATACAGTGGAACTCACCCAGATTTTCATTCCCTATTTGCAATTCTTTATTCTGCTCTCTCGGCAAAATATTTTTGTCTAACCTGCAGTTAAGACGAAGCTTACCTTGGTACATACATATAAAACATTTTCTGGAAAGAATCAATGTCAGGGTTACATGACTGGCAATTTCATAGTGCAGAAACAGATCCATAAAGGCAAAGACTTCCCAAAGATATCATGGCTCAAGGGAACTCACTGGGTTAAAACCACACTGTGCTGCCCAGTAGCTGGCTGAAGTGACTTGTCAGTTCTACAAAGTCAAGTGAAGCCAGTGGCTCAGTTTTGGTCTGGAGTAACTCAAGCACTGAAGAGCATCTTAGAAAAGCATTTGCTCCCTTGGCTGCTGGCAGAGCCCTCAGCTGTGATAATTTATCAGTTCTCTGGCTGCAAGTGTGTGGAAAGCCAGACCTCCCTGTGCAGAGGAGCCCTGCAGGGGCTGTGACACGAGGCACACACTTGCTGCTGCTCCCAAGTGAGCACAATGCTGCCTGCCCACTGGCATCTTTCCAACAGGCATGAGCCATCAATTAGGAGATTCCAATTGCTTGTCTCCCAGTCCCTGTGTGTAAATATTTACAGGAGTGTTTACTGCTGCAGCATGAAAGGCCTTCAATTGACAACAGACTCTTCCAGAGTCTCCAGTCAGCCTTCCAGAGAGGCTGTTGAACATTACTTTTAACATTACTCAGGATGGCATTTTCTGGTAGCACAAAGTCTGCCAATTTGGTCCCAGCACACTCCTGTGCTACTGCTAGGGAAGCCCACTTTGCCTTTTCCCCCCTCTGCCATGCAGAACAACTGGACACAACATTCTTCTCTCCTGTATCTCACATGGAATTTTCACCAGTTTTACTGGCAGAAAGGGACATTTAAGATTTCTGTATTTAAAGAGAGAAGCTGATTTTTCAAAATCAGGTAGAAGAGAAGCATGCAAAGCCTGAATTATGATGTAGAAATCTGCAGACACGCCTCAAGTCAATTTGAGCACCTACTGCTTCCAGGCCTGGCACACTCCAGACTCTCATCTGTGCTCTCCAAACACTAATACTATGAGTAAGTGTCAAGTACTAAGGTAATCACAGTTGTTCTACTACTTCAACTTTAAATATCTACGTCTCCAGGATAATACAATACTTGCTCCTGATGGTGGCACAAAACATTGTGTTGAAACGTTAGATGCTTAGAGAAAAACGCTGAAAGAAGTGGTTGATAGTGGTGCATCTGAGAAGTTCTTCTTTGCAATATTTGAACTGTTGAAACCAAAGACAGGTCACATTTAAATCCTCTATCTTTATTCAGTTCCTTGTTACTTCTGTTGAAAGACCTCCTTGTCAGAACACAGAAAAATAATCAAATATTCCTGGTTGGACTGGGAGGTGGAGTTCCTGCTCTCACAGGACAGTTGACAGAAAGGCTGAGAGATAGCACAGTCTTTTCTTTAAGTGTCTCAAGAGAGCTCCAGGAAGACCACCTTCTCCAGCCTGGAGTCCAGCCAGAAGGAATGACATCTAAATCACTTCTGAGGAACACACCCCCTCCTCTAAACAGAGGCAAGAGACTCAAGCTCCTGCTGTTAAGATCCCACTCAGTGTTCACACAGTCACAATCTAGAGGCTGATTCTGCTCTCCAAGACAGCCTGCACACAGATGCACTCAACACTGTACTGCTACACCCAATAGTCAAGCCATGACTGAAATTAAATGTGCTACCAGCAA
Source organism: Sturnus vulgaris (assembly GCF_052056855.1). NCBI lineage: Eukaryota > Metazoa > Chordata > Aves > Passeriformes > Sturnidae > Sturnus > Sturnus vulgaris. The sequence goes on along the minus strand of NC_142261.1, from coordinate 10,921,112 downwards.
AGGAAATGCACTGATTAGCAAACAGCACTTTAGATCAGCAAAATGCTGAGATGGCATCCCAGGGATTCCATACCATTGTCACACTCAGAGAATTGAATTCCTCTGCCCTTGCACACAAAGGCCAGTACAGGAGCAGCCCTCACTGGATTACAGAGTAAGATGTGGTATGATGTACCAAGTGCTCAGAGAAATAATCTTTGATTATTTGAGGAATTCTTATGTAGAAACAGCAGCTAGAGCAAGGCCAGGAAGCCCTTACCTTCCGAGGGCTGTCCATGTAGGTGGGTGTGATAGCAATGCTCCCACTCTCTGAAGGCTGGCCAGAGCTCTTCCCAGAAAGCATGGCTGCTTGCTGCTCCCCCAGTGTCCTAAAAGAAAAAGAAAAGGAAGGAATGCAGAGTTTATTCAAACATACTTTGTGCCAGCTTCCCACCAAATGCAACTGTTGCAGAGGGGTACTGCTGTATTTTCAGATATTTGCTTTCCCACACACTGAGGCACAGATCCAACATTCCTTAAGTACCTTTTACCCCTCACAAACAACATGGACCCTTGAACTCAGTTTTATTATGCATGAGTAATACTAATTTAGCATTAAAAATATTTATCTCTTATGTATTTAACAGAACATGAGGCAAAGTTGCCCAAAAGTGCTTTAGCCAGCCCAGGTGCAATAGGCAGGAAGGATGTTCTAGGCTCTTCACACAGCCTGCAGAGACTCACTTCTGACTGGCTTCCATCTGCAGCAGAGCTGACAGTGCTGAGGTTCCTTTTTTCCCAATGGGAGGCCCAGACTGCTCCAGAGAATGAGTGGGAATTGGACCAGCAATCTGCAAACCTTTCATGGCAGACCCTTTCTAACAAAGAAAAAAATGGAAGCACAGACTTAGTCAAGCTAGGCTTAACTAGTAAGCAAGAACACACCACCTCATGTCAGCAGGGCTTTATTGAACACACTTTAAAAAAGGAGTCAAACCATTGGTAAACAAGAAGTGAAATAGCCAAGTGTCTTGTGTGGATGCTATTCTGAAAATAAAATGTTTGTTATTCTGGAAAAGGTGAATTTGCTTCAAAATAAATTGCCCATTTACTGTGAGAATGGGAACAGGATTTAAAACACATTAGCCAGTTTCTCTTCAGCCTCTTGAAACCACTGCTTACCAAAAAATTCACTCACATGTTTCTCTTTTCCCAATCCTTCTCCTGAATCTGCAGCACAAAACCAATCCAAGTTAACCCAGAAGTGACCAGCTTAACTACCTCAGACCCCTTTGGATGAACTGTGTGCATCACAGGGCAGAGTGTGCACCCAGGCTAAGCCCACCTGCAGCACAAAGAAGAGCACACCTGCAAAGAGGAGGCATCAGGCACCTGGGTAAGAAAGGGCTGGCCACGGTATAAAACACAGCAGTGCCAGGCTGAGATAGTGTGGAGGAGCCTGGCTTGTCCCTGAGCCTGGCTCCAGCCACAGCAGCATGAGATGCTCATCCCAGGAAAATTTCCTTTGAGCTGTTCCCAAGCCCCACTGTGTGAAAGCTGACCCAGCCCACAGGTCAGCAGTGTCCTCTAGGGCTGGGTTACAGGGACACGGCATGGGCTGGGCTGTCCCTGCTGTGATAATTGATAAAAGATTCGTGTTAATCACAAAAGCATTGGGGTTTGTATAAACCAGAATACTAAGCTCTGAAGTGAAGCATGGACACTAGATAAAGGAAATTATATGATTAAATAATTCTGTTTAAAATCACCTTGTTATGTTATATTATGTTACATTATATTATGTTATGTTTTTCAAATAAGGTGTATCGGCTACCAGCTTGCGAGATCGGACTTCCCAAAAAGCCCTTCCTGCCTTTGTCTGATCAATACTGCCTATCCCAAAAACCAGACTCCCAGAATTTCTCTGGTGGTTATGTACAAAGACCAGACGTCCAGAACTTCCCTGGTGGTCATCTCCAAGGACCGGGTGGCAATCTGTGACTGATTATCACATTATTTGTGAATTTGTGAACAACGAGAACCCACAGTCTAAGAAGAGGCTGCAAACCAAGGTTGGGTGGAGTGTGGGGTGAGCGGTGACCCCTCACGTTCCCCAGCGCTGCTTGCTCTTTCTGTATCAAATAAAGCAATCTAAATTTTGCTGAATATCGAGACTTGTGTCTCTCATTTATAACACTGCCCAGGCCTCCTCAGCGGCTCAGGTGCCAGCCAGTCCCCGCGGGGCCGGGCACTCACTCGGATCATTCGATCGGAGCGGTGGCGGCGGCGGATGCGGTTCAGGCCCTCCACGAAGCGGATGAAGCCATCGAGGAGCTGCCACTCCTCCTCGTCCGAGCGGGGCTTGTCGCCGTACACGTCGCAGTGCGCCTCCCCCTCCATGATGCGCTTGGTGGCGCTGATGCAGGCGGGCAGCAGCAGGAACCGCGTCCTCCAGAACTTCAGCGACTCGATGAGGCTGCAGCAACGGGAAAGGCAGGACACAGCTCAGCAGTTTTCCCGGAAATTTTAGATTTCCAGAATCTAAAATATAAATCTACCTGCTGCACATTTCAGTGAGTGCAGCGACCACCTGAGACAGAATGAACACGCGTGCAAAGGAATGGTCAGCAATTTGAACGTCACTGGCAACAAGGCTGTGCTCAGAGTCATTGTGACACAGAGATATGCTTTCTTTTCTGTAAAAGATAGGCCCTAAAAGCTTTTTCTCTAAAAATATGCAAGCAAAAAGGAATTTTCAAGGTGCACATTAGCGTAGGAGGTATTTTGACTGAGACCTGAAAAGTAAAGATAATAAAGACTGGTTGTGTAGAGAGAAGATATCAAAAAAGCTATTGATACTAGTGGAGATATTCCCTGTTTCTGGTAAGCACTTGCTCCGCAGCTTAGGAGTAGGACTGCAGTCAAGCACAGCACTGAAGAAAACAGCAACAGCTTCAAAATAAATGGAAGTTTTGAGTCAGATCCAGAAATCAGTAAGAAGCCAAGAAAAGCATCTGTGTGGTACAAAATGCCATCTCATTTCTTTGCATTCGTAGCAGGGGAAAAAAAGTTCATGCTGAATTTTGAGATCAAGAGTCTGTATCAAAGGTCAGATAATGCAGCAGCAACAGAGAGCAAGGTTCCCACAAGGCAACAGCTGCTGGGAGCTGACAGTGAAAGCAGGCCAGATATTCTCCCTGGAGTACTGAGCATTCGTGGGTTGAACTTGATGATGAAATTTTAGGTCAAAAAGGAAAAGAGGCAATTAGGACACAGAACAGTCTGGATGGAAAAGGAGCTCTCACCTGAAATCCTCTGAGCCAGCAGAGCAGATATACTGATCCAAGTAATTCCACTTGTACTCTTCTAGTCTCTCATGGGAAAATTCTACCCAGCAAGAGACAAATTCAGAGTCAGAGTGTGAGGGGCACAAGCTGTAGGTGTAGTTTATCTGAGCAGATTCATATGGATACCTAAAAGACCAAACACAAGCATTACTCTCAGTATTACTGATACTAGTGCTTCTCTTTCTTCTCCTAAAAAGAAAGGTGGTGTTCTTTCAAGCAAGCACAGAGCTGGAGAAGAGTGTTCATCTGAACACTGACAGCAAACTGCTCAAGCAGAGAGATACTCACTTTGGCAGGTACCGAGTCACAGTAATTATTTTGTCTTTTAAGGTGACTTTGTGGAAAGTACGGCCCATGCTCAGCCAGTACTGATCCTCTTCCTCAGGTCTATTTCTTGACACAAGACCTAGTTGTAAAAATCAAAACCCTTTCAGCTTACTGCAGTACTCAGAACTTCATCAACAAACTGGGCCTATAGAAAGAGACTCCAGAGCTGGAGTCCAGAAGTGGCCTTCTGAACTCAGCACAAACTAAAATCCATCTTTCAGGCCACACTTTTAGGGAGCAGTTGCACAAGGAGTCTTTTGCTCTTACAGTTAAGATTTGCTAATATCATAAACAAAGAAGAGCACTCGAGATTCATACACCACCCATTCAGAACTTTCATGGGCAGAACCACCACAGGAGAGCCAACAAAGTGTTGAGCAACTGGTGGATGTGCCTAATTTGAGGCTTCTGGTACTGGCAGAAGGAAAGAGAAAAGCCTGACTTGTCAAGCCCAGGCCACTCACCTCTGCTGTAGAGGGGACTGCTGCTGAGAGGGGGTGGCACAGCTGGGGCTGGCTTCTGTGGCTTGGATTGCACAATAATCTGATAGCCTTGCATGAGACGCTGACAAATGAACTCCTCAAACACCTGCTGGGCTGTCATCTGCACTCCTTCCTCATCCCTCCTGAACACAAAGGTTAAGCAGACTAGAGTAAGGAAGTGACCACACACCGATTCTCAGCTCTGCTCTGGAACACCTGCCTGTGGGAGCAGGAGGGGAAAGGGGCACTTTCTGACACAGGGTGATGAACTGCCTGGCAATACTTACTGCTGCCTTTGAAAGCACTTTGGCAACTAGTAACAAATTTGCCTACAGCAGTTGTGAAACAATAAATTCCCCAAAGATGGCTTTGTTTGAGCACTTTGCAGGCAGCCTCAGTGCAGTTTGTACATGTTAAGGAGAGCTCAGAATGCCAGAGGGCAGCACTGCTCCAGCCTCTCCCACAATGGGAAGTGAAGAGCTGGGAGGGATTAGAGGACAGATTCATCTCAGTGCAACTCCTGCTCTGAGCTCAGCCTTCCTACTGGCATTTCTTTCAGGTGTTTCTTCATTAATCCCATGACCTCCCATGTATTTCAATCACCCTGATTAATAATTCAGGGTTTTTTTATTCCCATAAAGCAGCAACATGAGCAGGTCTTTTGATGTCTTACAAGTTATGGAAAGACTGAAAAAAGTTCAAGATAACAAGAGTGCTTCAATAAAAAAAAAACCAAACTAACCCTATTAAAGAATAGCTGCCAGAGACTTCCAAGACAAGCAGAGAAGTTCTGTTTGTCCAACTAACACAGTTTTTCATCAAGATTCTTTAAACCAAATATCCTTTAGAGTGAGGATAAGCATCTTAAATACTGTGTCCACATGCATTTGCTCATTAGTGTTTCCAAAACACTTGCTAGCAAGTTGATTAACAGAGATGATGACTTGAGATTGAATATTTTGATCAAAACACAACAAAAAAGAGACATAAAAATTTGTATCCAAACAATTTCTAACATAAAATCTACAGAGCACACCATACTGTCAGGTGGGAACATCAGAAAAGGTCCAAAGGTATCACTGGAAAAAAAAAACAACCAACGTAAGTATTCTGCTGCTCTGTTAGCAATCCATCATTCCCTTGTACACACTGCAGTGATCCTCTTCCATCACCTGCTCCTTAAGCACAGGACTGGAGAGAGGAGGTGCTGGCCAAACCTGTCCATGTCAGCCTCTGGCAGGAGGTCGTAGCAGCCCTCGGTGTAATCGTTCTGCAGGCTCTGGCGGTCGGGGAAGTAATCGGTGGTGAGAGGGAGGCAGGCCGGGGTTGTGAGGGATTTCCAGTCCACTCCAACTGTACAACAGAAGCCTGGCACTATGGGGGGAGCAGACAGCGTCAGAACTGCCTCGTTGTGTCATGGGGGCACACAAGGGGGACACGTGTGGTCACCCGTCGAAAAACAGGGTCCAGAGCAGGATTAAAGAAGTGAGTGGAGAGTTGAAAAGAATGAGAGATGAAAAACAGAGTTGGCATAAAGTCAACAGGGACAAAAAAGGGTGTGGAATGGGAAGGGAAAAAGAAAACAGGATGGGAAGAAGGGAGGGAGAGAAAGAGACAGAGTTTGTTAAACAATGCAGTGCACATGCTGATTCAATCCCATCATGCAAAAGGCATTCAAAATTAATATATTTAATTTCCTCTTGATTGAAAGCTAGAGCTGACATAGCCACTGCTCTTCCAAAATTACAGCAAGTCAAGTGCAGTTACTGATTATTAATAAACAGATCAACATTCCAAGTCTGAACAAGAAAATCAGACCAGTTTTGCATCCTAGACAATTGCAGAAAGAGCTGGAGAGAAGGAGAGAAAGAATGACAGACCAGCCTCTTTCTGGACTAGTACAACAGCAGAAAAGGGAGTATTTCCACAGTTATAAAAACAGAAGATATATCCAGAGGGGTGGGAAGACCAGAAAAATAGTAACTTGGAAAGCAATCTTTTCCCACACCCTTTCCTAGAGTTATGCTGCAGTTTTGAGATTACAGGGATGTAAAACTAGACATTGAAAAGGAAAAGCTAACTAGGTTATACCAAGTCATCAGCTCACCACTGCATTACATTCTGACCCAATTCAAACAATCTGTATCACCTACTGACTTAACTTCTTATCACAGAGATCCCACAGACAGATATTTATTTTACTATAGAAGTGTTAACACCAGTGGCAGGAACACTGCACAAGAAAGTAACACAGGACAGACTGCTACAAAGATGCTTTCTTAAGCAGTGACACACTTGTTTCTCTAGGGAGTGAACGCAGATATTTCTCAGTGAATGGTACCAAATTCAGAAATTGACTGTACTAATTCTACTTCAACAAGCTGGTACCAAACAAACTTTTCATACTGAGAGGCAGATACAAGTTCAGCAGCTTTAGCTTTTTGCATAATAGTGTCTGGTAAGGAAAGGATTTCAGCTGTAACACAACAAACAGCTTCACATGTTTTTAAGAACTACAGAACTGCAATCACAGTGAGACAGTACAGGCAGATCCTGCAAATTACTGCAGGCCAAAATAAACCACTGCCAAAAGCCAAGGAGGCTCCTCAGTTTTTTGCCTACCACCTCCTGATGCCTCTATATATGTACATGCCCCTTCCCTCCCCACCTTCCCACTTATGCAAACTCTCTTCCAAATCTTTCTCCTGCTTACTTGGATCTGGAGAATTAGAGACAGCATCTTCTAAGGAATCCTTGTTCTGAGTTTTGAGGGTCACCCCTACAAGAAAGTAATGCGTTTTATTTTAAGTAATTATGCACTCCTCTTGAATTTCAAATAAAAATAAATCAGAAGCGTGATGATGTTTTAAGATATAGAATTTCTCTGCATGGAAAAATCTCAGGATTCTGCACAGCAGAAAAAAAACACTAAGCCAATTAATGAGGAAAAAATACATCTTGGATCAAACTTGAACATCTCACTAGAAGTGCTCAGTAGCTAAAACACAAACAAAATCCTCCTCCTCAAAATGGTGAAACATCTTAAAAAGTAGATGCTGTAAGCTCCTATAAACACCTGGTATGGCATAGGAAAGAAAAAGAGCTGCTAAGGAGACAAAAACTGCTGCCTTTAAAGCCATTTAACAAAATTAAAATTTCAGGAAGCCTCTAAACATTTGAAAGGAACTATTGTTTAAAACTGGCTTAGGTAGATTTACCCAGGAAATTGGTATCAACACCGTAGCTGCTCCCCTGTAAGAGGAAGGGCGGATATCTGCTACGTGATGATGCCAGTAACCCTCGGGGGAGCTGGCTCTGAGAATTCACCTTTCACCAGCTCCTCCTGCCATCTGCCATCCACACCGGGAATTGCAACAGCATTCACTCGTCTGAGCCACCACCTCCATCTGCGGGGCAACAGCGACGACATCCCAAACGCCAGGGGAAATAGATGGGATCATGTTTCACTCTGAAGCCCATGACGCACCAAACTATGCTGCAGGCTCAGTAAGAAACTGCATTTTTGGAAATTCGACAAAAACACAACTGCCTCCCAAACTGTTTCATTCCATAGGTGACTCAAACCATAAGGGAGAACTCTCAGTCCAATCACTGAGTACCAGTGTGGCTCCTCTAGATAGGTGAGGGTCTACAGACACAAAGAAATTCTGTAAAATGCAAGCATGTTTATTGCCAGGACATGCTCTGCATTTACACTGTGCAAACTGCATCCAGCTGAAATGCAGTTTAGCAACTGCAAAAACAAACTGAGCCTATCTGGAAGCCAGAAAATACTAAAAATGTAAAGCAAGAAAATTAAATGTAATCAGATATCTGAAATCCACAGAAGGAAGCAGCAGAAAATAATTTTTAATGTGACTATGTGAATGCAAGATGAGGCACAAGAAAATTAAGTCTGCTAACTTCTTTATGGCTCTGCAAGGCATAAGGGAAAACAAAACTGGCTTAATCCAACATAATTCAGAAGGGCAAATTTAGTCTCATAAAAAATGTTTAAATTGGTTTTGAGCAAAGAACGTAAGTCTTGAATGCTCTAGTCCAAAAGTTCAACTTTTTTCCATGTGCCTAGCTAAAATCCACAAAAAACCAGACAACACAGTAGAATATTACATGGCATGTTGTCCCATTTACAGGGCCAAAAAGAAATGTTGAGAATTTCCACTAATTCAGGTCTCTGGGCAAATTAAAGAAGATAGAGGTAATCTCCAAGTGGAAGTACAGACATGTCTTTTCTCTAAAGGATAACAGCTTAAGGCAACTCCACCAAGAAAAAAAAAGACTTCTGAATAGCAGTGCATATTTATTTTTTGTGTCTGAAATCACTGCTTTGTTATTATGGAACTCAGTTACTGCCTGAGAGCTTATTATCAGTAAACAATGAGCATCTTTCTATAATAAACTTTATAAAACACACCTAGAGAAGTAGAGAAACATTAAACAAAACCAAACTATAACCAACAGAGCAACCCAAAGAACTACTATACACCAAGAAGTCCACGTAAGTGCACTAGCAGATCACTGTTTTCCCATTCTGGATTTTTCCTCTTTGCAGTGCCTGTGTCCCCGGCCCGTGTCACAGTCCTGCCCCGTGTTCCAGCCCTCCCGGCCCCGCCCCTGCCCGGTACCTGCTCCGGGGCCGGCCCCCAGCCCGTTCCCGAACTCCTCTGCCCCGCCGAAGCTCAGGAAGGAGCCACTGTCCCCTGGGTGCCGAGAGCTGACGTGTCTGCAGAGAAACAAACCAGCCTGCTTTGTACAACCTTCCTCACTCGGGCCATTCCCTGCTCTTTGCAAATGTAACAACAAGCCCTCGGGTCTCTTCCCTCAGTGCTGTTGGCAGAGATGGGACAGCAGAGGGGAGCACAGAGAAGGCTGTGACAGCATTCCACATCCGTCCATACTGTTTGTTCCTTGCCTCCAGCAATAACCAAAGCACTGCCTTTGCAGGACAGCGAAGAACCAGCTACTCACGTCCCCTCAGGAGAGAAGTAAAGCTTAGCTGGCCATCTACAGACCTGATTTCATGCTCTATAAACCCAACATTCAGGACTGAGCAATGGCTCACCTGCCAGTTGCCTCATGGTAAGCCAGCTCCAGCAGCTCTGCCGAGGAATGTGTCAAATCCTGCTGCCCACTGCCCTGCATTTCTGCCATGTTCTGCCGGGTTTGGTGATGGATCTGGATAGCTTCTCCTGAGGGACCTACACAGTTACAATTGGATCACTGATCACCACATCTGCACTGGTTCCTCAACTGCCTGTAGCCTTCTTTTGCCAACAGCATAGGCAATGAGAGCTAATAGACATTAAGAAAGCATGTCCACAAAATATTCAGAGCCTTGAACCTCTGCCATCTCCTCTGAAGCAAGCAAAGCAAAATATTTTTAAAAACATTTTGGAGGGCCTACTTACAAGGCATTAAACAATTATGCAAACAATTCAGCATCAGAAAAAATCAACCCATATTGTAGTTACAATTCCTTCAACAGGGAATTGCTCTGGACCTGTTGCTGCCTGTTTGCAAACAGAGGTATTTCCCAGAGAGGATTGCTCAGGCCTGCACACTCATTTGTGAACCAAGGAGTGCAGTGTGCAGAGCACTTCAGTGGAGCTCTCAGCGGCTCTCCTGCCGTGCTAATCCCGGACAAGGACAGAGTGCCGGGGCAGGGAGGTGTGCTGTGAGCAGCTCACCCACGGGGAAGGTGTGCATCCAGCGCCGGCGGTTCGAGGTCAGCTTCATGGGCATGCGGGACGGGGCGAAGGGGTTGATGAGGGCGCGCTGCGGAGCGAACCCCCCCGGCCGTACGTGCAGCAGGGACTCGGCGCTGCCCACGTGGAACCGGCCCGGGGCGCTGGAGTCGCGCTGCTGGGACTCCAGAGTGTTCTCCAGGAAATCTGCAAAACACAGCCCAGCCACAGTGAGATCCTGCAGGAGCCGAGCACCAGAGAGTTAACTGCTCAGTGATGTAATGATTGCCCAGGGTAAGGGGAAATAAGGAAACCTAAGGAATAAGCAGGCAGAGAAGCTGAAAGCAATTTCTATCCAGCCTGAGAGTTACAATGTAAACAAGAACCCCGAGAAGAAAAAGCATTACCCCACAGCACTACTGTAAACTGTAAACTTCTATTAAATTAATCCATAAAGAAACCACTTGCTAAGACAATCATGAAGAACTACTCAGACCTTTGAGAATTCTTGAGAAATCAAAAGACTGACATAACAGAAACTTCACGATGAGCACCAAAGACACAGGAGAAGTGAGAGCTGAGCCTTGTGCACGTGCCTTTTCTGTAACATTCAGATCTGAGCACTGAAATCAGGGATTACCCCCAGAAGACATGGGACATGATCTCCATCAGATACCAGTTAGTTGTCACTATTCAGTGTAGAACAGAAGTGCAGTTATTTAGAAATAGGAGAGGAAAATATACCAGACAGATAAGTAGCAATTACTCTTCCCAACAAATTTGTGATTTGGAAATCACAAAGAGAAGGAAGGGTCTCATTTACCATTCTATATTTTAAAATACAACATGTGATAAATCTCCATTTCTTTGACTCTTCCCTCTCTGCCAGTCCTAATCTACACACATCCTAATCCTGCTGAATACCTTCAACTGGGTCACACAACTATCCTTCAAATTAAAAGAGTAACAGAAATACCAAAGAAAGAAAAGAGTTGTATTTACTGACAGCAGGGGAAAATATGAATGGTAGATGTGATGTCAAGTACACTGTGTGAGAACAGCTCCACACCAGTAACTGCAATTCCTGTGATAGGATAGATATGGTAGCAGTGTCAAACAGCATGGCATGAAAAAGCCAAGAAAAACCTTCAGGGATAGAATTTTATAGAAGATGAAGCAGTTGCAGGAGGAATACAATCTACCTGGAAACGAACTGGGTTTGTGGAAGATACTGCATACTGCCTGAGAACAAAATTAAATTGGAAAGGAAGAAAAGAGGAGTGCCAGCACTGCTAACACAGAGACAGTTCAGCAGTACATTGTCAAAAAGAAGGATCCAGAAAGTGAGTCTTAATGACAACAAATCCCCACAGAAAAATGTTATAAGCAGGGTCCCCCAGGGCTCACTGCTAAGGCCAGCTCCCATTTGACAGATTACAGGTGACCTGGATAATACAAGTTCCTTGTGTATGTCCACACCTGCAGGCAGGCACAGGAGAATAGTCAAGTACTAAAGAAAGCAATAGGCAAGGGAAAAGAGCAAATCAGTGTCAGGACACTTCTATTTAGGATAAGCCATTAAAAAAAAAGCAATGGAATTGGACAAGGATGACAAAGGGAGAATGAACAGGCAGCTGCAGCTGGAGCTACAGAAAAGTTGTACCATGAGTGCCAACACAAGCACCATCTCCACTGTGCTAGCCTGGCAGTGGCCAACACAAACTTCTCCCTTCCCACCTGCCCCAGGCTGACCTCTGGTGCTGGTATAGCCCAAGGAGCTGCTGACTTCACACTGGTGCAGGTGAGGCCGTGGGATCATGAGGATGTTGGAGATCTTGCCCAGGGAGCTGTCGTCAGAAGCCTGGCTCCTCACCTCCTCCGGGGGCAGGGTGCGGCTCTGCAGGGAGGGGCTGCACGACACATCGTAGGAGCTGGAGCTCTTCCTCGTGCGGCTTTCCCTCTCCCTCACTGACCTGCTGAGAGGGATGCCCAGTGACAGCAAAGACAAATTCAATCTCCAGGTTATCAGTCATGCAAGGGAATCAGGCCCAAGTCATGCAAAAGACTGGATGCTCAGCAGGTGAACTAAGAAGAGCATCACAGAGAAGCCATCACTATCTTTTTTGACTGTTTGGGTAATTTATACTTCTGTGCATCACACAGCACAACAAGAACACTGCAACAGTTCCAGCACAAGGGCTGTGAAAGGGCCTGCTCACCTCCCCCTGCAATCCTACAGACACCACACTAACCTGGTAGATACCAGACCTCAGCCTACAGTGCCAGGAACATGTAGCAATAGGGAAACTGCTTGGAATTATTTAAATTGTGCTGGCATCTTTCAGCATGAGTTCCTACAGGCTGCTCAAATTAACATATTAACAAGTGAGTCCACATGCTCTGAATTAGGCAATAAAAAATGTACTTCAAAGCAAACTTCTCAAACCTGTATTTCTGAAAAAGCACTGAAATTTATAGTTTATTCAATTAATTTGGCCAGGATCTGAGAACAATCAGCCTTTCTCCTCAGACAAAAGGACACGGAATAGTTGAGAACTTGCACCCAGCTTTTCTGCTTCTTTTCTCATTCAGACAAGCATCATTTTCAGGGAGGACTCCTTATCACTCTAAGTTCACCAGTTACTAAGCAGTGTATCAAACAATCTGTTTATTCAACTCTGTGCAAATCTAATGTACAAATACTTTCTTAACCCCTTTGAAAAATCTGCTAGAAAGACTAGCTTTATTCCACTTCAAACAAAATTAAAGATTTAAGGGAAAAAGACATTTATGCCTCTTGCTAAAGCCCACATACTATTTTACAAGTAAAATACCAGATAACCAGTCATGAAGATCAGGTACAGACAGATGGAAGCTTTTTGTTCAGCTGTGAGCATGTGAAGATCAATTCTTCTTGTATTTCTCCAAGTATTTTATGTGTCAAGCACACATAACATGGCTGCTCTAGAACCAGTGCACTCCCAAGCCTCTCACCTGAAAGTGGTACAGCGCTGGGCTCTGGCTGGGCCTGGCAGTCTGAACACCTGGGCATCATAGCCATCATAATCTACCTGGATAGGCAAAGCATTCTCAGCATCCTTTGGAGCTCCTAATGCTGAAATAAAAATCACACAGTACTGGAATGTAAGAATGTTTAAGATCCACAAGTCAGAGTATCCACCTCTCACCCCTAAGGAAAGTATCTATTCCAAAAGAAATCCCAAAGTGTCATGAGCAGAGCAGCTGGAGCAGCTCAATTATCCAAGCTGGTGCCTCTGAATCAGGCTGGCTGAGCCCATAGTGTCTTTCCCCCATATATCCTAAACACTCAATGAGTAATTGCCAAGATATCAACTGGCACATGCACATTAGCATCCCAAGTAACAGATATGAGAAATACTCAAACGGTTTGATGGTTTTCTGTAACAATTGTCCCTTCCTTGTGCTGAAGTGTCATTGTGTTACTGCAGCTGTCTGTCAGTTTGGGAGTCAGTGGGACAGATCATTCCAGAACAGAATTACTTACAGGCATCACGATTATTTTTTGCTTTCTCCGTCAGTGGCTGGAGGGTCCAACAAAGGAAGGGTGAAGTGACCAAAAAAAACAAACAAGAGGGAAAAAAAAAAAAAAAAAAGGAGCAACAGGAAAGACAGAGGGAAGGGAATCAGTCAGCATGTTCTAAGGAAACATCCCCAGTGGTGATCAAGCAGATAAAGTTTAGCTTGCTGACTCAGTGAGGCAGCCAGACAACTTCAGAAATACTAAATGCTGATACTTGGTCACAAATTTGTGTGAAAAACACAATTCTCAAAACCTTTCTTCCTCTCCATAGAGTTCTTTGTTACAGAATGAAACTAATTTTTATGGTGGCTAAAACATTTCTTACCCAGTTATATCTAGAAAGGAAAGACCTAGAAACTAGTCCCTCATTCACAATCCCTACAACAAACCTTGCAGCTTTGCTTTCACAGCCTTTTAACACAGAAACTTAGTTCCAGCTGATGGAATACTTGTGATGCTTGACTGGGAAGAGGTACTGGACGAGCTAGTAAGAAAATATAAATCAGAAAGATTCCCACCTTCCTTCCTGCCAGCTTGATCCGTGGAGTGAAGCTGTTACACAGGAGTTGGCTTTTGGATGTGTAGAAACTGAAAGAAAAAACAGTGTGGCTTTTTTTATTTGTTTGTTTGCTACACGGTTTAAACAGACCAGGAACCTGAGTCAGCTATTGGATAGAGAATATGGGATACCTTTCTGTGCACAAAAAATGTATAGAAAACACAGAGGGATGGTTGACACAAGCTCCTCTTTGCTTGTACAGCCTCAGCATAGACACTTGTTAATATGCTTAGCACCTGCATTGCCCAGTTCATTTTCTTTCCACAGAAACACATACACTTCCACTGTGCCATTTACAACTCTTTCTGATTTACACAGCTGTAGTGATTCCCACCAGCTGTTTGAAAACCCTGTCATTTCTGTTAGGTTGCATTAATGCCCAGAGTTCTGCAAGAGTAATGTAATACTTCCTTTGCTTCACAAGGAAAGCAGAGGAGGTAAACAGTGAAAGAAGAAAGGGGATTAAAGAGATTATGAAGAGTAAAGCAAAGCACAAGTGTTTAGCAAAAGCTGACAGAATTCACGTACCTGTGATTTATCCAGTGTGGGATATTGTAGTCATCACCCATTCGTGAGTCACCAGGGCCACAGCGATTATGGAGCTGTAAGAGTAATTCAGAAGCAACTAACTGTATCCAGCCAGTCACAAAACAAGGTTTGTAGCAGGAACAGAGAGAAGGAGAGCAGCCTTACCTTAAAGAGTGGCACAGCATGCAAGGGTTGCTCTCCCATGCATACCAAATCCACACCTATCCCTGTAAACAGACAACAGTGGAGTTCAGCTATTGACCAAGCAGGACCAATATGATAGGACAAAATAGATCATCAATTTGAATTGAAGACCCAATATGTATTCACATCATATGATAAGAGGCAATAATACTGAAAATGGTAGTTAATGGTCCCATGGTATGGTTACAAACCACCAGTACCTGTGGAGATAGAAGAAATGATTTTTCTAATTTAATGCAATTTGTGCAAGATTATCCTTTAAGAGAAGGGTTTGCACAGACAGGTGAAGTTCTCTATCACAAACAATAGAAATGAAATGCCTGTAAGTACTCTGAAAATCTGCTCATTTCAATACAAAGCGTAGACACAAGTCTTGCAGCTGTAACCCATCCTCCCAGAG
This sequence comes from Sturnus vulgaris, assembly GCF_052056855.1. Classification (NCBI taxonomy): domain Eukaryota; kingdom Metazoa; phylum Chordata; class Aves; order Passeriformes; family Sturnidae; genus Sturnus; species Sturnus vulgaris. The sequence continues at coordinate 10,906,019 of NC_142261.1, read as the reverse complement.
CACACAATTTACAGTAGATACTTTTTCCCAGCCTTTCCCAGACCGCAGGAGTTGTTTACCATTGTCAATCATGCGCTGCTTGGTGAGGATCATGAGCAGCCGATCCACCTCGAACACGCCCACGCCAGGGGTGATCACCACCGACATCTGCCCCGTGCGGTCGAAGTTGCGGTTGATGTAATGCTTGTCAAACACTGCAGACAGAATGCAGCAATACTTTCAAAGTGTTTCTTTTCAGAGCAAGGCAGGAGACCACCTAATCTTCCCCTCTTCTTCACAGTGTGAAGGAAAAAGCAACACAAGTCCACAGCCATTTACTGCTTTAATGGTTCTTCCCCCATATTATTTTTATCCATTGTTCATAACTTACCATTAAATGAAAGATTTATGGCCTCCAGGTAGTTCCCTTGTGCTGAGGTAGAATTGTAACCCGGAGGAAAGCCCTCTGGAAAAGTATTCAGAAGGGGAAAAAAAAGATCATAATTCCTGTATACTAGCTTTATACAATAAAAAACACACAGAAAAATACATCTGTACTAAATACTATTAATTCAAAAATTACAGGCAAAATTGATGCTGTTAAGTTCCACAGAAAGACCAAGGCAAATTGCCCAGCCAGGAGAGCACTAAGTAGCATGACACCAGACTCCAACTGAAACTGGACAGTCTACTGACCAGCTAAAAGAAAATTTTTAAAAAAGAGCAAAGGATAAAAGCAGAGAAAAGAGGATTCATCTACCTGCTTGCTCAAGTCGTACCAAAACAGGATACTGGATGAAAAGCTTTTTAATGGTCACAAGCAAGGAGGTCCACTCTTCCCGCCTCTCATTCTGAACTACAACTCTAGGAAAAACACAACCTGATGAGGCCCATGAAAGGAAACTACGAGGGGAAGTGAGAAGGGATGAGGAAACTATAAAGAAATGCACAAAAGTGTGCATCAGGATGCACAGATGCTATGGGACAAGAGGTGAAAAGAACTGGGAGGAAAACATACTTGTAAAAATCTTCATAAAATCTTCCCTCATGATCCTGCCGAATTGATGCACGATGTGTTTCAGGAAACTCATCTGGAGTTGAAGGAAAAGCATATCTCATCCCATGCTCATGTATAGAAATGACTCATCTTTTCCAACAAGAAGCTGTTATTTCCATTAAAAATAAACAAACAAAAAAACCCAAAAAGGCCCCCAGCAAGCAAACGAAAAACTGAAGTACTTGGAGAAATATAAGACCTCCTATACAATACAAAAACTGCTTTTAAACCAATATAACAGCTTGAGTATGATGAGGAAAATTTGCAACATTCTTCCATGCAAGGTTTTCACTGCAGTACTTTCATAACAATGACTGTGTACCTACTGTGCTTGACAGAGAATACTTTGAACATGGCAATTAAAAAAAGAGAAAAAGTCCCTGTCAGCCTGGGACCAACTTTCAAGAGATGAGATAGGTTTAAAAAAGGAAACATGAAAATAGAGAATTTGCATACCTATAGATTTTGCTTCATAAAATGTTCTTGAAAATAGAACCACTGTCACTTCATGGCTGCAATTCTTCTCCTGTCCAGGAAGAACAATGCAAAAAGACAACCTTAAAAGTCACACTTGGTAGAAAGTTGTGTATACACACATACAGTAACAGCCTCTGCTCCCTCACACGCAGAAACAAAGGTAACTAACAAAACCTAGACTGCTGCATTAATGGATCTGCCTGAGTGCTCCATCTGCCTCTCAGAAATAACAAAATGGTCTGTCCTGCAGATTCTGTGCTGCTTGGCTACATCACATTCACCAGGAGCACTCTCCACTAGTCTCTAAAGAAGCTCCTCTCTCTAGTTGCCAAGATTCTTGTTAAAAAAACAAACAGTTGACACAGTTTGTTTATACCCACAGCAATTTGATATTCTGATGTGTAACTGTTCAGAGAGATACCCCTAACAATTCCACAAGAAGTAAAAATTAAAACTGAACTCAATCAACTATTTACCTTCCATTTTGTGAAGAGGTCAGCAAGGAAACCATTCACAGCTTTCTCAAAGTATAGATCCCCTGCAAAATAAAAATCTCCCAAACATCAGATAACAAGTTACTTCAACTATGGGGCATAGCTAACTCTACGATTCTATGACAATTACATTTATTAAAATTTGAGCAGCTGTGTGCATAATAAAGGACAATATCACTAAGATAAGATGATAAAATGATTAAAAAGCATGACTGTTTTCTGATAAGAAGATTAAAAAGCATCATTTTTTCAGAGGATGTAAACATGACTCTTACTGCCAGAAGGATCTGACCTTTAATTCATTTTTCCAACACATTTCCAGCATGCTGGGAAAGCATCTGTACTGTCTTTAAGGCAGAGAATGCACAACTGATCCCCTGCCAGATCTGATTTGAATAGTGGCCCAGTTCCATATGCCTAAACACATGGTCAAAGGAAGTGGCAAGAGGTTTGCTAAAGAATTAAGCCAGAAAAAAAAAATAGGATGACACAGAGAAGTGACTCATTCTTAATGCCTAAAGTTGTAATACTTCCAGCTGAAGTTACCAACTTCAAGCTGGGCTAAGACAGGTTTCACTTCCTCAGTAAGCCAATGTCAAGAGAAATCTAAAACATCAAGGTCCCCTTTGCACAGGACTTCCACACATTTCTGGCTTCAGGATTCACAAACTTGCACCTGCCCTCCTCACCCAACATGTCCATATCCACAGAAACCTTTCCAATGCTCACAGTGATTTTGTGGCTGAGATAATGGTACCCAGGCTCTACAGAGACAGGAAAAGGATGGCACAGTCAGGGACAGAAATGGGCACTGCAAGGAAGGATCTAAGGAAAGACCACAACACACCCTGGAGCACTGCTTAGGCCAAAGGCAGGATATTTTAGTTTGCTGGTAGTGGCAGAAAAGAATAGCAGAGGCAGTTTTCTAGTAGGGGCAGAAAGGACAGCTGCTACCATCCAGTCACAGGCAGGTCAGTCACACACGTACCATAAATATCAAAATCCCACATTTCACAGCTCATCTGGATAAAAATATAAACCATGGCAGAAGTGGAGCGGAACACCACCTGCAAAGGAATGCAAGACCTTATTTCAAACCAAGCACGTTCATTAGAAGGCCCAAATGAAGTTAACTACACAGCAATTTACACAACAGTGGCCCTTGCACCACAGGGCATTTCCCCTCTAACAAGTCATTCCTAGTGCTGCCAGCACAGCAGAGCTGAAGTTTAATAATGATTCATTATCCTGAACTTATACTGCCATTCTTAACCTTACAATACAGCCAATTCCAATGATCCATACAAATCTGCAAGCAAGATAGAATTACAAAAATCCTGGCAAGGCAAGGAAAGGAAAAGCTGCTTTCCCCCTGTTTCCTGTACTCTTACCCTGGTGTCTTCACTGATGTATCCACAAGTGACTTTCTCACTCTTTACCCACAGTTCACCTGCCTGGGCCCTGGAAGAAAAGAAGTGCAGAATATTTGAATATGAAGATTAGAGAATCAGTATTTGAGCAAGTAAGATGCACCAAAATCTGCACTCAAGGATTACTTATTTGGTTAAAACCTGATGTTTAACCCAAAACATGTCAAACAGCCATTTCCCTCTGCATCTGCACATTTCCTTGTCCCTGTGTCACCCCAAAAGCAACTGAAGTAATCTCTTCCTTGGGAAGGACGAGTAAATATTCTAAGAGATAAAAATAAAATTATTTGGCCTTCATCAGAGGCCATGAGTGTAGCTGGCTGCCCTACTATTAGTTTCTTTTACCCCAAATCAGATAGAAGCCTTCCCCCACCCTATGGTACAGACAGAAACCTGCAGATGAGTAAGAGAACAATGAAATGTGAAGGATTTTTCAGAGAAGAGTCTCCAGCTGGATATTTAAAATTCATGAAGCTAAAGCAGTAAGTAACAGTAAGCCCTCAGAGGAGGCACTGACCTGATACCTGCAAATTCGACTTTTTGGGTGACATATGCACATGTGCTGACCTAAGAAAGAAGGGTTACATATGTTAGAAGAAGAGCAGGCTAAGAGTGAGAAGAACAACGTGCATAAAAACCACTTGCACTCAAACATGATTTTTACAACAGAAGTTACAAAATCTATTCTGTGTAGTTGCTACGAAGAGCTCAGCCAGCAGAACCTCTGTAAAAGACAACAAAAAAATCCCTTTTTACGCAGCTGAACTCTAACTGGGATCATTTGCCTAATTCACTGCACTTAGAGGAGCTGAAGACTGCACTTCAGAGATACAGGCAGAAGATATTCTAATAGCTGCTTATTAAGTGGTACTCTCAGAGAGGGGACACTTCAGCATACTTCTACTTGAAAAACATTTTGATTCAATTCCCTCCAAATGTAGTAAATTATTTAAATCCAGAATATAAGCAAAAAAACTCTCAACAGCATTTTCAATGCCCAAGGCAGTAATCAACGTTATAGCAGCAGAGTAGGAAATGATGGGATTTGTTTTTCCACAACTCATTTACATCCATTTCTCCAGTTCTGATGTGCCACTCACAGCACAAGATCCTCAGGATCTTTGTCTTTGGTTCTCTGCATTTTGTAAAGCACTTCTCTTCTTTCACAGCAAGCAAAACACAAGGTTCATCACCTGCACCCTGCCCAGGGCCAGCAGGGGCCTTACCAAACTCTTCTTCAGTCGCCACATATCCCCACGGCCAATGTACTGATCTTTAAATGTCAGCTCCACCAAGTCCAAGGTCACCTCCTGGGAAATGGATGAAAAACACTGCTTAGATTTCACTGGTTGTTTTTAAGTAGGGCCGACCAATCTGTTCATTTAATAACCAGATGTTACAAGAAGGGCCATTCAAAAGGAAGTAAACATCCCTAGAACTGCAAGATAAGGGGAAGCCCATACAAATAAATACCAAAATTGTGTATGTACCACAACTACTGTGAGCTGCAAAACATTGCACAATGTGACCAGAAAAAGCCCAAGGATTAAATTTGTACTACAAGTCTCAGTGCAGATTGGAAGCTGAATTAAAACAAATTACTGCCATTGTTCATAGCAATAAGGAAGCCTCATCTCCTGCAGATTTTTGTCTTGTGCAGAATGTAAGTTCTGACTGCAGCTCTTTTAATAGTTGGGTCATTTACAGGAAATGCCTCTCTTTAAGAGGCTCTGTGGTATCAAATAATGCAAATCCAGACTATGGCTCTTCTTTTGACTAGGCTACTTTCTGTTTTTCTTTACTGTGCCTGGTTCTCATGAATTTCTAAAATTTAAAAATATGTGAAATGTCTACATTTCTACCAAGTTCTATTGAAGCAGGATCATAGAGTACAAAAAGAGAACAGAGATGGCAGGGAGAGAAGAGACATATAACAAACCAACAAATAATTCAAAAGTCTAAGGCTCGTTTTCTTAGCAAAGAAAACTAAATATCCTTCAGTAAAACATAAATGATGTTTTTTTTTCCCCCCAGACTACTGTAGGTGAAAAGTCACAGGGCTCTGATTTGAGTCAAGTGATGGAATGGATGGAAACAAGTGGCAAAACCACACACCTTTGGGTCAACAACATTGACGTGGACATCCTGGTAGGGCCGCAGGCGGAACACTTGTGCCACTGTCTGATCCACACTGATCGTTTCTGTGCAAGAACCAGAGAGGACAGCAGAGAAGTCAATGTCCCCTACAGGTTTCAAGTGGTTTCCAGGTACAAAACCAACCCAGTGAGACTGTCATGAGACACAAATTTCAGGCTAAAAAGCCAAGTTTGTTTAAACCATACTCACATTACTCAAACAAAAGCAGATTTAGAACTAACAGCCCATTTTCTGTTAAAATTTTAATCCTTGCCTTGCTAAGCAGACAAAACATTGATTTTCTTATGAAATTAAAATACACACATTAGCCAATCACTGGTACAGTCATGTCACTCTTCCTATGATTTCACTGTGCATAAGTCTAGAGTTTTACCTTTCTGCAAATCTTCCTTAAGTGACTTCACTTGTAGAAGCAAGGGACTAGCATGGAGAAGAGAAAAAAGGTAGACAAGTTGAGATACCAACAGTCTCTCTGGTAAATCACACACTCAAAACTATTTAGTAACAAGGACCACAGGATAAGCTAAAGAGAAACATCATTATTTTCTAGAAAGCTTCATATACCATCCTCTCCACCTGTCTCTCTGCCTTGCTCTTTGCACTCTTCAGAATTATAAGGTACTCTTGAGGCAAAGATGGTACTACAAATGGGAAATTAAGTCACACAGGAGAACTTCTCAGATCCTCACACAACTGTACTGCTGCTTTTCAGATACAGGCTGCAGGATAAACAGGTTCATGCTACAAGGCCACAAAATTTTAATTTACCTAGGTTCTACTGTAGGATAAGAGAATAATCTTTAGGTAACAGCAGATCTAGGAAGAGGATACAGACATTGTTGATTCTATATTCAGGTGCTACTTGGCCTATGGAGGATCAGCAAAAAAACACCAAACACAAAGAATTCTATAAGTTTTAAGGAAGCACTCTTAAAATTAACCTCTTTACTTCTCTTTAGGCAGAAAAATTCATGGCAGCATCCTGAAGCAAAGTTATGTCAGCCCTAAGAGCCTCTCACTCTAGAAACCATTACATATGAACAGATCCTTTCAGTGCTCCAACCTCACTGACATCAGCAAAGAGAATTCACCTGTATTCATCATTGGGATGTGCAATTTCCACAACATCTCCCAGCTTGATTTGAAGAAACACTTTAGGATTCACCACCAGTTCATCATCTACAAGACATAAATGAATGAGGGCAGTGAACAGATATGTACTAAACACAGACACCTGCATGTTTGCATACAATAGCTCAGCATGCATAAATACACCAAACCATGATGAACACATCAGCAAAATGCTTTTTATCAATGTGCTGTAAATCTAGAAGTAGGGAGCAATCCAATCATTGCTCAGAAACACATCTATGTGCAGTCATAAGTCACTGACATATATGTCACTCATTAGAATGACTGAAATACCAGATTAAGAGAAAGTGTTGCAATAAAAGGGGAGAAAGTAAAAATAAAGTAATTTTATTTTTAGATACAATCTTGGTCTCTTCCAATAAACATTCATTTATTTTGCTGTATCCTGTTATTAGAAACTCTAGCTGGCAATACTGCTTTGTTACATCAAAGTTCCATCTTCACTCTTTTGTTAAAAAGATCGCTAAAACAATTGCTTTCAATGAAGTGAGTGCTGGTCTCACTCTTACGAGCTAGGAGATACTGACCACTGCCTCCAAACCCCTTCTTATGTATGACGAGCTTGTAGACCTTGTTGGTTCTCATCTTGAGCTCCAGTTCCTTTCAGATGCTTCGAGCCAAGACAGTTAAAGGCATCTTGCATATCTAACATAGAAACGAAAGCAAACACAGATCTCTTGTCAACGCAAAATGATTGTGTATGTTCTGCACGTGAACACAGCACGTTGTCCCGGCCGACTTCACCGCAGCGCGGCAGAGCTGAGTGTGGGACAGCTACAGGTACAAGAAGAAAGGGATATAAAAGTGTGCTTTTCAAATAGATTAAAGAGCTGGGCTTGCAGATGTGCTTGGCAGAAAGTCAATTACCGAGCTACAGAGTCGTGGCGGGGAAAAAAAACACGTATATCCAAAATTTATTAAAATAAACTGTCTAACTTGGAACTGATGCGAGTCTGGAAAGAAGCGCCGCTTAGCGCTGCGAGGCGGCAGAGCCGCACCGGGGACGCCACAGAGCAGGGCCGGAGCGGAGAGTGAACAAACCCGAGCAGTTACAGCCCGCTACCGTGCCTACAGTCATTAGGCGGCAATGGAACCGCTGCGTCCACTCGGCCGCTCGCTTATAGGGAAGGAGAAACCCATGGAGACACCCGAGCTCCTGCCCGGAGCAGCGGCGAGGGGCGCTCTGGGACACGGGCCCGCCAGGGTCCTTACCCACACGGGGAGCAGTAGCGCAGAGCGAGCAGCGCGGCGGCTCACGGGGGAAGGACACCGGGGAGAACGGCGCAATCCGGACCGAAGGGAGCTCGGAAGCCTTAACGCTCCGTGCGGGTCACAGTGACACGGTGCCGAGCCAGTCCCAGCGGAGCGCGGCGGGGCCGGGGCCAGCCGTGCCGTGGCACAGCGGAGCGCAGCGCAGTCCCGGCCCTGCTCGCGGAGCGTCCGAGCGCGGAGCCCGGAGCTGCCGGCGCGCGTCCCGCGGGGCCCGCGAGGCACTTCCGCGTCCGGGGCCGCGCGCCACGTGACACAGCGGGCAGGAGCGGCAGGGACACGCCCACCGGGGGGCGGGGGCGGCGGGACCCGGCCCGGTGCGGGGGCGTGTCCACATGGGGGCGGGGCGGGCGCTGCCGGAGGCGGGGCCACAACAACGGCTACCGGGGCCGCGCGCGCCGGCCCCGGATGCGGAAGTGATGCGCGCGAGGCGGGGCGCGGCGCGGCGAGCGCGCACAGCGGGGCCGGCGGCCGCCGCCGCTCAGGTAACGGCGCCGGGCGCGGGGCGGGACGCGGGACGGGGCGCGGGGATGTCCCTGCGCGGGCCCGCCCCTTATGCCCGCCGCCGCCGACCGGGTGTTGGAGCGGAGCCGAGTGGGCGGCAGGGGCCCTGCCCAGCGTGGGCGCGGGGGAGATACCGGCGGTTGTGTAATTACCGAGAGCGGCGATCTCCGGTGCGCTGCCGTAGGGAGGCTGCGGGCCCTCGGGGCCGGCCGGTGCGGGCGCTGCTGCTGCGGAGAAGGAGCGGGGCTCGGGGCCGAGTCCGTGGGCGCTGCTGCGGCGCTCAGAACAAAGGGTCGCCCCCGGTCCTGCCGCGGCGGGGCTCGGGCGGCATCGTCGGGAGGGTGATGCTCTCGCAGGGACGAGTGGCCTCGCGTGTTCCCAGGAGGCCGGCGCGAGTTTCAGCTGTTTCTGTACAGGCTGCTCTTGCTTCAGGAGCACAGATCAGCGCCCGGGTGATCAGCCCGTGTTTTGGTAAACTGAGTAAATGATGCTCCTCTAAAGGTCTGGCTTAGCCCGTTCCTATCCCTGAGCCTTCAGGAGCGATTTGATGGCGGCGTTTTCCCGTCGGGGTTTGCCGGTGCCGGCAGGAGCGGTGTGAGCTCAGCTCCTGTCCGTGCTCACGGAGCAGCGGCCGCGCACCGCGGGTTCGCTTCGGGCCGAAGAGGATCCGGGAGCGGGGCTGTGTCCTGGCACGGGGCATCCTCTGTACTGCGTGTCAGAGAGAAGCTGAGAGGCGCAGTCTGCTGGCTGATGGCTTAGAAAGTGTTCGTTCGAGAGAATGTGAAGAAAAGTTAGAGCTTTTTTCCAAAGACTAGAAACTCATGAAAATCCCAGGAAATCAAACGATGTTGGTTTTAGTGAAGGAGGAGGATGTTTGATACAAACCCCAGTGATTTATTTTATAACCTCCTCTCAGGTTTTTCACAAGATGCGGTTAAATCTGCAGGGAGATGTTTGAATGTGAAAATGAAGCTTGGGAATATCTATTTGCCTTTACTCTCTTCTTTTGTTCATTAAGCATTTCCTTAGGTACTCAAATGTTTCTCAGCACCTTTCTTAAAGACATAATTGGAAGTATCTTTTTTAAACATATATACTTAGATCTTGAGGAACTAAGCTTTTCCTTTTAATCTAGTCCGGGAGTTGGACTTCTGTGATCCTCAGGGGGCTCTTTCAGCTCAGGATTTTCTGTGGCTAATCCAATGTACGTTGATTTAACATTGCTTTTATTTTTAGGATAAACTGAAAAGCTCAGGGCAACTGATCTTCAAGAGCCCTGATGCTCTCATCTGGGGTGGAGTCTCTCCTTGATTCTTCTGTGTCTGCTGTAACAGAGGAGTTGTTCCCTGGACTGCCAGAGAGCATCTCCACGGAACTCATGGCAGTGCCGGGGCCCAGCCTTGGCTTAGATGCACAGTCTGATCAATCTGATGGGCCAGTACCTGTGCTGGCACACAGGGATGGGCCATGGACTTCTGCTGTAGGGAACTTCTGCCAGAAGATAGAGGATTTGGGTGATATGCTCCAGGTGATTTCTCATGGGCCAGGAGAATCCTTTCCTGAAGGATTACTGCAGGCTGGAGACCTTGCAGAGAAAGAAAAAAGCAGAAAAAGACACTTTAGGAAACTAGACTGCTCTAGTGATGGATACCAGAAGGAAGATGAAGAGGCACAAGCTGCTGAGGAGCATCCTGCTGAATGTTGTCCTTCAACTCTGGAGGAAAGGTGGTCAGAACAAGTAAGTGAATGCAGAAATGAATTCCCTGTGTGATAATTTGAATTTAGGGTTAGAGCCACTAGGCAGTGGGTTTGGCAGTGGGCTTCCTGGTTCTTTTTTGTGTCTTCTAGTACAGAATCATAGAATGGTTTGGGTGGGAAGAGGACCTTGAAGGTCATCTTGTTCCACCCCCCTGCCATGGGACACCTTCCACTAGACCAGGTTGCTCAGAGCCACATCCAGGGTGTGCATGTGTGGATTACTGTGGGTCCAGTGAAAAATTAGACTATAGTTCAGTAGACCAGCAGTATTTTAAAATATCGATGTTTCCACTTGCTTAAATACTACTGGAATGGTATAAGGCAGATATGTAACTGAAAAAGATGCACAGCTGAGTGTTTTACCTTAATTATTGGGCGTTGCATAATACTAAAATAATTTGTGTGTTTAATTCCAAATTTTGATATCTTTATCTGAATTTTTTTTAAAAATTCATTTATCACTTTCGTGAAATTAAAATTAGTAAATTCTTTATAGTCATTCAGTTTTCCAAGATGTATTTTCACACATTTCTAAATTCAGGTAGTTTGGTTGTGGGATCATGGTTTGGTGGTTTTGCTGGCAGACCCAGGTTATCTGTTCTGGGTTTGTGGTTTTGAGCCCAAGGAATAGTAGAAGGCAAGTTCCAATAGAGACAGAAAATGCCCATATCCTCCCAGAGGTCTGGTGGTCGTGGTTTGGGGGTGTGAACTAGACTTGGAGACTGGATTACTCTTCTCATCCAATTTTCAACAGTTTGCATTTTAAGCCACGTACTTATATTTTAGCTGCCACATCAGGGGACTTCATTGCTACAAAATACAAATATGGGTGTTTTGGGGATACAGCCTCAGTGCTTGTGAAGCCCTTGCAGTGTAAGGCTGCCTCTGGCCAAGGCTGATATGTCTGGACGTTTCTTAGTGAATTTCTTGTTCTGAACTAACCCAGGTGAGCAGATGCAGTCCCTGAAACATGACACACCTCAGAAAATGTAACCATTTCCACTGCTGTTTCTGTCTTGTTTCAGGAAGACCCTCACTTAAACAAGCAAGGGGCAAAGTCTTTGAGAACCTGTTGCACTGAAATTGCAGGATCTCTGAGGAACACAGGTAGTTATTTTAGCTGTACATGTCTGTCCAGCCCCTGCTTCTCTCCCATTTATTTACTGTTGATTTAAAATGGATGAGTGATTGTGGGATGGCTTTTTTATATTGTTTTATGGTAGAAAGTACTACCCTGTGTAACTATAACAATGTCAAAACTTAATGCTTTACTTTCTCCTGACAGGCTATGTACTGGCCTCAAGACCTTTTCTGTAGAAGATGTGTTTTAGTTATTTGTTTCCTAAGCAGAAGTTGTTATAGCAGATGTTTTGCATTTCCTTTTGTTTCAGAGATGGAGTGTACGAGAGCAGTAATAGCATATATATATCAAAAAGTATTACTCATTCATTTTTGAGTGTTCTAAAAATAAAATTAAAAGTGCAGAATCCAAAGAAAGAGGACAGCTAAAGTAATTATTAATTTCATTATGACCCTCCATAATCTTCTAGCTCACAGTACTTTGGTCACTTTGCCTGCATTTAGTAATTATTTTCTTTTTCCCTCCCTGCTAATATTACCTAAACTTGTGTTTAGCTGACAAATGCCATCTAGCCTTGGTGCTTACTAGAAAAAAGGGAATAGATCTGCAGAAATCTGAGTAAATATGTTCCCTGTAAAGTTTTGAGTATGAAGATATTCTACAGTAACTGGAATTTTTAAAATTAGCACCTTCTTCGTGATTTTACAGAAAAAGTTTATGAATAATCCGAATTGCTTGGGCAGATGAGATATGTCTTGTTTTCCTATGGATGAGTTACTGACAGACATGTCTTCAAGGAAGAAGAACTGGAAATGGCCCCACAATGCACAGCCATGTTTCTAGGCTGGAGCAGATCAAATCCCAGCCTATGTTGAATTTTGATGTTACAAATAAGCATTATTTTAATGTTGGCCGTGCCTTCCTATGTGTTAAGTTACAGGACCTGCATTCACCTCGATTGACATTAGAGGAATCTGAAATACACAGGACTTGGAATGCCTGCTGCTCATGGGAATGTGTATTGAAAAAGATTGTTTTTATTGCCTTAGCTTTGTGGTGGAGTTGTTTGTTTTTTTTCTCTAAAGTCTTGTAGTAAAATTGCTGGCATCAATTCTCACTTCTGAGAACATTTTGATAACCAACACTGCATGGAGTGTTGTGTACACCAACAAAAAGTACTTAATAAGCTGAATGCCTTCTAAATTTAGGATATGGTTCTGATTTGCTTTATTTTTTTCTTATGCAGAAGAAAACCAAGCAAATGTTCAGGTGACAACTGAAACTCTGCCAAAGCTCACTGAAGAAGTACAAGGTATGAAGGCTGATAAGACTAGGATATTTAGTAAAGCAGGATACAGGAATACCAGAGTGAGTAAAGGTCTTCCACCTGAGAGCAATCAATACCCAGATGTAGACACAGTCATGGCCAGAGCTGGGGTTTCAGAAACCAACATCTTAGGTTTTTTAGAGCCTTTAAAAGTCATGGACATTGGAGCAGCTGCAGATCATCCACGAGAAACAAGTGACTATAGTGGGTTAAAAGCCCATGCTGCCATGCCATTGAGAGCAGGGGGGAGTGGTGTATCTGGTTTGGAGATTAGAGAAGAAAAGTTACCCAGACGAAATCCTCTTAATGAATTCAGCACGTCATTTGCTAATTGCCAGACTTGTCAGCAGGATGAAGAAAATAACTTCTTTAAGGGTCCTGTACCCGAACAAAATGAACCTCATGAGTTGTTCTCAGCAGAAAGCTGCAGAACACTCTCCACACAAAGTTCTGAAGTTTTATGTCCAGTTCTGAAAAGCATCTGTTATCTGGACTTTGGAAATATGCCACTAGAAAGCAGTTCTGCAGTTCATGGAATTAGCAACAAAACTCCCCCGAAGTACCTTCCCCAGAACATCAAACATCACACTCTTTATGATCGTGGAACTGGGTTTTTAGAAAACCAAACCTCCACATCTCTACCAGTAGAGCAGATCTCAGTGGTAAGGAACAAAGGATTATCTAGTGCAAAAACTGATCCTAGGGAATTAAGTGCTACTCTTGGAAAATCATACAGCTCTGAATCTGAAGAGGCTGCTGAAGTCTGTAGAAGAATTGCTGTGGGAGATAACATTGAAATTTGTAGCTGGCATGAAGCTCAAGAGGCTGCTAATTCTGAGCATTGTCATTCTCCAGCTTTTAATTCTGTTGCTTCATCTTCTGAGGAGGTCTCAAAAGAAAAATTTAAAATATTCCCATCAGAAGGTGGTAAGTTGAAAAAGGATTGGTGGCAATTCTCTGTCAGTCACCCATGCAAGAAGGATATAAAAGAAAATCGTTTGTGGGTGGAAACAAGTAACATTGCTTCCCATGAAACTGGGCAGACAGACATACGCTTTTATAGTACTGCCAGTAAAATTCCTCTCAGTAACCACAATTGTCTTGATCTGAGAACCAAGCTAGAAAAGGACTCACTCAAGGCACAACTGTTTGAAAAGGAATCTGAGAGCAATACAAGGTCAGAAGAGTTGGCTGATGGTTTAGCTGGAGCTGCAGGAGCTGCTAGTAGCAACAGCTTATCCACTGGGAACAAAACACTAAATGTAACTCTACCTCCTGTTTTACAAAAATCAAGAGAACCTCATTATGATGAGTGTCTTCCTTGTACTGCTAATGAAGTTTCATGCAGGGATAAGGCTTGGGATAGTCTGTCTAGAAAAAAATTAATTGGTGCTTCTGGAGCAACAGCAGAACAAGTTGCTGAAGTTTTGCTTCATAAAGACAAATTCAAGTCTTCTGTAAATTCCATGACTTTTGATAACCCTAAAACAACAAGCAGAGTATCCCAAATGAACATAAAACCTTCTGCAGGAAATACGGGGAGAGTGGTCACTGGTTTAGAAAATGAACATTGTCACAGAAGGATTTGTAATAATCAGAGTATAAAGAAACAGGGTACAGCTGCCAGTACTTCCTGTGTTTTATCAGGGAGTACATGTGTGGATGAAGTTTTCCTGAACAGTCATTCTTTTGGTGTTGAAGTTGGTAAGATTGAAGAAAATGATAATTTGAAAGGAGAGTCTTTATCAGGATATAACAGTAAAGAGGCAATCATCTTTCCAGAAGCACATGCCCCTTTGGCATGGGGATCTCCTCTTTGTGAAAATGACTGGGACAACAGAGGTATAGCTCTGCGTGGAATAAATGACATTCCTACAGGAAAAACCATGTATTGCTCTGCATATACTGCAGAGAAGTCAACTGCTACCTTGGCAAAAGATGAGATTTCAAATAAGGATAGGGAGGTTGTGGAACAATTTGATCTTTGTAAAGTGATGGGCAGTGAAATTGTTTGTGACAGACATGAAGCAAAAGAACAGACTGGCATGCGTGCTTCCCAGACAGATGAATTTGATAAAACAAGAGCTGTGGATTCCCCAAATGCTCCTGAAGGCAAGCAGAGAAATAAGACTAGTGAACAGCCATTAGTCAGATATTTGAACAAAAACACCTGTGCTCATAATTTTGGATTTTACAACTCTCTGTTAGGCCCATGGAAGAGAGAACTCGGCACATGTGAGCAGGAAGAAATGCCATTGCTCACAGCTGGTCCCTCTGAGTGTAGCACTTCAACCTGGGACCCACATCCAGCACTTGCCAGTGTGAACGTTCCAACACAACACGCTGGCCAAACAGAGGAGACCCTTTGTCCAAAGGGAAATCAGTTTCATCCCTGCCAGAGAGAGTGTGATGTCCCAGTGCTGGCCAGTGAGCAACATTCAGAAAGTTTAACCAACCAACCAAACACTGGCTTACAAACCATGGGTGGGTCTGTGGGAACAGATGAAACTGATCCCAGTCACAGTGAAGAGGTTCTGCTAAAAACAGGTGGTGACCTGCCTCTGTCAGACCATAAATTTGCAAGAGAAGCCAGGTTTGAAGGAGCTCTGCAAGAGAATATAATGGGTTTGGACTCTTTAATTGGTGTGAAAAATGAAGATTCTTCAGGATACGTGGACTCCATCAGTGATCTAATTGAAGAGAAGACAATCAGACTACAACAACGTGAGAATAGACGTAAAAGAAACAATAAAGGAACTCTTAAAGAAAACTTTTCTGATGACAAACCACATTGTTCACAGCAGGCTTGTTTTATCAAATGTGCAAAAGAGAAAGAAAAGCTGGTGTTTGCAGGAACCAAAACGCAGCAATCTTGGCCAAAGATGAAGTGGTTGGTGGAGAACCGGGAAAACAAAATTAGTGCTCAATTTCTGCCCATTTCATCAATTCATGGGAGTCTTTCACACAAGCCAGAAAATAAGAATGTGCTTTCAGATACAGAAAACAGAGAAAGTCTGAGTATAAATCCTATCTTAAATAACTCTCACCCACAGTTAACTTTTGAGCCTGGTAAAGAAACTGATTCTCAAAGGGGCGTTGGTCCGTCTCATTTTGAAAAGTTTGACACCCAAGAATCTTGTGTTGAGGCTCAGGCAGATTCAGAAACTGTGTCAGCTCTGAACTCTCACATCTCTCTACCTGAGAAAGAAAAGCTGTGGATGTCACCTGAGAGTACACAAAGAGATAATTGTGATTCATCTTCAGCTGAAGTTTTTAGCCAAGATACTTCCATGACAAAAATTCTTTCTGTAACGATTTCCGTTAAGAAAAAATCCAGCAATATTGAGGTTCCATCTTCAGGGAATGAATCAGCAGCTGGTTCTTTGTATGGTGCCAAAAGCTCAAGAGTTTGTGCCCACAGCAAAGAAAGGCTGAGAGGCGAGGGGATTTGCACACCAACCATGAAAGACGTGGACATGAGCTCACCAAAAAGTTCTCCTGGTGAAGAGAAATGTAAGAATACAGATAAGCCAGAAAATATAAATGTACTTTCAGATAGAGAAAACAGAGGAAGTCTAACTCCTATCTTAAATAACTCTCACCCACAGTTAACTTTTGAGCCTGGTAAAGAAACTGATGATGAAAGGGGTATTTGTGCATCTCATTCTGAAAAGTTTGACATCCAAGAATCTTGTGTTGAGACTCAGGCAGATTCAGAAACTGTGTCAGCTCTGAACTCTCACATCTCTCTGCCCGAGAAAGAAAAGCTGTGGATGTCACCTGAGAGTACACAAAGAGATATTTCATCTTCAGACAGAAAAATTAGCAAAGATACTTCAATGACAAAAATTCTTTCTGTAATGATTTCCGTTAAGAAAAAATCCAGCAATATTGAGGTTCCATCTTCAGGGAATGAATCAGCAGCTGGTTCTCTGTATGGTGCCAAAAGCTCAAGAGTTTGTGCCCACAGCAAAGAAAGTCTGAGAGGTGAGGGGCTTTGCACACCAGCCACGAAAGATGTGGACATGAGCTCACCAAAAATTCCTCCTGGTGAAGAGATATTTAATACCTGTGTAGAAGAGAAGATAGGAAAAGAGGAAGCCCCCAGAGGAAGGTTGCCCAAAGATTGTTCATGGGCCTTGTTGGAAGATTCTCGAGAGTCTGGTAGCAAAATAGTCCCCCTCAGGACTGAGAATTATGGAAAGGTTTTTGAGGAAATCCCAAGATCTAAACTAAATAATCTTTCAAAAGAAAAAGAAAGACGAAATGACACAAAGCTCCCAAACTTAGCAGGTAGCAGTGTACTTTCAGAAACTCTGCATGATTGTCAGGCTGGAGCTGTATCTGACACAGGGGCTGCCCCAGAAGTGCAGGATGATACAACGCCCACATTTTCTCCACCTCTGAGCCCACTATCAGACATTTGCAAAGAACCATCCCCAAGCTGTGTGGTTTGCAGTGAAACGTGTGTGCCTTACAAGTTAAATGCACGAAACAAAGATAATGTAAAGGAGGTAACAGAAGGCCAGGACAAAATACCAACTCATGTAGTTTGCAAGGAAAATGGGGCTTTAGGTTCAGAGAGACTTGATCAAATACAGGAATGTCAAGTATTTAAACAAAGGAAGTATGGAAAGATGGAAGCACATCAGTTGGGCACGGCACAACAAGAATGGAAGTTAGAACATCAGGAGAAAGCAAAAATCATATTGCAACCAAGTGTGTTGCACAGTTCTGAACTCCTATGCAGCTCTTCAGCTGAGTTGATGACATCTACAAATACAAAGTTTGGAGGCACTTCAGAGGAGATTTGTGCTGTAAGAGCCAGTGAAAGTAAACTATGTAGCACTTTACAAGAAGTTAAAAGGCCAAAGATTACCACAGATTTTATTAGTTCGCAGTGTTTGAAGACTCAGGATTCAGAAATGGAAAACCTGAACCTTAATTTAGGGTATGATGGGATCCCTGGTGCCTTTGAAACTACAAATAAACGAAGAGGAACTACAAAGAAACTAAGAGGACCTCTTCCATTAAAAATACAACCTGAAAGGACATGCAAAAAAGTTCCCACGTTGTATCAGCGAAAAACCGTGAGAAAAATCAGAAAAATTAGAAGTTCACCTTTCTCTGAGATTCCCCTGGAAATATTCCCTAAACAGGAAAACACGCTTCTGGAGTCTTTGTACTTGCCATGTAAGCCACCGACAGTGGAAAAGGAAACAGCCCTGAGATTTGTGCATATGCCAAGGCAGAGGGCCAAGAGGTGCAGTTTGTTGAACAGCTTGAAATCTAGAAAATGTACCAAAGAACCAGCATTGTTGAGCAAGTTGTCTGCAGTGGCCAGTAAGCTCCTGGCCCCTGCCAAAAGCAGCCATAACTTAGAACCTCTGCCATATTTTTCTGAAATTCTTCCGGTGGGTGACAGGTACAGCCAATGTAGATCTAAAAATCTCTTGGAAGCCTTTTCTTGCATTAACAGGAACGTACACTCACGCTGGGCTGGCAGCTGGTGCACCAAGATGTTCAGCTTTCAGCCTTTGGCACTTTATCCTGCAGAAACTACCAAAATACCTTCTTCAGACTTAAGCCACAAGCCTCCAACCTCTTTCTTGGACACCTCAGTTTTCCCAATTTCTCTTCAAGTAAAATTGGACTCCAGTCCTGTGACAGACCTCAGAGGGATTACATCCCAGCACTCTGCACATCACAGCCCAGCTTTCAGAGAAACGCCAGCACCAGCTTCAAAGTGGACTTTTTCTTTTCTCCTGTCTCAGAGCTGTTCAGATACAACAGCTTTCAAGGAAGATTCCAGTGTAAATAATGAGCTTCATTCCTCTCACTCCACATCAACCCCCAGGACTGTTGCTGTTCATCCTGACCCTGGAAGAAACGCTGTAGCTGGAAGAAGAGGAGGCTGTTCCATGCTTGGCCTTCACACAGTGTTAGCACTTTCTTCCTCTGGATGTTACAGGATTTGGACAAGAAGAAGAAACTTAACCAGTCATATTCCTACCATCCAGAGACTCTTTATATCACAGTTGGCACAGGGTTTGAAAGGGGCCAGGTACCCAAGGTGTGTATCCGGTGACCTCGTCTCCTCATTGCCATACTCCTTGGGCAGGGTATTGTCCATATGGAGCCAGCATGGTCCTACTGCCCGTCCTTCTGAAACCACTCCTCTCCATTCCAATCACTGCAAGTGGCAGCCAAGTGTGGGCTTCGAGAACAGGTAAAACCCATCAACTTATTTCTGAGATGAAATGTGTGCAGGGTATATACTTGTTCCTTTTTGGGAGGGAGAGGGTGATTGCAGCTTGCACTAGAGGGTCAGTTTCTCCTGTTCCAGATCTTCACATTCTGCTCCAAGAATGGCTTAACGTGGAAGATCCTTTCTTACAGAACAATAAGAAGTACCCTGTTAGCTGAATTTAAATATATTTGCCTTCACTTCTTTAATACTATCCTGTTTTGGCAGAATGGCTAACTCTATTTTCTTCTCCCTTGCAAAATATACACACCATGCATCAGAGTATATAATGCAAAAGGTGAGCTACTTCATTAGGTCTATTCAGAGTGACTGCAGAGGAACTGGATTTCTGAGGTAGGAGAGTTTTTTTCAGAGGTCTGAGCCACAAATACCCCTTAGAACTACTGTAAAATGCTCAATATCAGGTTAGGAGGAATTAAAGGGCGGGGGGTGTCATTCAGTAACATTTTAAATTGTATTCCATGACCATTCTATGCTAATTGAAACCTCTTTATGCATGCTATGGCTTTTCATATGTGATGTTGGCAAAAGCAAATGTAGCTCCAGTTAACGTTGGTAATGAATTTTTCTCTGTGTGTCAATCTTGTTATGAGTGCGAAGAGGACTGAAATCGACTTTGCATATTTAATTTTACTGTGCTATGAGCATTTAAAATAATTTTTCTAATAAAAAGAATGAAAGGACTTCCTAGCTCTGTTACAGGATTTTTGCATGCTCTTGAGCAAAGATTTTGCCCTTTATCCCTCAGTAACATGGGGCAGTTCAGTCCCTGATTTCATCGCCTTGCAATTCCTGGACAGAGAGCTCACAGAGAGCACTGTAGCAAAGTCTGTTTAATTAATTGTTTTGATTAGTGTGGCACTCTGTAGAGAGCTGTTGAATTTAACCTATGTCACAGATTGACACAAGTGTAACCAAAAATCTTGCCAGATAACCAGTGCTGCACTTTGCTTTGTATCAATGGGTAACATACCTAAAAGTTTATCACTTGTTAGTATCAATTCTAATGTCAGCCAAAGGTGTGAGTGAGCTTATGAAAGCACTGCTCCATTCTGGAGTTGTCTGCACTAAAATAATTAAGTTGGATAGTGGCATAGAGATAACTTGCAGCACGTTCTATGGGACTTGCTTCCATTTTCATTCCATACTCTGAAAGTGATCATACCAGTAAAGTACAGTTTGAGCACTAAACTTAAAAATAACACATTAAGAACAAAACAAACATCTTTTTAAAACTTAGTTGTGTGTATGAGGTGAATTTAGTGTTTTGTGTTGCTGAAGCATGCTATCCTTGCACTGGGAGATGAGAACTTGGGGGTTTTCCCACACCCCTAAGTGTGCAGCTCCCCAGCAGCTCGGCACAGCATATCCAGTTAGCTGAAAGAGGATTTCCTTCCTGATGGAAAGAGTAATTGAATAACTGCAGGCTTTGCTATGAGTGGCCTTTTTCCCAAAGGGAGAGTATTCAAATCAAACCTTTTCACTTCAAGTGAAAAATAATGCAGAGTTAAAATATCCTAAAATGCAGTTTGTTTTTTTCTCTAAAATACCTAACAACTATGACTGTGAGGCAGCCATAAATCTGTCCCACA
This sequence comes from Sturnus vulgaris, assembly GCF_052056855.1. Lineage (NCBI taxonomy): Eukaryota > Metazoa > Chordata > Aves > Passeriformes > Sturnidae > Sturnus > Sturnus vulgaris. The sequence continues at coordinate 10,885,474 of NC_142261.1, read as the reverse complement.
CAGATGTTTGGTATGTAAATATAAGAGGTATGTTTGGTGCAGTATAAAAGCATTTTCAGCTCCCACTATGACAGAAATCTTCGCCTGTTTTAAGATAATTAAAAATCAGAAAAATCAAAAAGTTCCCTGCAGGCCATTTTCATCTGGAAAAGATTTGTTCACTTTAAAATATTTCACTCACAGTTAATGTTCTCAATAACTAGGAGAACAAAGAACCAAAGTAGTTGCCCTACCTAATTTCCACTGTCCTTTCCACTGTCAATAATAAAAGTATTTATTTCAGTGAAGTTTTTTTTTCTATTTAATGCTTATTTGAATTAAAAATTTCTAAAGTGATTTCCTTCTCTCCTTGTAATTTTGTATTATTTTTGCATAAAACAAGAAGCTCTGTCTCTAACAGAGGGCTCTGTTGCAGTATTGATACAGGTTCCAGTAACACTGGAATAATGAGTGGAATGTTGAAACAAAATGTTGCAGTTCTGACATAAGTGATAAACACAGTAAGTGGGTCTTTCTGACCTCTTTATGTACAGTTGGACTTCCCTGTGCTTCCAGCATGGCTGGTTTTCATTTCCTCTGTAGAATTCCAGTCTGGCTGTAACATCTTTGCTTTAGAACAGTGGAATGCATTTCACTGTTGGTTTGAGAGAACAGCAAGTACAAGATTTGCTGTTGAATGGAATAAAAGCTGTCCCAAGTGATTTCCTGCTGAAAACAGTATGGGGCACAAAAGTAAAGCTTAATATCAAAAGACTTAGAGCTGCTGTGCTGACTTTTATGCCACAGAATTCTGGTAATTACCAACCCTTATGGAAAGGCATTTGGTTATTCCAATGAAGTGAGGTTATTGCAGGCTGTGGAAGTTAGAGACAGCAGGGATTTAATTTAATGGAAAAACTTCCTTTCAACTGTTACTGTTGCCATTATGCACTATTTTCTTTAGTTAACCAAATCCTTCAAGGTTTTTGGTTACTTTAGTTGTGAAAACTTGGGGTTTTGAATAAGGAATATAGACTTTCATAGAAAGAATTACAATTTTCAGACTTTAATAATTACATAGAAATAATTATGACTTTAAGTATTACTGTCTCACTCTCTTTCTGTGCCTTTATTTCCTTTCCTCATTACTACCATCTTTAAATGAAAGCAGGACAGTTTCCCTAACAATGAAATCTGGTGGCCTAAACAGCAGATGTGGCTTTCTTTTGTATCATTTTAGTCTTTCATTCTCATTCCTGATATAAGCACCTTGTCTTACAGTCCAGTTTATACTAATAATTTTTTCCCTCATTTTTTTTATAGTGTAGACCTAATTTGTGTCTGTCTTGTTTTGTTTTGTTTTTTCATTCCTCTTTTGACCCAGCTGTGCCATGTTACCACACTTACCTGTGCAGAGTATGGGAGCACTGCAGACCTCAGGCCATGCCATACGGTGAGTCTCTGGGATGTTGGTATTTATTCTGAGTAGTGGGATCATAACCTTCCTCAGAAAGCCATTGCTTATGTCATTTTGGCTTTCAGCTTTTGGTAGTTCACTCCAGAACAGCTTTCTGATTAAGAAATGGGTGAATAAGCTGACTGGGTGATGTAATGGAGAAGAGTGAGGGGCAGTTATGTAAACACCACATAGATTATTACACAGAACAGTTCTGTTACTTTCAACCATGTTGTGTCACTTCTTAGGAAATGAATATGTGAAACTATAGAAGTTTGATTCCTTACTTGGATAGGAATTTGACTCCTTACTTGGATTTAAGTCCTTTCTGCCTGAGCAACTGGATGATAGGTGCTGAAACTTCCTTCTGTCCCTTCTAAGTGTAGGGATGGCAGGTATCAAAGCTGTATTTTATCTGTAAACAAAAAATATGATTAATAGTTGTGCCAAAGAAATTTGCTGACAGGAAAGGAGGATTGATCCCTTTCTATCAGTAGTTGATAAATAGAGCTGTATGAAAAGGAAAAGAGTGGGTTTAAAATGACATGTTCAAATACTCTGGCAGTTTAGTGTCAGTATCAATGTGGGATGCAGGAGGGTTGGACTGTATGTGTGTACCAGAGTTCACTTACTTGGGCAATGTCTGTGAACTGTGTTGGCTTTTTGTGCCCGTATTGCAGTTTAGGGCCATCTCCTGAGAGCATGGAATGCTGTTGCATTATCAGTTGGATATCAATCTACAAATGTTCCTTTCTTCCTCTGTTACAGTCTGGAAGCTTCATTCCCTGTTCTGTTACCAAAGCCTTGTGCAGTTCCAGAGACATTGCCATCTCCTCCCAGGCTTTCAGCATCTGAGCTCCAGATCCCTGCCCTTGATGAAGCAGATGCTTCTGTTCCAGCCTGTCTGAGATCCCAAGATGACACAGAACTGAAAAAAGTGAGTTCATTTTATATTTTAGACTCTCAGACTCTTGCTTGTCCTGAAGCTGCTGCTGTTGGATATTATCAAGTAAGTGTAAAAGATGAGAAAACAGGCTGCAGGTCCTACTCTGTGCTGCTGCTTGCTTTCATTCAAGCAGAGAAGGAAGGTGGCAAACCAGGGAGGAATATTTATTCTATAGATAATGTATATTCAGAATAAAAGGGAATTCTGTTGACTCGTGTGGCTTTAATTTCCTTGATTTTAACTTTTCCTCCTTTCTTTCTTAAGACTGAGGCAGAAAAGAGGCCAAAGAAAGTCTCACAGATCCGAATCAGGAAAACTGTTCCTAAGCCAGACCCTAACCTTACTCCAATGGGACTACCCAAACCAAAAAGGTGAGCAGTACCTCTGAAATGGACTCAAAACATGAGTGTAATAATTTCAATAAATGCTTCTCTTACCACCACTATTTTATACAGCCCCAGCTGAGTGATATCTGATGTTTACTTCTTTACAAGAGATGATTGACACAGCTCTATCAACTGGATCAAAACTACTGACTGGAGTTTAGGCAAAATGTGAAAAAGCAAGCTGCAATGCAGTCATCTTTCTAAAGAAGAAAAGTTTTTATTGATAATTATAAAGTGAAAATCAGTTAACTTGCAGTGCACAGTGAGATGAAGTGATCTGTTAAGAAGTTCTGTTGATGCAAATTGTGTTGGAGTTTTTCACAGTTCTTTCTTTGTTTGGGGTATGATCTTAGGGAAGCATTAGTTCAGTGAAAGTGTGGGGAATCACAGTGCCAGATGTTGATAAAGTTTTCCAATCTAGTGTGACTGCTAGTCACACTGGTCAGATTAGTCACACCTCATCTAGTATGGCTTCTGTTCTAAACTCAGGTACCACCTTTGACAAAGGAATGCATTTCTTCAAAGATTAGCTTGGTATTTGTCAATGACTAAAATCAGTCTCAAGAGATGAAGTATTAATCTGTTAAACTCTAAGACTTTCTCTCAGCTTTCCCAAAAAAAATGAAGGGGCTTTCCCCTTTTGAGTGTCATTGTTTCAAAGCATCACAGAATGCTGGAATACTGATCTCTGCAGAAAGGGCAAGTCTTGACACCAGCCTTATAAAAACAGTGTGAAATTATGTACTTAATGAGCTAATTTTTCATTCCTCCTTGTCCCCAATTAGTTAAAGCATAATTAGTTAGCATTTAGGCATAGAATGCAAATCTGCTTGCTGTGAAGAGAGGTTGTTTTGAGATTCTTCCTTCTAGATTGATTTGTCATTACTTTTTCAGGCTTAAGAAGAAAGAATTTAGTTTAGAAGAAATTTACACAAACAAGAACTATAAGTCCCCTCCTCCTGCCAGGTTGGTTCTTCTTCCTTATAAGAAAACTTAAGATCAATGTAAATTAATTGGTGGGGGGAGAGAGGAGGTGAAAGGTGTATGAAAGGTAAGAGGGAGATAAATTCTTAACATTGGTCTAGTTTAAACTGCTAGAGAAAGTTAATTTGAAAATAATATCTTTTACTGTTTGGATGGGAAAAGTGAAATAGAATATGAACTAAGAATTTGCAGCTGGTTAAGTATGGATTTGTAGGTTTTTTTCATCTATCCATTCATTCTAGTTTCCATCAAAGTACAGTACGTACTTTTCAAAATTCAAAGGGAATTACATGTTCTTTATAGTGCTAACAGTAACTGCCTGTCATCAAATGTTCAAACCTATTTATTCTGCAAAATCAAGATTTTATAATTGTGCTTTTGAACAGAAATACAAAGAGATTCTACCCAAATACCTGTGCAGCAATAACAACTCAGCTGGCACTAATGTGCATTGTAGGAGGTGTGAGCTGTAGATAATATTACGAGAGGTGTGGAGGGGCTGTAAAAATGTAAAAGTTAGAATTGTGTGTACTTGGGTTATGAAATCCCCCAGTCTCCCTTTCAGTGTAAGGTGGCTGCTGCTCAAGTATTCATGAGTTCTGTTCTTGATTTTACCAGGAGCTTGGAAACAATCTTTGAGGAGCCCAAGGAGAAAAATGGACACTTGATCTCTGTCAGCCAGCAAAAGAGAAAGCGGATTCTAGAGTTTCAGGACTTTACTCTTCCTCGGAAAAGGAAGACACGAGGCAAAATCAAAGCAGTGGGTAGTTTCACCCGAGCAAAAAGAGCTGCACTGCAGAGTGCAGAGTTGGATGTTCTTCTGAGTCAGAAGCTAATGGACCTTGAAGCGTTTTTTGCAGAGGAGGTTGAGCAGGAGCAGGCCTCCAGCATCTGAGGGAGCCGCTTAGCTGGAAATGGTCCAGTCAGCTTCTTTAGTATTTTCTTCTTGGGAGAAATCCACTGACTTCTTCATACCTGACTCTGCCACTCCGTTCTAACATCTGATAATCAGTTTTTGGCTGTGACCCTCTTTAAGGTGCTATTTTTTTTTTTACTTGCTGTTGGAGGGATTCTTTTAAGTCCCCATTTGAGTGTAACACAGCCACGTGAATTTTACCCTTCCTTTCTCAACCTCTGGAAATTACTGCTTATATTTAATTAATTATGTTTAAATATCTTTTGGGGGTAGAGTAGGAGTGTCAAGGAGGAAGTAGTGCACCTTCAGTGATGCTAGAACTCTGTACTCCAGATGGTTTGCACATTTGAGTCTACTGTTGTTACTGTAATGGCTGTTTTTAACAAGCTGATAAAAGAGATATGGTGTTTGATAAAGAAAAATTCTAGGAAACACATTCTTGATATACCACTAACCTTTTGATAATTAAAAGTAGCTGTCTAGGTTTTTATTCAATTGTTCCTTCCTTCTGTTAACTTAGAAGGTTCCTTCTATGTTTCTTTGCCCTTCCTGGCTCCAGGCAGCAGAAACCCCACATAATTAGACTTTAAATAACTTGCACTTTGTATATATTTCTTTTAACATGATTCAACTAAAAAAAGGTAATGTATTAAGGAAAATGGTGCCCAGTGCTATTTTTTCCCAAACTGCAGAATTTTTTTACTTATTTGGCTGATGCCAACCTCTTTTCCAGAGGAGAAAGTAATTGGTCCATGAGGATGTTAAGCTGCAGGATATATAGGCAGAGATTTTTAACTGAGCTGAGCTGCTGCATGCAGGGAACACCAGCAAAATCTTTGATACGTGTTTTAAAGTTATTTTAATTCCATTCATACTAACTTGATTTTAATGTTAACAAGAAGGGTTTTTTTTTACCATTTTAGATTTACAATTCCTGTAGCTCATAATTAGATATTCTCTGTACAGCACTCTTGTACATAATAGCCAGTGTTGTACAAAGAGCCTCTGAGTATCTGGACATTGTTTTCATTATGTAAGGCCATATGTAATTATCTGATGCAACACTGGGCAATTTCTTAGCTCTACCTTTGGAAGAGAGCTCCCTTCTGGCATAACTTCTGTTAAACTTAACTTGAAGCAGAATTCCAGTGCTAGCTGCAGTTCAGGTAATTTCTGTCCCTTAGTGCCTAGAGAAGTTATTCAGGCAAAGCTGTCCTTGCTGGGCTGCTCAAATTTAATTAGTTTGTTCTTTCTTTCACTTGTCACTTGAACTTGCACTTTCTTATTTACCTACCCATATAATAGAGTTTCTATTTACCTTCAAATTGAGCAAATATCTAGTGGGTGGGTATTTTTAATAAAGTCCCAATAAATGCAGGACTGCAAATACTATCACTATCTTCTGTTGCTCTACCACTTCTGTTACTGACCAAACAGAAAACTAAATGTTAACAAGCAATCTGTTGAATTTCAGAGCTTTGAGTGTAGAGAAATGGAAGAGGATTATTACACTGTGTGTGCCTGAGTCTTGAAAGAAATCTAATCTGGGTTTGTTTTGCTCCCAGCTTATGTGCTGGGGTTTGTAAAAGTTTATATTCTTGTTTTGAAAACTAATTATCTTTAATCAGGAAGACTGAAGAAAAGAGAGTGCACACTTAGAGTAGTAGTGTTTGGAGTTTGAGGGTAAAATAACAAGGCAAACTTTGAACATATTGACATAGTATTTTTCTGGTGAACCTATTGGGCTGTTGTAGAACATTCTAATTGATCCTCTTTATTTTTGTAAAAAGAAATCCCTAAAAAACAAAGATCAAATGCCTCCTAAAAAAATGTTTGAAAGTTTCCTATGCTGACTTATGAGCCCAATTATTGACTAGTTGGAAGTGGTAGCAAGAGTGAGAGATATATTTTTATGGATTTATGCTATAGAATGGGATTGTTACAGAGCATTCATTCACCTTCTATTACTATGGGAGGCTTCCAGTGCTGTGGCACAGGTAAGCTGTAACCTTACTGGGGCTTTCAAGGAAATAAAGATTAGGGGGGAGGGGGACAGACTTGGGTCCAGGAACTGTTCGGACCTCTAATGTGCTTCAAAACATGCAATGTATTGAGTCTTTTCCTTTGGGTTATGTTGGGTTTTGTTTGCTTTGTTTAGGGTGGGGTTTTTTAATTTTCTTCCCTGCTCTCTCTTGTTTCTGACTGCATTGAAATAAGATTTCGTAACTTTTTTTTTTTTTCTACAAGCTACAGCAGAGAGAGCAGAGCAAAGAAAACACTCAAATTCTCTTTGGTTTACAGTAATTGGAGGAGTTACAAAATTATATTGCAGTTGTCCAGCTTCTCCCAGACCTTAGTTTGTGGAAACCCAAATACACAGCATTATTCTCTTTTGGTTCAGTGTTTGTATGACAATGTAAGCTAATAGAGACCAAGCATCTCTTCCCCCCTCCAGCATACAGGTGTCAGTCCAGCTCGTGCACTTTTTTGTATTTTCCTTTCCCACCTCTGTTCCTGTTGGCAGCACTCAGGGAACAGCCGTGTTCCTTGTGACTGCTGCTTGTACACTGGGAGTGATGGCTGGGCAAAAGCTGGGCATTTGCCATTCTGAGCTGCTTCTGTCACAGCTAATTGAAAGAAAAAAGTGTAGAGGGTTCATCTTTTGGGGTCCTGCATACATCCCTAGAGGAGGATATGTACACTTGCCTTTTCATTAAGTGAACCCACTCCAGTGAGGATGTTTTTGTAACACCATGAAAAGTACATCACAGACTGATGACTAGAACAGCTTGAAAGGATTGCAAAGCTTTTGCTATGTCCTGTCTCTTAGTACTAAGTTATGCAGAGCCAGGCAGCTCTTTGCTAAATTTGCTGATTGTCAGAGATAGATCACTTTCCAAAAAAATTTTTAAAAAATCATTGTTTTCATCATGCTGTGACTGGAGCAGCTAAGGCTCCTTAATGTATGGTACAGCATTTGCCTGGCTGGCTTGTGTCTGCATACATTTGAGTTCTGGTGCTTGCTGGATATGATTTCCTGCAAGCAGTTCTCATTCATTGTATTTTACTTCAGGTGGGCCTTTGGTATATTATGTTCCAGGTGCTTTTCTAGAATATGGATGGTAACTGTGGATTAAAAGTCTATATGATGCTATCAAGTTAACAAATAGCTCAATGAGAATTTGTACACTTGTGCCATTAGCCTCCATCATGCTCTTGGCATTTTGTTTCTGTTCAATATTGTGTGAATCTAAAATTTTACTGTTTCTTTTGTGTGTGTTTTTAATTTATGGAAATAAAATTTTCTGAGAACTTTTCAGGTTTTTAAGGCCTTTAGGCTTGTATGGGTAAATATGCATGATAATATGTCTTACCTGCAGGGAGGAAAGGTCAAATCTCCAGAGATCAGCACTGTTAAGGAACAGGGTGTGCTGTTATTGAGGCACAGAGCAGCAGTTCTGCTGTTCCTTCATCCCAGCCTGGGAGATTTTAAGCATGATCTCAGCTACTATTCAGAGCACTGAAGCAGCACTCCTCTCTTCAGATAGCAGAGTAGCAGGAGCCAGGGAACACAGAAAGCACAGAGTTGCTGCTCAGCTCAGAGCTGAGATTCAAGGCTGGGGCACGCTGCTGTTTGTGAGTCAAAGCTGGAGCACAGGATCATCAACAAGGCCTAGTAATCACTTGTAATGGCTGTGTCAGAAAACAACATCCCTGCCCTTCCAACCCATAAAATCTTGTGTATAACCCAGATTTTTAATTTATCCCTGATCAGCTGCATGCTGCTCTTGGCCAAGTTAGGCTGCCAGATGCGTTTCTTCACCGTGTTCTCAGAAGTCCCTTCTCCTGAGTGCAGCGTCACACGGATCCCACAGATGGCAGGGAAGCTCCAGCAAAGAAAGGCAGGAACACCTGAGAGGCCTAAACAAGCATCCTGCTCTTTCCCTGCTCCTTCAGTGCTGCAATTTGCTGGCTGCAACAGCATATGAGAATTTGGCTCTGTCACCACTGGGACAAGACATGATACAGATGATGAACAGATCATTTCTGTTCAAAAGGCTTCATATCATGTTCAGGCACTTTCTGCTTGTAAAACTTGTGGTGGTTAATTGGTAGATAATATTCTGACATTTCAGAGACTCTTCAATTCAAAGTGTCAATATAAAATAATGGTTGGAGGTTTTCAAAGAGGAATATCCATTGCTGCAAGCATCCAGTTCTGCTGGCTATTAAATGTCTTAATGTATTTATTGGTGAGAAAAAATGTTTTGATTTACTAGTAAAAATAGTTGGTTAAAGAAGAAATACATATGTGCATTCAGCAGGGACTATCTAGCTGCAACCAAAATCTCAGAGATAGGAAGACAATATTGCAACTACCACAATGTTAGTTGATTGGGGTTTGTGCATGGAAACTGTTTATAAGACAAACAAGGCAAAATGCTACCAACTAACCTGTGCCACTCATACCAGTCTGTATCTTAGTCCATGGTACTGGCCCTGCTCTTTCCACAATGCTGAGCCTAGTTCTGTGCTTGGTTGTGCTGTTCCTCCATGTTGCCATGCTCCAAAAAAGAAAGAGGTGACATGAGTAGTATTACATCATCATAAACATAAAATTTGCTGAAAAAAAAAGACAAGAAGGTGTTCAGCACACATTTCTAGAGATGACTGTTTCCTGGCTGATTGCTTTGGATTGGTTGGACATCGTTCTCTTCCTTGTTTCCAGCAACGATGCTGATGTTCTGTGCCCTGCAAAGCCTCTGTATGCGCTGTCAGTTGGATGAGGATGCACAGATATCTTGCTTGCAGAAGTCCAAGATGCCTACAAACCAGTAAGAAAGTATACACTTAAAGATGCTATCAGCTTCAAAAATAATAAGTTCTTCAGATATTTCAGATAAAACAGCAGGGTAGAGGTCAAATTCCCCTTTTGAGCTGCAGTTACCAACTTAGTCTCACATGAATCTAACAGTCTCTTCTTAGAAATCTGTTACAAACAGGATTAGGTAGAAGATACTTCTCCATGCAGCTTAAACAAAAGGGCCAGAGCTGTGCACAGAAGGCTACCTGCTGCATTTCTCTCTAACTCAGAATTAAGAACTTGACTTTACCTGCAGGTGTGCAATTAAACACTGATTCTGCCAGCTGCACGAAAGACTCTCCAAGGATCTCCTGATAGCTCAGGTGACTTGCATGAACAAGATACTGAGCAGTGTCTTTGAAAAGCAGATCACTTTCACCATACTTCCACGACTGAAAGAGTTGGAATTCAGAATCCAATTTGCTTCCCAGAGATTCCTGAACAGAAAAGGAATGAAAGTTTCACAGCTTGGGTCATTAATAGTACAAAAAGATGCACTTTTGCAGTGCCTTATTTCTCAGCAAAAGTATGGCCTCTGTGGAATGGGAACTGGTGCCAAAATACCCCTTAAGAGAATCCAAATAATTATTTTCTCAATCTCTTATGCATATTTTTAGTTCTTTTGTATTAGATCTGAAGGCACTAATATATAAAACTTTTCATCTTAAAAGGGTTTTCAGCAGTTGTACATAACAAATGGTAACATGCCAAGCTTTTCCCTGTTACCTGTCATACCTGAGATTTCAGCAGAAAGTCAGAGATTTTAGTGACAGTGACTGGTCGAGTCATGACTGCGCTGGGGGGAATGGGGCCCAGGTGACAGCGTGCCCATTCCGTGACTGCAGCACGTGTTCCGTCCGGACACAGGAGTTCAAAGTCAAGGGGGCTATAACCCTTTGCCCAACCAGAGCTGCTCAGATCTGAAAAGAAAATGAAGTGAAAGGTAATCTTTTTGAAAAATTAAAGCAGAAGAGAGAGTGAATCTCAAATAAAATGTTACATTTGAGAGGGAGACGTTTAGTCATTGTGTTCAAAACAAACACAGCGTGCCATGTGGTCATTTCTTAGGAATGCATAAGGAGCAGAGTAGTGTTTTCTCTGAGGTCAGTGAACTTAAGCTGCACCTATCAAGTAAATTAGAATAATATCAAGGCATATGAACAGCATATCATGTCTCATCTGCATCTGTAACCAGATCCCTCTGTGGAAACAAAGCAATTGAGCCTGCATGCCCTTTCCTTCCCCAACTGCTAATTGCTGCAGGAATTCCTGTGGGTTTCCACCCCCTTGTACCTTCATTTGATTTTAGAGAGATTCCTGTCTTAGAAATGTCTCTTCTCTTACTGAAATTGCCTAAAATAGAATTTTATTTTGCTTTAATGAGGCTTCCTTTTCTCCTTGACTCTAAGAAAAACATATTTTGGTTTGCCTTTTAAAGCTTTGAGCTTTCCAGAAATTTAGTGCAGTCTCCAAGGACGATGATCCCAACACACATCTTTGCACTGGGTGATTCTTGTTCTTTCCTCTCTTTCAGTATCTGAATGTTGAGCTTTACTGGAACACCTACATGTAGAAAGCTTCTAGCAAACTTCCATTTACAAATACAACTTCATGGACCTAGATTAAACCTGTAAAAGCTGATCCTCATGACTGATGGTTGCTCTGTGGGAAGTAACTGACATTAATGAACGTTCTCAAAGGAAAAGAGAGTATCTGCAATTTACCCTCTATGTTCTGGAGCAGGTTTGAATGTTCCAGGAAAGCTACATCTCCAAAGCTTCTTCCACTGGGATTGCCAACTAGGCACCTAGTGCAAGAAGAAACAAGTGATCAAAGACAGCACTACATGGTGACTGACATTTGGAAGCTAAAATAGGAGTAGCTGGAAGTATCCCTCCCATCTCTAATCCCTTGGAATATGCTGGTGATCTCAGCATAGAAATTTGCTAAGACAATCCTTTTCATCCATTACAGCAGCTCCCAAGTCAAAGCCACTGCACAATGTGCACCTTCACCTATGCCTAGGCAGGAAAGAAAACAGAATTCAACTGCATTATGTATATTCCATAAGAGTGCTTTCACCTTTAATAGTCTTCTCTGCCTCTGTCTTAAACTATTTTTTTATATATCTCCACTCTATTTAATTATCTCCTGTATGCTACACTGCTTCTTACCACAGCACCTCTGTTCTCTCATCTTTTTTCATCCCTTTCTTTTAATGAGTCAGTACCAATGCTCTAAGCCTTACATGTTTGACAACATTGCCTTGCTCTGGGAATGATTTCATGACCATTTTAAATCATCAGTCAGCTGAATATCCCATAGCAACTGCAACAAAAACAAAATACACACTACCAAAAATTTGTACAGCCAGACGGTTAACAAATGAGAAAAAAAAACCCTTCCAAAATAAATAAAAATCAGCAAAATAATAAGGCAATTCTGGCTGTTGCTCTGCATTTCTGACTTTCACAAAAAGCTCACCTGAGTGCTCCCATATTGCCATAGTAACGTTCGTTGTGACTTGCAGCACATCTGCTGGACACTCGAGCTCCTTCCACCTCGCCATCTCCAATGCACACCTTGCACAGGTTTCCATCTGCTCCTGGCATGCAGCCCTTCCAAAAGTAACTCTGATAAGCTGAGTAAAGAAAACTGAGATGAGATTAAGGCAAGGTGTTTCCAAGCCTCTTCACATATGAGAAAAGACAGGAAAGGAATCCTAACAACTAGCAAGAAGAGGGCTAAATAGTGTGACACAGTCAAATATGAGGGAAAGCTGCTTCAACACCCTCTGAAACCATAGTCATCAGTTGCTGGTTGGATCCTCATGGCCCTGTCTCTATTTTACTCCCAAATTTAGAGCTTCAGATTTTCATGGTCTAGGTAAGAGATAACCCAGAGCAGCCCTTACCAGAGGCAATATCACAGTTCTCAGTATCGTTCTGCCGAGCTCCCACTGTGTGTCTGGACAGAAGCAGCCATCCTCCAGGACTGTACAGGTGACTGTGGCAGGATCGCCTTCCCCTAAGGTTATGGATGTGAATCTGTTTGGCACTTTTCTTAGCTAGGGCAACAGCATAAACTGGTGGTAGTGCTGTGAAACAATGACAACAACCAGTTATACCAAGGCTATTAAGTATTCCAGAAGGGCACAGCCCCCCTTCTCTCCTTCATCTTGTCACAGTATCTTGAGTTACAGTACAAGACCTGCACTCTTCACTTAGCCACAAAGCTCTTGTCCTTACACTGAAAATTCTAAACCAACATGCAAATACATTCTTACATAAACCCTAGAGCAGTGTCAGGAAAATCTAGACCTTATGGTCTCGGAAAGTTTTTATTACCTTTGTGCTTAAGATGAATTAGTTTCCCTGTGTTCTCCATGGTCTCAGCTGCTGGGGCACAATCTCCCCCTGGAAGGAGAGATAAACATTAAGGATCTTGCAGCTGCTGTCATTCCTTTTACATGGCAGAATTCCTTCAAAACCCTTGTGATCCTCTTCAGCCATGTCAGCTCCTTTGTACCTTTAACAGAAGTGATAAAATAAACAGAACAAATGCTAGAACCAATTAGTGGAAGAGTATTTGGACATTGATACTGACTCCTGCTTCCATCACAAAACATCACAAACTATGGAAATTTAACTATATTCTTGACAGTACTTTTTTGATTCCCTCTCTTCTTGATAAGGTCACATGAGAACTCACCATAGCATTCTGCAGCTACAGGCACCAGTCCACATCTCCCTGCAATGTACACGTGTGTTGCATCCAGGGTAACAGCATCAGCCTCGCTACTCTGCCAGCAGCATTAGAGAAAATAACAAAACCAGGATTTGCATGAATTGTGGATCCAAGCAATAGGACTTCTCCACTGGCTGGAAATTTCCCTGCATAAATTCCCTCTCATTCTCACTTACTTCTCAAGCTAGTTTTCCTCTCTTTAGTTCAAACAAGACATACACACCCTGTGCAGTCTTATACCCTGAGCAGAAGGAGTCTCCTACCTTGATCATTTCAATGCATTTGGTCATGGAAGTTGCTTGGACACAGACTAATGGGTCGGATTTGATGTTGAGTGCCCACTCCTCACATTTGCGAAGCTCAGCATCACTGATGCAGCACCAGCGCACAACGCTGTTGTCCAAAGAGCTCCCTGAAATGGAAGCAGATCGTGTCACCAGTCATGTCATGTCACCAGTGCACCAATCTGTTATATGTTAAGGGGATGCTCAGGTAAATGTATCTGTGCCTGAAGGGAGTAATAATGTGGAAAGAGAACTTTCCCTTCCCTTTCCTTAGCTACAGTCCTCACCTTCATGGCCGAGTCCCTTAAGGAGAGCTACATAATCCAGACCAAGCACATAGGCAATCTCCAGCTGCTCCTCGAGAAGCTGCAGGTGCTGAGTGGCATCTCGGAACAGCAGATTCTTTCCCCCAAAGGATGCTGAACTGAAGAGTTCAAATCTGTCTCTTTCCTTTCCTTTACGCCCAAAGAGGCGCTAGGACAAGAACAATACTTTTAAATTGCAACAAATCTGCTCATTCTTCCAGCAACAGGCAGCCTCAGCCTTCCCTCCCTTTGTATCAGTGGTCAAGATATCAAATACTATTTATAAGTTGAGAAAAAGAGATGAAGAAAAGTGAGCCTTGCCTGAACCTATGAGTCTCCCTCAGCTACATAAAAATTGATTCAAGTTCTATGGCAGGATGAACATCGTTAGCCATTTTCCAGTTTGTGTGTTAAGGCATCTTCCCCTTCTTTACTGATTTATTCCCAGCCTCCTACAGAAGAATACTTCAGAAAAAAGCAAAACCTTACACAAGCCAATGCAAGATCCTTCCCCAGAACAAACAATTTTTAGCACTTTATTCACACTAACTATAAATTTCTCAAGAAAAAAGGGAACATGGGTCATAATTGCCACACAAAGATGGAAGAAAAAGCTGTGTCTGGACATAGACAGTTTATAACATTCACTCACTTGGATCATGCTCAGAAATTTGTTGGTGATCTTCTGGAAGTTGTTGCGGGTGACGATGCCGCGGCCCGGCCCCTTGCCCAGGTTACAGGTGCTGTATTCGCTCAGCTCAGCTGTGGACCCATCAGGACACAAGAGTTCATATTGCTGCTGTTCTGACTCTGGAACAAGGAGACACTCATCAGACTGTGACAGGAGTCATGGCTTGGCAGCAGGGACAGAGATGGAATGTACAATGTTTTGCTAAAGATGATGCAGGCAGCACAGTGCACCAAGCACACTTGGGAAAGTTGTCTTTGGTAAGTACTTCTCTTAACAAAGAGAGGGATCTCAGCCAGAGCTGCTCCAAAATACTCTTGATGGTGTACCCCTGTAAATACCCCTGTTTATTTTAAAATACTTACCTGCAAATACTACTGATAACCACCTTTGTTACAGAGCTCAATTGAGTTTAAAAGTACAAGGAAGGTGTACAGGAACTCCACAGTTGTGCAGCTCACTACGCTGAATTTTAAAAGGAATCTTGTAACTCAGGCAAAGCAAGTACTGACAGCTGTGTCAGAGACACATCTAATGAAGTCACCTGCCTGCTCCCATTCTAAGAATCTCCTGTGAGCAATCATTGCTCACTCACATCTTCCTGTTCTGTTTCTTTCTGAGTTATGTGGAGAACCCCTGAACTGCTTGCAGGGATTGAATTTTCCCTGGAAACAACAAAAATATAGGCATATCCCTCAAATACCTGTGCAGGAAAGAACACATCCAGAGATTAAAAGAAAACTGCGTTTTTAAAATTACCTGTGGCACTCATAATTCTTAGATGATCTAAAAAGGCAACATCTGCCACTCCATCCTTCAAGCACCTGCAGGAAGACAAATGCCATCCTATTAACATTTCACCTGGCTTTCCTACCTTGTAAATCCTTTATCCCCCAAAGTGAATTCAGCCTCAGTGTCCCAGAGCTCACCTGAAGGCTCCCTCAGAGTCATAGAAGGGTTCATTATCACTTGTCTCACAGAAGTGGTTCCTGTCTCTGACATAGGATTTTTGTCCTTTGCAGAGAGCACACAATCGGGGAGCAGCAAGACCAACCCCAGGGATGCAGCTTGCATTGAAATACTCACTAATTGCTGCAGGTGTATGAGAAAAAAAACAGAACAAAATGAAAGAAAAAAGTCAAATGGGAAAAAAATCAGAAGAGGAAAAGGGGCCAAATATATCATGGCCATAACTAGTTCTTCCTACATCTGCTGCCATTTCAGTTACTTTCTCTGTGGCCAGAGGTAGCCCTATGGCTCCCATCACCTACCTTGGCTCAGAGGTTGTGCCTCATCCCAGGAAAGATAATTTCTTGCAAGGAGAAAGCCAAGTGGAATATTCCAGCCCGATGTCCACCTGGCTCCATTGTGACAGCTGCGCACCCCTCGTAGACTCTGGATATCCAGGGTTCCTCGTTTGGCAATGGCCACAGCAAACACACAATTTCCTGCAATAGCACAAAATGTGGAACAGAAGAAAAAAATCTCAATTCTGCAGTTGCCATCTCTGAAGAGGAGCTGAACTACTTCAGTGAACACAGCTAAAGAAGAAATGATCTTAGGCCTATTCAATGTAGGTACTCATGGCAGGAACTTAACCATATACTGGCTACATGGTACCTTGTCAAACAATGAAAGTTTGTCACTACCACAGGCAGAAAGGCTACTGGCTACAAAGCACTACTGGTATTTTATTATCATCATTAAGTATTTTAGAAACAATTGTTAGCTACCTCCATATTCCTACAAAGTTAATAAAAACATACTGACTTTTTTTTTCAAGAAATCTAGAGCCATTTCTTAGCCAAATCAGAAGTACAGTTTATTTTTCAGCTTTATCAGCCTACCTTGATCATAGATCTCCTTTGCCACCACTGCCAAACCGTACAGCTTTACAGCAGAGTAAACATCTCCAGCATCCAAGGAGGCAGCATCTGCTTTATTTGCCTTTAAAACAACACCAAAACCCTCAAAACAAGTGTGTTTACAAGGAAACAAACAGAAGATTCAAGAAGACAGTTTCTGTCTGAACAAATTTTAATTTAGTAGTTTGCTTTTGTCTATTTATTTCCAAGCAGCTTTCTCTATTTCTTGGAGATTTCCAAGACATTAGCTGGGGTAAAATAGTACATCACTTAGAATGCCCATTAGGATTTCTTGCCTCTCAAGTGACTGTGTACTTTGTCATATAAGCAGTTCAATTATTTCAGTATCATTTTATTTTCCCATAGTTTCTGTTTACCAGTTACTTTTCCAAGAGGGCTTGGACACAAAATCAGCTTTTAAAGTCCCTGTGAACTCACCCTGATTTTATCAATGCAGTCATATGTATTGTGGGCTCTGATGCAAGAAATCCTAGTAAAGGAACTGGCAGCAGTGAGGGGAAGCACAGCCGTTAGCGCTTTGGAGAGTTCAGCACACTTCCTTTGTTCCAGGTCAGAGAGGGTGCACCATCGGAATTTCTTCCCTGTAGGGTCAAAAAGAAGTCAAGATTTGTAGGGTTTCATGAAAAAAAAACCTCAGTTTAACAACTTATCTCTTAAGAGAGAGGTTATTCTATTTTATTTAACTTCCTAATAGCTTGATTGTGCTCACTCACACACACATACCCACACACTTAGAGGCACCAAAGAGATGTGCCCACATGTGACCAAGGTAATTTTTGCTAAACATTTGATGATGTTTAATATGTCTCTTTGCTTCCTCTCGACTGAAAGCAACCAAATAGTTTTAGGCAGATTTTTCAAGAATCAGCAATTATTATGGCAAGATCTTTTGCCTCAGAATCTTCCTTAGTGAATTTTAGGTAAGGTTGCCACCCAAGATTAGGAGGAACCAAAGGTAAGGATGTGTTTATGGCTATGGCCTGTTTTCCTGTTGGGATAGCAAGACATGGGATGGCACTTACAATGCAGAGTAACCATCCTTCTGTTACCAGAGTGCAGTTTTTCTCCTAACAAGTCAACTGGGATGTGACTCTATCACAGTACAAACCTTCTAATCTTGATGTAAACATGCATTCTCCGGGGTTTATCTGTTTTACTGCTGTCCTTGGTTATCAATACAGGCCATTCTTTTAACCTTTGCTCTGCTGCTACATCTGGTGCTTTCACACACTGAAAAGATGCATTTAAGGGTGGAGGTGAAGGTGAAACTTCGTTTTTCAGAAGGACATGGAGGTTTGGTGGGTTTAAACCAACTATAAAGCTACATCTTAAAGCAATCCAGATATGCCAACAAAATGTCTTCTTTGCCTTAGGCTGCAATTATTCCATCTAGTATTATTCCTCTGAAATGCATTCTACTTTGAAATATATCACCATATGCACCTCCAAGAAGATACTAGACATTTAAGGAGGGGGAAAAAGTGATTGTTGTTCACAAAAATAGCATGCAGTTATGTAACTCGAGAGAATCTTAAGCTGTGTAATGAAAACCGCGACTGAATGCACAGAAAATGCCACAGTATCTGTAACATTGTCATTTCTAGATGTTCAAGCATTTGACTCTCTGGGGAACTATTAATACTAGCAATGTGTACAATTAAATCGTGGAAGTTTTTATTTCTTTGAGCATAGCATCAGGCATTAGTCCTCCACTTGTTTTGCTGCTAATTCAGCACAATTCCAAGAAGAACCCGTAGTGGTTTTAGAGGGGAGCAGCTTGAGGTCCACTGCTTCATTCTGACACTGCTAATGAGAATGCAGATCTCAACTATTCCAAGGAAACAAATCCTCACTGAATTATTAAGGAAGTTGTGTATCAAACGGCTTCAAAACTAGCAGGGTCACCATCTGCCAATGATCAAACAGAAAAAATACAGGCACAGCTCTGACTGCAACTTCTTTCTTTGCACAGAGGAAAACAAACCCGAAGCATATTTTAGTTTGAATGTCACCCACCCAGAGGCAACCCTTCTCTCTCCCTCTCTGCATCAGCCTTACCTGAAGCCAGCAAAGAGAAGGTGATCAGGACAATTAAAATCACTGTCTTCATCATTACAGCAGTTCAGCAAGGATCTTCTCTCTACCCTGAAGCTCTGCCTTCTCATACCAGGAATTCCACAGAGATGACCAAAGCTTCTGGAAGATAACAAGGGGGGTTTAGACATCAACGAGGATAAACCAAGATTTAAGGAAAAAGACAAACTGTCAGAGGATGGTATATCCTTGTATGCAAAGGAGAAAGGAACAGTGTCCCTTTCCTACCTGCAAATGGAAAATATCAATGCACTTTCTGCTCTATTTTTATCAGACATAGAAAGAAATGTAAGCCTCTGCTTTAGAAAGAAATAGTACTTCTGCAGCTTCAAAAGGCACCTAAATGCCTTTGGGAGACAGGCAAGACTTACACCTAACTTATAAAAAAGATACCTAAATCTAAGTGAATTACCCAGACTACTGACCATATCTCACTACACAATACTGAAGTGTCCTTCTTACCTTGGTTTTTTTCACCTGATAATGGCTTATCTCCTGAGTAATTTTCAATAAAAAGTAATCCTATGCCTCCCTAAGAATTCAGAACAGAGTTAGGACACTGCTGACTGTCTTTGATTCTCTTCATTCCATTCCAGCCCAGCAATCTCATCCAAACTGCCTTATTCCCCTATTTTCTAAAGCTTTGCCTGAAGTATTATTACCTCTTAACTACTCTACAGCAGCTATTTACATCAAAAATTCTATGGCAGGGAAAAAATACATTTATTTATATATTATACAGAAGCAGAAGTGTCTGATGATGTATAAGATATTGTTAATATGGTTTCATCTTTCCTGTTTAGGAAAGAATTAACTGTTCCAAGAGTTCTGGAGGAATAGAGTCTTTATCCTATTTTGTTTTCCTTCTTCATTTTACAGATTTCCCTGGTTCTTTGTCTACTTCATGTACTTTTGCAGACACTTTTCCCAGACTTCTTTTGTTGCCTCAGGTACTCTTTCCTAGTGATTCAGTCATGATTCCCCACTTGCTTCTTTCACACTCAGGTATTGCTTATCTGTTGAGTTCCACAAATTCCCTCTCTAGATCTGCAACATTTGTTGAGGTGTTATTTCCCACTGATCTGATGACAGAAGAAGTTACACAGAATCACAGGATGGTTTGGGTTGGAAGGGACCTTAGAGCTCATCCTGTTCCACCCCCTGCCAAGGCCAGGGATGCCTTCTATTAAATCAGATTGCTCCAAGCCCTGTCCAGCCTGAGCCATTTCTCATTTCTTCCTGCACTCCCTGAACAAATGTTCTCAAGCCCCAACACCTCCATTCTCTCCTTTGTGGTAGGAGCTGTGATATTAATCCCCTCTTGGACTTGGCTCAGCTGCACAGGCCTGGCACAGCTCAGTACCCTTAGGGAATTACATTTTATCCCTCAGTGAATGCAGTCTATATTACCTTACCAGAAGTTAAAAAAAACCATAAATGTAAGAACAAGACACATGATAAAAGGAATTCTAAAATAGTTTCATGTCCACATATTTACTTTTAATTCCAAGGAGAAAGATTAGATGAGGACAGATTATTAATTGGTTTAGCCTTGTGACAATTATTTTACACTATAAACAAGAGTGTTACATTTAACTACACCTTCACCTCTGAATCACTTCTCAGTCTGTTCTGGGGAAACTTGTCTGTCAGGCCCACCAGTGGGGTGCACTTACACATTAAAGCTAATGGTTCTTGCAAGGCTTGTACCAAAGCATCTAACAGCATCAAATCCCACCTTCTTTGAGGTTTTACTTCCTGCCAATCCCACCATTATGTACAGGATATGTAAATCCCAACAATTCAGTCATGTTTCATGAGAGCTGTATCTTGATTTCCCCTCAAATTTTATATATTTAACAATGTAAGGCTTTACTGTACATGTCTAAGATACTTATACAGATACTACTGCCTATGGTGATGTGAAAAAAAGGCAGAATGACATGAAGGTGTCGTAGATTCATTCTCTGATTCATTCGTCTGATTCATTCATTCAGGCCTGGTCAGGAAAATAAACAAACATAAATCAGGAATTTAAATTAATGAGCTTGCCTGAGGACCATGTCCTAAAGCAGTGAGGATGTAGAAACACAGTGCCAGGATTCTTGAATTCTTTTCCTACTGATTCATGGTATGAAACTACCCCTCTGCCACCGTCAGAGAAAGGTAATTAGCTACTTCCCAGCAGTGTAGCATTTATTCATCTAAGAGAGTGGAAAACCAAATAATCTCTATAAAATTCACGTGGGCAGCAGACAGCCAGGCAACATCCAGGCAAGGGACACCAGAGGAGGAATAGGTGTTACTGCACTACCCAGCCAGACATCTCACTTGGAGGAACAGCATTGTGTCTGTCCCGTGTCGTGTGTCCTCTCCCTAAAATCCCTGCCCTGAGATTCCTGGTGATCCCATACCTGGGGCAAATAACTTACCTTACCTGTCTGTCAATAGCAGCGCTGGAAAGCAGCTGAGCCCCTCATCCTCATCCTCATCCCCAACAGCAGCCCCCTCCTCCCACTGGGCACAGCCCACAAGCCCTTGGTGGAGCAGCTTCATCCCCACAGCACAAACCCTCAGGAACCACCACCCTGTGCCCAGTGTACATCCCCCGGGAAATGTTCCCACATTCCGTCCCCTCAGGGCCGGCCCTATCCCCACTCCACACCGCCTCAGCGACGGCCCCTTTTCCCCCCCGCGCCAAGAGAACAGCCCTGCCCACAGATCAAACCCCCTTGGAAGAACACCCCGCACCCGTATCCCCATGCCGGCTCTCCCCTCGGGAATGAACCCTTCCCTCGACACCGTGTCCCCTCAGGGAATTGCAGGGGACGCGCCCCTCACAGCGCCGTGCCCGGCACTGCCCGCTCCCCTCACGGCCCCGCCCCCGGCCCCGCCCCGCGCGCTGTTCCCGGCCCCGCGCGCGGGACGCGACAGAGGACGCGGCGGCGGCGGTGGCGTGGGAAGATGGCGGCGGCCGCAGCACGGAGCAGGTACGGGCACGGCGGGGCTGGGGTTGTGACTGTCATTGTCCTTGTCACTGTCATTGTCCGGCCCCGGCAGCCCTGACAGGCGGCACCCCGCGGGGGAGGAGGAGCCGGGCCGGGGGCTGCAGCCGCCCCCTTCTGTCCCCCCTCGTTCGCTGACGTTTCCCTGCCGGGGTGAGCGCGGCTGTCTCTGCAGCCTTGGCCCTGCCCTTGGCATGGGTGAGGAGCCTTGCCCTCCTTCTCCAAGCTGGAAAGGAAGATAAGGGGTTTACGTATTTTAAGAACGAGAAGCGTGTGGCCTTGTATAGTTTTAACTCGGTTTTGCAGTCTGTAGCTGTCAGTGTGTAAGTACTCAGTAGGAATCGGTAGATGGGGACAGATACAGCCCCTCGGGTTATGCAATCTCGGGGGGGGCCTGTGAGGAGAAGCCCCTGGCCGGGCACTGATACTCCTCTACAGGAGATATCCTCTTACAGGTTGTGCTTTTCATAGCAACCAAACAGATTAATGAGTGTTGTTTCTCGGCCACGGTTCTCTGTTCTTGGATAGAACACACAGTCCCCGTATTTTCCCTTCTCTCTCAAAAGCCGGAGGACATACCTTGTGCACAGAGTGTTCTGTTACCTCCGGCCTCAGTGCTGGCAGCAGAGTGATGTCCCTCGTCCAGAGATGGCTGAAGTTAACATGGGATTCCTTGGCAGTTCCTTCTCCATTAGCCTCCAGTCGGGTGGGAGAGGCAGGAGGTCAATACTCCCGCATGCATTTGTACCCATCAAGGTCAGGCTGTCGGGAGCAGGGAAGGTGAAAACGTCTCGTTTTGCCGTCTTTGCCTGTTTTTAGACAGATTTCAGAGTAAGGTGGAGACTGATTTTCCGGTGTTGGACACCAAAACCAATTTTGGTAGGAGTTTAGGGTTAGGTGTTGTGTCCTTCCACTACCTGAGGAAATAGCAAGTCCCAGGTGCCTTGCCCTGGCTCAGCAGCATGAGCAGCTCCTGGGTGCTCCTCGTTCTGTTCTGACTGTGCATTTTTGTATAGACTGTTCTGTAGGAAGGCTAATAAATGTCTCAAATACTAATTCTTTAGGCTGCAGTTCAGTTTTAATAATTTTTTCCATTACTTTTTTGGATTTGAAAATTCTTCTGGTAGATTTAAGTCTAATGCTAATTCGAGTAGTTCTTTATTTTTTGAATCCCTTAGAAGTAGCCCACAGGCTCCCAGCTAACTGATGAGCAAGTGCTCCTTTTATCCCAAGTGTTTTAATATGTTGTAAAACAGGCCTTGTAAGTCCACAAATGAGTGTAATTTGTATGACCCAAAAGCATCAGGTGACCTCGTTGTTCATGACAAATTACAACGTGTTGCTCTGTAGAACATACAGGTTCTGCAGCAGTGGGCAAATTTCTGTCTTGCCAAGGAAATGACATCCTGGGAGATGATGCAGTAGTGGGGCATGTTTAGCACAGTTACAGGAATCTGGGGCTTGGGGTGGGTCTGTCCTGTCCCATTTGGGTTAATACAGAGATTTTAATAGAGACCAAGAAGCTGAAGGGCAGAATGAGATATTCTGACACTGTTGCTGTGGGGATAAGAGAAAACTTTAGCTGGTCCTTGGTTAATGTTAAAGCACAGTTACCAAGTATGTGCTGGCACAATGATGTGACTTCTAGACAAAAAATCTGCTATTTGTAGATTGTTCTTTGAAATATCATGTCTGTATGTAACTCAGCAGACACCTGAATTTAAGTCTTTATGTTCTTAATAATCACTTCCTGAGATTGAATGGCCCCAAATGATGCAATAGCTTGTAAGCTACTGAAGTAATTGTGTCCTCTGAGTATCTGATCAAGAAGATGAAAGGCCAGAGGGCAGATGAAGACATAGCAGTTGTGGCATTGTCTCCCGGGAAAGAGCAGGTTGCACAAAGATCTGGATCTTCCTAAGGCCCGGGCCTGTTGGGGTGAGAACACCATCCCTCTGCTCCCTGTGATCCTGCCTGACAGCAGGATGTTGCCTGGCCACAGTCAAATACTTGTTTAAACGTGCTTATACAGACTCTGAGCAGTTCTTGAACAACTGGATGTCTTCTTGTCAGATTTATTACGAACATGGAATTAAATATTATATATTAAACACACGAAAAGTCCTGCCTGAACCTTTTCTCTATATTGGCCAGTTCCAAGTTTATTTTGTGTATTTTCAGAGGGGCAGAACCACTGTCACTGCAGTTCACCAGTGATCAGAGTGGTAAGGTAAATTCTAAAGGAGAGCTGCTGTGCCTGGCAGCCTTTTTACATTTTCAGCTACACCACTTGGTCTAATAAAAGCTAACTTCTTCATAGAATCCAAAACTTCTCTATGTACTCCTCCTCCTTCCCACCAGGATGGTAAAATAAAACCATGAACCAAATCCTCAGTGTCTCTGTAGACAGTTGCTGTTGTAGGAGGTTCTTAAATGACACAGTTGTAGCAGCCCAGTGGAGGTGGAATAATCCCAAGTAGTAAACGATAATTATAAAATTTACCACTCCCATTTGCATTTTAGGGCTCCAAAGAGGCCAGGATACTGTACATGCTGACAACATAAATAGTTGCCTCTAAAGGGCTATTGGAAAGATCAGCATCTACATTACTCAGAAAAGTGTCACTGTTACAACAGCCCAGGAGGAACATGTCAATATTTGTTAAGAAAAAGAAAATTTAAAGATGCATCATTAAATAAATACCTGCAAGAGTAGTTAGATTGTCAGGTTTTTCAAATTTTTTTTAGGAAAGGAGTAGACCACTAGGGATGAGGCTCAGTGGAAATTTTATGATAATTTGAGCAGACTTTTCCCTCTGTTACTCAGCTGATAAACCTTAGATTGTCACTACACTGAACTGCTGACATTTACATTATTAAACATTTGTACTTAAGCAGCCACTTCTTGTTTGTTGTATTTGCAGTTTGCTGTGCAGCTGTAACTTGCTGGTGCATAAAAACCTGTGTATTAGAGCTGGAGTCCTATGGAAGCAGCCTCCTTCAAGGACATTTTTCAGTGGTAAGTGATGGGCTGTACCTACAAGTGGTTTTAAATTCAGGGTCACTCAAAGTTAGGCAAATTGTGGTCTTATATTGGGGAAGATTAATTTCTTGAAATGAAAGGAGTCCAGCATCAAAGACCAATTCATGGCAGTTCCTTAGACACAAGTTTGCAAATTATGTTTTCTCATAGTAAAAGAAACATATTTACCTTTTTCATAAGATTCATTATGAGCTGTTGTTATTTGTTGCTTTCAAACTTCACAAAGTATCTGAAACTTTCTCTAGTGAAGATGATTCCTGTATAGCAAATTAAAACTCATTAGCCATAGGTTTATTTTTCTTATATAATTTCTACACTTTAGTTTTCTCAGGAGTCTAGAGTTCAAAACAAATTTTTTTTAAAACGCAGTGTAATTTATCAGAAAGATTCATGTCAGGACAGTGTTTTTATGTTTAAAAAGAAAACCACTTAATTGAACTTGATGAGCAATAATTTGTGTACTTTCCACACCTACTGAAGTGACTGACCGGGAAGGGCAACATCAAAAATATTCATATTTATGCAAATGTATTACCTGCTTTATAGTGCTACTCCTACCAGGTGTTCACCTTGAAAAGTCTGAGAGATTCAGATTTCAGCAGTTTAACAGCCCTTTAAGAAAGAAAAGATATAAATATCCTTTTATATTTCAACCTGTACTTATAATTTTAATAGATCATGAAATCAGAGTAGGTTTGCATGAAATGTTTAGGACATGGTCAAAATGGTACTTGCACTTGATGCTTCTGTATCTGGGTAATGCTGTGAAGATCAAATATTATTGTTTGTTTTTAAGGAATATTTGTAAACTTCTAGTATGTGCATTGTCATATATTAGTATCACAAATAATAGTCTTTAATTTTTATTTCCTTACCAGCTGAACTATTGGTCCCATTTTCTAAAATCTTTTCTTGGGGTTAACTCACCTGTCCAAATGCTTTGTCTGGCATATCATATATGGATATTTCATTATGGAAAAATATGCTTACACAGATGAATAGAAGCAGCATCTTTTTGTTGTCTATAAATCAAAGTCATTACAGAATAAAAATCTTGGAAGGTGAGACAATGCAACGTTGTTGATCACAAGGAAGAAAAGATAATTTTAATCAAAATTAGCTTCGAGTTTTGAACAAGTCAACTTTTTAGCCTAGCATTTTCTAATTCATTGATATTTCAAATTCTAGTTTGGATTTAAATCTAGATGATTTGCACATTATGTCATTAGAAAGGAAAGATAACTCTTCTCTAATTGTATCTCTGCCCCTTATAATGGTCTCCTCTAAGTGTTTGTGTCATGTCCTAGAAGAAATTCTTGATTTGGTCAGAGTAATGAAGCAGCATTTATGTTACTGCATCTAACTGCATAAACTAGAGCACTCCTGCCATTATTCAGTTTCCTTTCTCATCCTGAATTTTCCAGCATTTCTGAGGAAATGTCTCCTTCACCAGTTCCAGAGAAGGAAACTGTTACTAATTTTTATTCTCATTTGCTGAATATACTCAGTGTTTAAGAGAATTCCGGAAGAGGTTGGCTTTATCTGTGAGGACTTCAGATTTTGGGTGGTATCTAAAATGTTATTAATACATTGACAGTCCTGCATCTTTTTGCTCTTGCCCTGGACTTGTTTCTGGTGGCTCTCGTGCCGAGGTATGAGCTCTGCACACATTCTCATGCTGCCTTCCAGGGAGCAGCAGTAGCATCATTAGAGAACAAGATGTTCAGCTGAAATCTGAGCAATGCCAGCTGCCTAAACCTGGATCCGTTGCCAGAATCAGTAACTGGTGTTCTTGTCTTAGGATTTGTAAACTTGTGTGAATTCCACTTGTGTCTGAAAGGTGTGGAATTCTATTTTGTCAGGCAAAAAAGCTTAACAATGGCATGTTGGATGCCTTTGCAATGATAATGTTTTGGAGCTCAGTTACAGAAGTGCTGTTTTATTAATGCAGGAGATGGGGAAAAGTCAACTCTTCATGTATCAACAAGTTAAGATGTGTTTGCTGTGGCTTGTGGAGCACCACATGGTTTGGTCACTGTTACAGGAAGAGAAATGTTCACATGGGTGTAATCAATGCTCTTGAAGCAGAAAATGCCTCTCTCTGGATCCAAACCAGAAAGAGCTGTTCCTACTGAGGGGTTTCAGTTTGGGAATTTGTGAAACTCTGCTGAAATAGCTGAGCAGCTTTGCTGACTTAGAACAAAAGATGTGGTGGAAGGGAGTTAAAGGCTTTAGGGCTAAAGAGTATCATTGGCTGTGTACAGACATTTCTGTTGAAATAGTGATGCAAAGTTGAAAGGTTGAAAAGTTGAAAGAGTCTTTGTAAATTCAAATAAGTCTGTCTTTTTAAACATTCAGCTGTTCTGAATGATCCCTGTCCTTCACTGAGCGTTATTCTTTAGGAAAGAATAATTTTTAGAATCTTAACTGTAGTTGCTGCCTTGTTTGTTTATTGAGTTTGGTTTTCTCTCCCAGAAAAAAAACCACTTTTTTTTTAAGGAGGAACAAAGCTGGTTTTGTTTTATGATGCGCTTAGGATATATAGTTTAAGCAATATTTTAAATCACAATTATAGGAAAGAATTTATAAACAAATATTATTTTGATTAAACAAAATGTGGACAAGAATTACTTTTATTTGATATCTTTTTGCAGCATCATGGCTGAATGCTTCTAATCAGCTCAGTTCCTTAGAACTAAAGCTCTCCAGACTTTAAAACAATTGTGCTTTGTCTCTATGTGTGCCTAGAACTAGAGTTGGTGTTGACTGAATGCTTTTGGTTGCTAATGCATCCTTTCATAGTCAAACCCTAAGAAGCCTGACTTTGATGGAGCAAGATAAAGTTCATTTGGTTTGATTCTGGCACATCCAAGTTAATGATTGCTGTGGAAATGACAGCAATCAGTGTCAAGAATTGGTTCTGGGCATCTTCTGTCAGGTAGTGACTGGTAGTCATTGCTGAGAACTTGAGAGTGACTGGCAGACAGACAGGAGCAGCACAGTATCATACTGACTTAGCTCTGCACAGATTTGTTTTCTCTGAAGGTTTTGGAAGGGAAATAGTCCCGCAGCTGTGCCTGCCCCACGCTTGGTGTGTTGCCTAGTGACCACGCCATGTCCTTGTATCTCACAATGCCTGCAAGGCAGGAGGAGCTTGGTAGTTACTCAGTAAAAGAACAGATGTAATACTACACATCTCTTTGTTTCACGTGGTGACCTGTATTACAGCAAGGCCTGTTTTCCTGTTACCAAGTCTACTTTAAAACTGGTCATCATTTCCTTCCCTCTTCCAGTTAGCTGTGTACAGTCTGGTGATTCTGTAACTCTGGTGAAAGCTTTAGTGACTGAGAAGCACAAAGCTTCACAGTAGTACAGATTGTTCCCCAGAAAATGATTATTCCACATAGTACCAACATTCTCACAGCTGGGAAGTATAATAGTGCTGTCAGATACTAATTTTATGTATTGCTCCACAGGTTTTTCAGGGAGCTCGATTTATACATATTTTGGGGAGAAGAATGTTGGAAGCATGTGGGGTAGCAGGGCCAGGGATGAGGTTATAACCACAGATGACCAACTAGTGTTGGTTAGTTGAGTTACAGTAACGTGGTAAACTGCAATAACTGGAGTACTCAGGAGCACCTCTGCTTACCTTCTTTGTCAGATTTCTTTTCTAGTCACGTTTTCATCACCCAAGCTCATACCCTCACTGCACAGAGCTGCTTTCTCTTTGCTGTGTAGCTGTTCTCTTTGCTGAAGTCTGGGATATTTTCTGTTACAGACAGGAAGAAGCTTCACACTGCTCCGGTGGGGCAAGTCTTCCGCCTGCGGCCCTTCCATGTTCTGGTAGCTACAGGTGGAGGATATGCAGGATACAGAAAATATGAGGATTATAAGTTGGAACAGCTGGAGAAGAGGGGCATAGAGGTACCTGTGAAGCTTGCAAGTGAATGGGAGGTAAGAAACTTGGGACAATTTTACTTCTACCACATTTGAGACAAAACTCCTTTTCTTCCATTTCGACACAGGAATCTTTAATTTGCCTCTACCGAGACAACATGTTCTTGACAACTCATGGAACTAAAATTTCTGTCACTTCAGTAACTCATTTTGGATAAAGTCATGATACATTACATTGCCAACAACTCCTCCATCTTTTACTGTGGCTGACACCATATGTACTTGACAAGAGAGCTGAGATGGAATTAATGGCTGGTTAATAAAAATCTACCTGTTTCTTGTATGAATATACAGCAAGACCTTTTTTTCACAGGTAAAACTTAGGTCTGTAATTGCTCTTGATCCTGACGGATTTTTGCCTCTTTTTTGTGGATTCCAAGGAGTTGAGAAATTACTGTGGAGTTGCTCTGTGTGTGTGTGTATCAGATTCATAGGTCAAATACCCATTGCAGCATTGAAGTAAGAGATACTTCATGACTTCCTGTAACTGCTGTATTGCCTTTGAAGTATTAAGTATATTGTACAACTCCATGTTGGACAGTTTAAAACATATGTGGTATTCTTCCAAAGAGCCAGGTGAATGCCTGCTTTCAGTGCCATTTCTGAAGGCAAGGAGTTAAAGATTCTAGGATTGTAAGGTTGTGTAGGAGATGCTTCAGTGTGACCTTTGACACGAAGGTTTCTTTGCATTCCTGAGCACACTGCCAGTGTGTGAGTGATTTGGCCACATGCCTGTGGGGGACTAGGCTGGAATCTTTAAATTTATTTTCATTAGTGGCCAAACCAGATATGATCCAGACCGTCCAGATGCTAACAGCTCAGCTATGATAGTTCCTGAGGAATCTGTCTGGAAATCTGTCTTTTGTATATTCTTTTCCTGCTGAAGTTTGTTTCACATGAGTTCTGATTAAAAAAGAACTGGTAAGTGTCCACAGAGTTTTTATTTAGCAAGTCAATGTCAATTCAATTCTGATACTTGAAAACAAATATTCTTTTGTTATTGTTCATACTTTTTGGTATGAAATTGGGTAATTCTCTTATTGCATTTGCCTTCTGTCATTCTACTGATACACCAGTTTGTTATTATTTGGTGAAGCTAGGAGTATTGCTTGTGATGAAACAGCTCTAAAGGATTTGTTTTTTACAGTGGGGAAACACACAAAGAATTTCAAACTGATAAGCAGGGCCCTAAATGCAGCAGACCCTAGTAGGAGACTCTATCAAGATGTCGTAGTCCTTCCTGATGTGTTGAAGTCCTGTTGGATATTTCTGTGGGAGGGAAAGGAAACTCAGTAGTTATGAAGAAAAAGAGAAACTATAGTCAGACATTGCAAGCAATATTCCAAACAATGAAGGATTCAAGAAAAATAAGAGCTGCATTGTTCCTTTTTATTGTAAAGTGAAGTGGCATTTTTTGCTGACCAGTCATTTTCCTTTGTTCTGGTTTTTTGCATCACTGGACACACGCTAAGGAGTGTGGAAGGGGGGGGTCCTGTCTTCTTTTTAGGGCAGAATAAGCCTTTGCATAGGCAAAGAGAGACCAAGTGTGATTGAATAGACTTTGAAGGAGTAATCCAGAACAAGAAACTGGTGCACATGCCCTCCCTGCTGATCCTGCTGCTCTGAAGTGCTGATTCCACAGTACCAGCCTCATGTTCCTGTGGGAATGTGGACCATCCTCCACTTGTCAGCTCTGTGTGTAAGGCAGATTCCCCTGCTTCTGAGCAAAAGACAGATATTAAATTGGTAATCCTCACCCTGTTGAGCTGGCAGGGAAGCTCTCCCTGTAGCAGAGGTACATGCTGGGATCCTCTATGAGGTGTGCTTCATTTTTGACTGAATGACAGAGTCAGTACACTTCTGTATGGTTTTGTTTTGCTTGAGCTTCATAGAAGAATGGGGGGGAAAATTGAATCTGGTGCAAGTCAAGTGTCCCTTAAGTTTCTCCACAGGGAAAGACAGTACTATTGTTTCTTTAGCATAGACCTTTTCTTTCTATAATTTTCTTAGAGACATTCTGTCGCTAATAGCTTGAGCTGATTAACGCCTTAGTGTCTCCTACAGTGAATACCGGTGGGGATCAGCTTTCATTTAATTAGATGAGGTAAAGCAGAGGGCTTGGAGGGAGACAGGTAGATGTTTATCAGCTGGATGGAAGCTTATTGTTCCAAATCTTTGCTGTCACAGAACATTTCCTGGCTGGGATCTGCATGCATGGCATGCCATTCATATGCTAACTAGAGGCATTTTGCTGCTTCTTACCTGGGCACCAGAGCACTGTTGATACAGGATCAGAGAATTACTGTGGGAAACCTTGGCCAGAGGAGGAGTTTGGAGGAGCAGAGTGATCAGATGAAGCAGAGTTTTGAGAGTGGAACTTGTAGGTGGCCTTTGTTCCTATAGTTTGCTCTGTTGTGTGTAAGGAAAAAGCAGCGTGTGTTGGAGTGACGTGTGCCAGGACAGCACAGTAAAGTCTCTGGAAGTGTTCAAACTGCAGCTTATTGTCATGGGCCACTTTTTAAAAACAACTTAATTCTCCGGGAGAGTGCTTGAGCATAGGTTTAGGATTTGGATTCTCAGAGGTAAGAACAACACAGCCTTTCCTACTGATGTTAGAAAGTGCTTGTATTTGTGTAACAGAGGATGCTGGAGCTCTTATGGCTCAATACAGAAGGTGCTTTTCTTGGCCCAGAGGAGACATTTAGTATTATGCTAAGAGGTGTGTTTCAAGTTCAGGAAAGAGCTAATAATGGAAGAAGATCTGATTTTATTTTTTTAAATCCAATTTCGGAAGAAATGTAGTCTCCAGTTGGTCTCTTATACCTCATTCTTGCTCCCAGATTCTGATGCTTTGAGTTTTATTGGAGCATATATGCAATTATTTTTTAAAAATCCTTGTAAAGTGGACAAAAGTACACATGAAAGATGGTCAGAAAATGTTATAACCGGTGACATTTCAACAGCATTAAATGGTGTAAAGGGTGCGATGGTGTAAATGTTTTTCTCGGTTGTCCTGGAAAATGGAACCAAGTAAAAAAGTAAGATTAGTTTGGGTTTTAAAATCCAGACAGTGGGAAGGCTTTTTGACTAGATGGCTTTTTGACTAGACTTTCTGTCTAGTGCAACTTCTTGAGAAGTTCCTTGAGCATCTCGCTGGGCTTATGAAGCAGTTTATCAGAGCGTTTGGGAAGCAGTTTGTGAGACTGGAGCACACTTTGCTGTTTTGGCTGCCAGTGCCTGTGTGGGATTGTGTTCCCGCACCAGGACACGCGGTGGGAAGCTGTCTCAGGGAAGCTGTGCAATGCACAGAATCCGCACCGCTGCCTTGCTCCCCAGGCCTCTTTCCCCGTCGTCCGGGCCAGCGGCTCTTTGGGAAGCTGAGCTCTGATCCCCAGGAGTGCCCGACCCTCCCAGGGCAGCCCCTTTTCCCGCGGGCCGTCGCCGTGTTCCGGACTCCGCCGGTCTCGTCGCGTTTGTGCTGCCCTGGCCCCTCCTCCGAAGGGGCCGGGGTGCTGCGGGAAGGAGCCGCCGAGCAGCGCCAGTGGCTGGAGGCGAGGCGGGGCAGGGCAACGCCGCTTCCTTAAGGCCGGGCCGGGCCCGGCGCAGCGAGCGGGAGCGCGGCCGGGAGCCGGGAACCGGGAGCGGGGCCAGAGGCGGGAGGTAGGTGCGGACCTGCCGGGTTGGGGGTGCGCTGTGGCCGCCATCCGCTCCCCTGCCCGGCCCGAGAAGGGGCCCCGGGGCGGGATGGCTGCGGCGCGGTGGGAATGGGGGGTTCGCAGTCCGCTGGACTTTGTTCATGTGTCTGAAAACTGCTTTGAAAGGAAGGGTCGGTGTCGTATTTCGGCGATTGAAGGCGGAAAGCCGGGACCAAGGAGACTCCCCTGGGCATCAGGTAAGGGCTACTGGACGGCAGGGCAGATGTGCGAGGGTTGGCGGCCAAGGGTTGATTCACTCTGGCTTGCTGGAATGTGATGTTCCAAAGTCGACTCCTGAGTAATCTCTGAGTAGATTTAAACAGAAGGAGTCCTGGACCAGCCTTATCGGAGTCCCGAGTGGGAGGACAGGGGGCCGAGGAGGCGCCGGAGCTTTTGCGCAGCTTCCGCCGGGTGCTGCTCTGTGGGGAGGATGTAACGCAGCTTATACTTCCTTTAGAGATCGTTTTTGGAGCTGAGAGTTTGCTCTACCGATATATTAAGGTAAAATAATGGGTCGATAGTAGGGGCTGGTACTGGGGAGTGTTGTTTTAAACCATTAATTGGAAACTACTACTACAAAGTTTTAAAAGGGTGCCATCAAATTTCATGTCAGTGTAAAATAGATAAACCTTTATCTTCCTGCTTCACAGAAGGTCTTTGAGACTGTATAACTGGCTTTTGGCACAGAATTCAGAACCCAGTCGTCCAGTTGGGCTATCCTAAAATATTACTTTTTCTCTCTGCTCTATTTATAAAAAAGCAACTGAAACAGCATTGGAAAGCTAGGGGAAAACAAAAGTTTTTTTTTCTACTACACGAAGAGAAAATGTCTAGAAAGGCTTTTTCAAATGGGAACTAAAGAATTTCAGACAGTACGGGTGGATGCAGCCGAGCACGGCACGTTTCATTAGCCAGCGCTGGTAAATCCGCCGAGAGCGGTCCCGTTGGAAAACTCCTCCCGGAGCAGCGGGGCCGAAGGCGCTGCCCGGCAGTCCCGTGGCCTTGGCAGACGCTCAGCGAGCGCTCAGGTTTCCCGGAGGCATCAGGGCACTTCTGGTGTGCTCTCGGAGTTCGGGAGCTCTGCCTGGCTGTGGAGGATCCAGTGTTTGTCGTGCCGGGCCGCCTGCAGAGGTTGGGTGGGAGCGGGGATGACGTGTGCCATGTTAAACCATTTCTGCTGGGAAAGGAACGGGACCTTTAACAACGGTCACCGAGCACCGCGCCCCGGGTGCGAGACCGCGGCTTTTGCTGGCGCTCCAGTCCAGCACTGGGATGCATTCAGTGCATTTTTTAAACAGTAGTTCTGTGACCAAATGTAGAAAGTTTGACCAGAGGGCTTTGAGCACTGACCCGCACATTCCAAGCCTAATGATTCATGCTGATGGTTTAAAACCGAGGCTGCAGGTTTGAAGTTCAGTTGAATATTGGTCTTTCGCGCAACTGCCTTGCTGTGTCGTTTTTTAAAACTTGAGGGAAGGACTTGAGCAGTTCACTATTTGACAAGTAATTAAAAAAGGTCGCTGGATCTGATGCTTATTTCAGCTGACAGAATAGAAGGGTGTTGCATAGCTGGCAGATTAGTAGTTCTCTGTGAGATAATAATTCTCTATGGATTGATACCTGCTGGTAACCACTGCTTTATTTGCTCAGCGTGGATTCTGGGTGATTTCAGCCAGGTGAGGGAGTTTGATACTGGTGTGCAACCCCTACAAACCAAAAATTTTAAAGATTTTTGTCTAAGCTGATGATGACACAGGCTGTGGGCACTGCCTGCATCCCAAGAGATCCAGCTGTTGAGATGCCATTATATGAGTTCCTCTGTCAGGAGCTGTTTGATGAGCAGTTCTTGTTCCTTTCCCCATGGAAAGCAACTAAACTCCGGGTGGATTTTTCATTTCAGCCTTCTTACACTGTAGGAACTGTATGTTACTTCTGGGGCAGCCACAGCAGGGATGGCAACTGGCCAGGCATATCAGCATCGCAGCAGGACCCAGGTATTGGCATCCTGGTGAATATAATGAGGGCAATAGAACTTAAAAGAAACTTCTTACTTGACTGTGCACAGCTTTTTTAAGAAGTGGAAAAAAAAAAACCTTTTAACACCTGTGCTTTTTCCTTCTTGGAGAGGAATCTCTCTTGCCCCACGTTTTTTGTTTGGACTGAAGGGTGGTACTACCCACTGCACCAAGCTATGGAACGTTTCAGTGTCTGAGTTTTTTTAGGGAGCAGATCAGCTGTTTAGCTGGGTACATGCTTCCATAGAATCATGGTTACTCAACTGAGAATATAATAATTCCTTAAAAGTGTTTTGAGGGATAAAATTGAATTTTACTGGTAGAGCTGTTGGGTTACCTCCCTTATCCCTTATCCTGAAGGGAAGAGCACTGAAGTGAATGTGATAAGACGTGTTTGCTGTGTCTCTGCAAGGGTGGAGGTTGCTCAGATGAGATGGGGAGCAGGGCTCCACGCTGGCTGCTCTGCCACTCCTGCCCAGCTCCACCAGTGCCAAACTAACTGTCCCCACAGTTCTGTGAACACACGTGTTCAGTGTGAAAAATAATTTTGTCTTGGTCTGATGAAGTTTTCTTTTGAAACAATGCTATCGATTTAGCTTGTAAGCTTGTTGCTGTTCAAAATTAAGTGTTTACTGGTGGTAATTTCTAATTTCACTTCCTGGTGAATCGAGAAGTAGCTCCCCTGTACTCCTTATTGCTTTTCTTTGAATTTTGATATGATTTTGGCTAACTGCTTTCAGCATTTTATGATACAGATGGCATCATTTTTGTTGTGTAGGAGTTTCTTGTGCCAGCCAGAGAAAGCCTAAATGATATTTTAAAAAGGAAAACAGAGAGTTGGCACAAGGTTCAGGGAGGAAGGAGTATGTTTTGAGTGCTTTCATTGATCTTAAATTTCCCTTCTTTCAATTAGCTGGGGTTTTAAAGAATATGCTGTTGTTTAAATTCAGCTTAAACAACATGCACACAGGTCTTGGAACTTCCTGACACAGAATACCATAAAGAAGTTTTCTTCCTGAGAAAAATCCTCTAATGCAGGATCTCCAGAGGTGTTTCTAGGGAGTATCTGTAATATTTGGAGTTGAAGGCCAATCAAAATACACAATTACTGCTTGAATATTTTCCTTTTGAGGCCTGAGTGGGATGCCATCAGCTAGTTAATTCTAGCTTTTCCTGCTGGTCCTCCCACTCCTCCTGCCTTATTCCTATTACAATACAAGCCTTTCCCTCAATCAGAGCAACAGGGCTCTTTTTGATCTACTCTGTTAGCCCACAGCTTTCATGGTGCTTAGAAGGCTTTGGAAACAAGGAGGGGTTTTTTTGCTTGTTTTCAACCCAGATTTAGCAGAAAGCAGAAGTGAAATGGAGCCACTAGAGAGTCAGCCCCAAAACTGTTTTGAGTATTTGCTTTAATCTTGAGGTGAGATGTAGCTGACTTCCACTTTTTGAACCAGTGCTCCATAACAATCCAAACCCAGTCACAGGAGATTTGGAAAATCTATGTTTTAGGTGTGTTCTGTGGGGTTAAAGAGGGCAATTTCTCTTAACATTTAGAATGCTTAGATAGAAACACTGCAGCCTTTGGTCTTTAAAAATCAAACCAGCTTCCTTTTCTCCTGTTTTGTATTTGAGTTCTACTGGACATAAAAACTATGACAGTACTGAAAGTCACATAAGAGACACATAACACTTCTTTTATACTCAGTTCTTATGGCCCTAGAACTGGTTTATTTTGTATGTGTCTGGTTATTTGTAGAAGAATGTCCATTACCTGTTTCCTTAAGTGAGTGTTTTGAGATGGAAGGAGACTTCCGCAGATGGATGTTTGTGTCTGGCAAGGGTTGTAAAATAGAAAGACATTCCTTTCTGTTTTGTTCTGGACACTAAGAGCAGGAAAGGATTTTTGATGCCCAACAATCCAGAACTCTTAGCAGCAGCTGCTGCACTGCTGAATTGAAGCTGGGAGTTATCTCCTCCTCCTCTCCGCCCCACTCCTCCTCCCAGCTTTGCATTCGGGCTGGCGCTGGGATGAGCTGTGCAAGGCCAGCTGGCTGCTCCTCGCACTAGTGCTTCGCTGCCCAGCAGCCTGGGACAGACTGCAGGGTATTTTTTGGGGAGTTGGGTTTCAATGGCCACCCGGACTAGCAAGAAGCAAGGACTGCTCATATGGACAGCTCGTTTTTATGGTGTGCAGAGTCGGCTTTGTAGTGGGATGTTGAAATGTGACACAATGCCTGTTTGTTTGCAATAGCTGCAACCCTCGTAGCAGAGATTCAAGTGAGAGACAGAGAGGGAATCCAGAGACAAACCAGCGGGGGATTTAGGAACTTGTGACGCCGTGTCCTCTCTCCTATGCCGGAGCAAGCAAAGGAAAGAGAGGTAGAGGAAAAAAGACTGAGCCTTGCAAGAGCCGTCACCCTGACGATGTGTCAGTCAAACACCCTGCAGGGACCAGAGCTGCACACAGGGAAATGGTGAGATGCTACAAAGCTTTATCTAACCCTCCACCCTCTTGCTACAACCTCCACAAAGTTAAAATTCATGTCCGGAGGCTGCGTTCAGGGAACGGCGGCAGCAGCAGCTGTGCCGGGGACCAGCACCCACAGCTGGAGAGTCCGGGCCCAGCTGGCTCTGCCAGTGGGACACCAAGTAGGAGAACTCGTTTCAGGTACTGTTCAGTATTTTCTGCTTTGCAGGAATGGTGGCTGAAGCAGGAGGGAGGCTGGGAGGGTTTCTGGGCAGAAGGAGCGGGAGCCATCTGCGAAGCTTTTGTTTGGCCTAATTACTATAAAGCTCCTTATACATTGCATTGGCAGAGAAGGGCATGCTGTTCCATGACAAGGGGAACGGGGAAGCTTTCTTTCCTTTCCCTTCTACTCTCTATCACTAGGAGAATGGAAAAATTAGTTGAGGGGCCGCTCTGAAACCAGGCCAAGGCAGTGAGAAGCCCGAGGGCTCCAGAGCAATGCAGCTCTGCAGGGATTGGTCCAGGAGCGACTGCAGTGAAGGGGGGGAGAGCAGCAGGAGGGGGAGAACGGGACCCAACCGGCTCCTGGCCCGCCAGCCCTTGCAGGCTGCTGGGTGTTGGGGATGGCAGGGAGAATGTGAAATGTCCCTTCCTGTTCCCATGTCGAGTCAGTCCCACCTCCTGCTGAGCAGCCTGCATTAACTCTGCTAAGACAGCACTTCTGCTCAGGGTTCTTTTTCTCTGTTGCATTAAGATGCACAGATGATTCTCTGTTTATTTATTAGTTCTTCAGAGGAAAGAAGTTGTGTTCACTGCGGAAAAAACATCTCTGAGCCAAAAGCACCATCTTGCATCCCAAAGTGGTGACAGTTACACCTGTCTGCCTGATATTTTAATTCTGATCCAAGTTTTGAAAAGAACGAGTTGGCAGGAAAATTTCCTTTTAAATTCTCAGCTTCTTTCCATCTTAGACATACGCAGTATTTTTTAGTTCCTCTTTCCTGTCACAGAATCCCTTGAGAGAGTGAGCTGTTGGGAGCAGCCAGACTGTGCCACTTGAGTCTGTGGACACATCCCTGCGTCCTGGTTGCAGAACAGTCTCCTAGCCAGGAGTTCAGTCAGTCATTTGAATAGTTTGCCCTCAGGTAGACAGATTTCTGTTTGATAATGGGACCTCGGAAATGCCAGGTTTTCTTCATGAGTAGAAGCCAAAGAATAAACGGGGACCTGAAAGGTGTTGCATCCAGACCTCCTGCAAGGGTCTGAACTGAGGCCCTTGATGTCTGTCCTCTGCTAAGAAGCTGGGGAGCTTTTCCCTATGAGAGTGAAAAGGTCAGCTTCTCCCCATGGCTATTTGTGCAAAATGAGATCCCTCTCAGTCAGGACAGCCACGTAACAAAAAAAATCAGAGATGCAGCTGGTTATGAGGCAAGAGAGCTGATTATTGTGCTATGGAGACTAGATTGTTGTGCACTAGTAGAAATATTGGTTTTGTCCACACGTTCCCTATTCAGAACTAGGATACTTAGTGAAGGTTTTAAGACCTGGAAACTGGCCTTACCTTTAATTTTTGAGGGTGTCATTCATAAAACATGACCTGTGAGGGCGAATACCATTATTTGGACAGAGAACCTTTGTTTTTTAGATAAACTGTTCTTCTATTTTGGGATGGGGAAGAACTGATCAAAATAAAGGAGCAAAGCCTTGTAGTATCAACGATTAAGAAACATTTAGCAGGAATAACTCACCCCAGCTGCCGGAAGCTGGTGGCTCTGCAGCTGAGATGCCTGTCCCTCTGATGTTGTGTATGTAATCTTTCAGGTTGCAATTCCCCCAGCTGGCCCTGAGGCGAAGGTTGGGCCAGCTGAGCTGTATGTCTAGGCCTGCTCTGAAACTCCGTTCTTGGCCTCTGACTATTCTCTATTACCTTCTGCCTTTCGGTGCTCTTAAACCCTTGACCAGAGTGGGATGGAGGCCTATGAGCAGGGTAAGTGTGAGCAGGTCTCGCGCCGCTCTGGGAGCTGTGTCCTGGAGGAGCTGGCAGCAGCTGGGGGGAAGAGTTGCTTCATGCAGGACAGCCTAGTGATCACTAGTGTGAAAGCAAAGGTGCAATTCATGCTTCTGTTTTGTTTTTACTGATCATGGTTGTGTTGATTAATTGCCTCACAGACAAGTGACTTTTCAGGAGCAGAATTACTTTGTCCTCTAACAGTCAGGGAAAGAAAGTCAACAGAAACTTCTGAAGGAATTCAGTCACCTCACAGTATCAGGGCTAGGACAAGGAAGACCAAACCTCTTGGCAAGTTCCTTTTCCTGGTCCTGTTGAAATGGTCTCTTGTTTTTTTGTTATTTTCACACCAAGAAGGTTTGTTCCTCAAGTTCATTGAGCGTTTGTAGTCCAGCATGTCCAAACGATACGCAAATCTCTGCTCTGCCACTGTTGAGAGCAGAGTATGGGATGCTTTGTACATAGTAATTCTCCCCACAAATCATGCAATTTCAAAATCCAACAACCAAGTAAGTATTTTGATTGGAAACAGGAACAAAATTGCCATTCTTAAGCCTATTTCATTGAACATCTGTTCTGTTTGATCCCATCAACTTGAAAACCAGGCTCCTTTGAAGAGAAGGGGCTGCTAGGAAATACCATTTTTGACAATTTGTGTGATTTTATAGTTGTATGTACGTTTTCTGTGTTGGTGGAAAACAGCAAAGTTAATGTTCAAAAATTAATACAGTATAGAGCATTCCAAATAAAATGGCAACATCTTTTTCTTCAGTATTTCAGCTTACATAACCTGAAGTACTGTTCATTTAGAAGGTTTTATCTGAAGTAAGATTAGGTTGGTACTTCCTTTCTGAAATATCCCTGTATGTACACAGGATGGTGATCTGTAAGTGAAATCTTCATTTGCTGTATTTGATACGATGGAGCCAGTGTGTACTTCTGTTTGTTCATGGCTGTGTTTTGCAGTACTTAATCATGAAGGATATGACTGAGAACAAATGATGACTCTCACTAAGCAAAAAAACAAGTTTTAGCTGCAAGTTGAATGTAGCTGTTCAAAAACACAGCACCAGTCAGCAGATCACCACTTCCTTTGCAAAACTGGTT
Organism: Sturnus vulgaris; assembly: GCF_052056855.1. NCBI lineage: Eukaryota > Metazoa > Chordata > Aves > Passeriformes > Sturnidae > Sturnus > Sturnus vulgaris. Next base: position 10,845,639 of record NC_142261.1, on the reverse strand, counting down.
TCAGAGTGTTCAGTTCCCTTGGTCCATATTCCCCAGCTCCCCCCAGTTACATCATAGCCATGTGAGCTTCCTGGCTGACAGCAAATACCACAAAGCCCAGAAGAGTTGTCTGCTGGAATTATCAACTGAAATATGTTGTCATCTGTCCACTTCCATCAACAGAAGATACCTCTTGCCAATTTTGTTTCATTTGTTTTCCGTGCTAAAACTTGGGCTTTGGTGCAAGTCCAAAGGTGTATTTGTACAGAAATAAAGGCACTTTATATTCTTGCAATTAGCAGCTCCCATTGTCGTGAGAGGAGTAAGGCTGGTATAAATTTACACCTGTGTGGCTGCATCCAGTGGGTACACTTCTTTGATGGGACTTGTGTCATCTGAGCATACACCACACAGTAGTGGGTGTGGGAAACACCCTCAGTAGTAGCTGCATCTGAGGAGCATGTCATCCAATACTGAGAAGTTGTTTTCCAGTTAATTTTCATTTGGTTCTTCACAAAAATTTATATGTTGGTAACGTTAAACCTTTCTGATTAGAATTCTACTAGAATATGTGCAATGTCTCTTTTTTCTGTAAGCCTCACATTGGGCAGTTTCCAGTAACTTCAATGTGGAGCTTCAGCCTGCAAGGGAGTGGAAATTCTGGCTTCACTTTAAAGTTCTATTAAGTTTCATCCTGTCTCTTATCTACTCTGGCCAGAATGGAGGGAATGAGGATGAAGTGCAGTGTAAACTTTGCTGCCTTAAAGACTATTTGTAACTCATGAATTCAAAGGAGGGGTTTGCAGGAACAGTTTGATCTTTCCTGTGTAATGGGGAGAAGAAAGCAAACCATCAGTGGGGCCAACACTGACCTGCTGCAATGCTTCCTGCAGGTTGCCCTGTACAAGTCGGTCCCAACTCGGCTGCTCTCACGAGCCTGGGGTCGCCTGAACCAGGTGGAGCTGCCCACGTGGCTGCGGAAGCCGGTGTACAGCCTGTACATCTGGACCTTCGGGGTGAACATGAAGGAGGCAGCTGTGGAGGATCTGCATCACTACAGGAACCTCAGCGAGTTCTTCCGCAGGAAGCTGAAACCACAGGCACGGCCGGTCTGCTGCGTGCACAGTGTGGTGAGTGACAGCGAGGGGAGCTTTACCCAGCACTGCTTCATGAGCAATCAATGAACTGCTAACGCTTTCCATTTTTTCTCTTTGCTGTAGATTAGCCCCTCCGATGGAAAGATCCTTAATTTTGGACAGGTAAAAAATTGTGAAGTGGAGCAAGTAAAAGGAGTTACTTATTCTCTGGAATCTTTCTTGGGACCTCGCATCTCCACGGAGGAAATGCATTTTAGACAGGGTGAGTTCTGCATCAGTTTATTTATTTATTCTGCTGAGCCCTTTCAGTGTTCTCAGAAATCATGAGACTAAGATGAAAAAAAGTAACATTTTCTTGCTTTGTCAGAAACAAAAGCAGGTCTGATTTTTGGTTTGTTTTATTTGTGGGTACCCATATTGCTGTTCTAGTTCTCTTTCTCACCAGTGGTTTATACAGTCATGCCTGGCTCATTGTGATTATCTGAACTGAGTTTCTTGGTTCCTGCACTTGACTCCAAGATCTGTTGCTATACCATGGCTGCAGCACTCCTGCTGTCACACTGAAATGGGCCCAAGCACTGGCTAGCAAAAACTGGATAAGCTACTCCTTAACAAGAGCCATGCTCAAGCACTACCCCTTCTAATGACTAAGAGGACTCTTCACAAATTCTGTTCTTAAAGGGTAGCTTTAATAAAAATTCTGTTGTACTGGATTTCAGTTTCTGCTCTTTTGCTTAGGGAGGGGCAAACTCCAAAAGAAAAATTTTCACTATGATTGAAACAATCCAGGATCTAATTTTCTTGCAAAGGGAAAGGTACACTTGGAAATACTGGATTCCTGGATGAAATGTATATTTTTGTGGTCTCACCAATCCACGTGGGCTGCATTTAATCCTCTGCTATTGCACTGGCTCTAACATAGACTGGCTATGGTAGGTAACTTCAGGAGGAATATCTTTAACCTCTTCTTTTCCCTGCTTTCTCTGCAGCCCCAACTGGTAACTCTTTTCAGCAACAACTGGTCACAAAGGAGGGGAATGAGCTCTACCACTGTGTAATTTACCTTGCACCAGGGGATTATCACTGCTTCCACTCTCCCACAGACTGGACAGTGTCACACCGACGGCATTTCCCAGGTTGGTTTCTGTTCCTAGGAAACAAGTGCAGAGCAGCTATGGAGGGAAGCACTGCTATGAGCCACTGCAGAATGAGACACCACTGCAGAATTTGTGCAGTAACGTCATAGATAATGGTAGAAAAGTGATTAAACAGTAATGAGTTTTGCAGCTGTATAGTTTACCAGAGCAAATCACATATAAATGGTGAGAACAGTAATATTGCATTCAAACTGTGTGAGTTCTTTCAAGTATCCCTTGATGCATGCTGGCCTGATTTGTTTCCAAACACTATTTATTCAGTTTGCACCTGAAATACAGATAATTCTGCAGATCACACCAAACAGTAGCCTAAAGTATGATCTCTCCTTGTGCTTGGCAAAAAAAATGCAACTGAACATTACACTACTGGAGCTGGGATTGGATGTTTTTGCAGATAAAAATATTTTACTTCTTGGTATCTAGCAAAAACCTAAGTATTTGGATTTGGTTTCAAATATCATGAGAGACAGATTGACCCACCACACACATCCTTCTGTGACCCCTTTGTTTTCAGCACAGACTTCTCTTTCATTTGCTCTGCCTGGCACTTGCCTCTCTTCCTACAAATAACTGACAGAGTTTTTTACTGGACCAACTCCAGTAAAAAACTCCAAAAAACACCACCTGAGTGACATTACAATATTGCTACAAACCAGACAGCCTAACCTGAATATTTTTTCACTTCCTCAGGCTCTCTGATGTCTGTCAATCCCGGAGTTGCTCGCTGGATCAAGGAACTGTTCTGCCACAATGAACGGGTTGTCCTTACAGGTGACTGGAAACACGGCTTTTTCTCATTAACAGCTGTAGGAGCAACAAATGTGGGCTCCATCCGCATCTACTTTGACCAGGTGAGCAGGATCATAGCAGGCACCTTTCTGCTGTTAATAGTTGAGGTTGGTGCAGCATAACAAAATTTAAAAAAAATCTTATTACCCTAAAATTAGGGTGTTTCACAGCACTGATATTCTAAGACTGATTTAAACAGTGCTGTCTCCAATAGAGACAATTTTTAAAATATTCCTATTGTATCTTTGAGCTGTGAGTTCCTGCATGGAAAATGCTGGAGGATGTACAGTCCACAGCTGTGGTGATGAATGAATACAGAGCACTGATATCCTCCAGTAAATCCTTCTCTTCTTCCTTCTCTGTACAGGACTTGCACACGAACAGTCCAAGTTACTCTAAAGGTTCCTACAATGACTTCAGCTTCATATCCAACAACAACAAGGAGGGAATCCCCATGAGGAAAGGGGAACATTTAGGGGAATTTAACTTAGGCTCTACGATCGTACTAATCTTTGAGGCACCCAAGGACTTCAAATTCAACCTCAAAGCTGGACAGAAAATCCGCTTTGGAGAAGCACTGGGCTCTCTATAGGAACTGTCTTAGCAAGAAGATTTTCTATAAAAAGGGACTCTTTTCACACCACTGAGTGTTTCACTTACCAAGTTTGTATCACTCAGCAGGACCTGGGTGAGGAGAAAAAAAGATGTCACTGCTGCGTTAAACTTGAAAGTATTTGGTCTGCATTTACCTGCTGCTGAATGTAGAAACTGAATGGAATAATCATGGATGTATTGGGTACAGCTGCCTTTAACGATGTTGCCCATGGTGGTTTCTGGCCCACCCTGTGCCTGTAGTCTTTCATGTTCTCTCCTGAATGTGCCACAGGATAATTGTGTTCTTGGAGCCTCTAAGTCCCTTCTGAGCCTTCCTAGGCAGGTGCAGTAGGAAAGGGTGGAGGCAGAGATTACCTGTATTTAAAGGGACACTGACAGGCTGAGTCAGACCTTGTACCTTGTATCTGCTCTATCTGTTTTTCAGATCTTGAGTAAAGAATATTGTCTCATATTTATTTTATTCTAAGAAACGCTGCTCAAATTCTTAGATAAAAGTGGTCTCTGAATGCACAGAGGGCCAAACAGTGAATTTGCTGATGTGGCTTCACGGCCCAAACAAAGCAAAATGTCCAACAGTCAGTCAGTACAATGAATGACACTCATCCTGAGTTTTGTACTGTTAGACAACTTTAGTTCTTTTGTCTGACATTGTCCCTTTAAAAATGGATTTTGCATTCTATTTTAAACCTGAAACCAGTGTCTACATTCCAGACAACAGAACTTGTCATTTTGCGATTTTCTTTTTTCTTCCTTTTAAAGACAGACAAATATCTGTGTCCTCTTCCTAATCCATGGGTTTATTTTGCTATTCCAGGCCTTAAAGTTTTTGTCTTTATGAGAGACAATTCACCTCTTGGATTAAGAAGAACAGGGCATATTTTTCTTGGGTGATGTGATGGCAACTAAAGTATGTTTTTACCTTCTGCTATGTATCTTGTTTGTCACTAAAAATCAGCTACTTCAGGACCAATTTTTATTGCACAGAGTGAAATGCCCTATGCACTGACTGTGTTTAAAATATTTATGGATCTTTAAAGAAATCCCCTGTTACTTCCCAGGTGCCAGTCTGGTCCTCCCTTGACTGGCAACAACTTCATCTTATTCAAAGCAGAAAACAAAAAACCACACTGGCTCTGACTTCTGCCCTCATACTTAATGCTAGGAATGTGCTGGGGGCAGAAATCTTTGTGCTGAAATTTAATCCACTGTAAAATTTGAGAGCTTCTTTGTGACTTCACATCAAGAAGAGTTAAAATCTAACACCTTGGATCTACTGCATGTGGCACTGACAAAAACCACTGCCAAAGTGAAGAGGAATTGAGTTTTAAAGCAATGTATCAATTGATTTTTGAGAATAAACTGTTTCAAGTCCCAGCACTCAAGCATTTAGAACTGATTGTGCTGTCCAGAGCTTGTTGGGAGTGGACACGCTTATGAAACCTGCCTTTGTGCTTTCTGAAAGATTTCTCATACTACTTCCTTGCTTCAGCTACTTTTCTGCTACTTCAAGGAGATGACAGGCTTTGAGCAGCTCTGATCTCCTAGAGAAACCCTCCTTTGTATGCACTGCAGAAAACAGAATATAATTTTGTTGTACAAATGTCCAGTTTGCCAAGTGCTGTATGCTTAGCTTGTCATCGGGAAGGAAGGGATGATAAACTGCCCAGGCATGAGTCAGATGAGGGTGGCTGTTTGGGTGACAAGCAGGAGAAAATTCATTTGGCTCCAGGAGTCAGTGTTTCCTCACTTTACACAGGGAGGAGTTTGAAAGCTTGAAGTGGCTCTCAGCCACCTATCTTGTTAAACTTCTTGGCATTAGCAAGTTTACTCCTGCAGCAGTATAGTACCAGATACAAGTCTTTTTAAACCTTTGAGAGTGAGAAAAGAGAAAGCAAATATCAGCCCCAAGAGGATAAAGTTAGGGTGAGCTTTTTGATTAAACTTAACTGTCACGTTAACAAGAGAAAGCAAATTTGTTCCAGTGGATGAGAGAATAAGGCAACTGAATATTTTCCTTCTTTTCCACTGGGATCTGTGACATCCAGACAGAGCCAAAGGAAGTTTAAGCTTTAATTTCTTCCTACTCAGCAGCATCATCCATAGTATCTGAAGGTAGATATTATCCTAGTGATGGAGGATGGGTTGCTTGATGTTTGCTTTATTAGAAATCTCAGAAGGAAGGGAGGATTCAGCATGCAAGTGGCTGTTTTTATGATGGTTTTAATACTGTGCAGAGCGAGTTAATAAACCAACATTGCTTGTGATGCAGGGGCCAGCAACGCACCTCAGGAGTGAAAACAAAGTTCCTTGAGGGTACTGATAATGCTGTGAATTTCTCCTGCATGGAGAATCCATTTAATTCAACTGTATCAGTAGCACGGTATTTTTGTATGTCAAAGTGTATGACTTACTGACATGAACTCATTTAATTGCAAACATTTTGAAATAAAGAGTCTTATCTGTGTTGCTTATCTTTGTGGCATGACAGGTAACCTAAATTAATATTGGAAGTGCAGCATGAGGTAGATGTAGCTCCAGTTTTAATCGGCTAGAGTAACAACAAAAAAAGCAAAAATGTTTGAACTTCATTTATCAAATATAAATGCCATACATAGAATTAAGTGAATGGATACATCTCTTCCATCATCCCCTGCTATGAAAGGGGCAAAAGGTCCTAGCCCTGATGCCCTACAGATCCAGGGCAAGCTGGATGTCTCGCAGGCGGGCAAGCAGGGCCTGCACGTGCTGTCTGTCAGCCAGCTGTGCTTGGGTGAGAGTGCTGATCCTCACCTGCAACTGAAAGGGAACACAAGTGCATCAGCATAAACACAAGTTTGTACAGTGAGACAATATTTCATCTTTCTGAGAGTAAGAGCTGCTCCAGCAGCTTTTGTATTATCTCACTTGAGGGCCAATATGACAGATTGTCACTCAGGAACAGCTCAGTACTGGCTGGAGTCAGAGCTACCAGTACCCACACCTGGCTGTGTGAACCTGGGGTCTGAAAGCAGTGGGGAATCGCAGAAAAAAAATTGAGATTGAATCTCTGAAAGGTTGAGAAATAGCTGGGAAATAGCCTCAGAAAGGTCTGCTGGAGCAGGACTTATATTTCTGAACAAACAGGAAGATGCATCTACACAGCCTGTTCTGCTCCTCAGCCTACTTCTGACTACAAATTTCCCTTCTCTTGGCATTTTACTAATGGTTTACTACACCGTTCCTCACAGCTACCATAAGTCTTTAGGCTAAGTGCATGGCTGTGATAATCACTTCAGTAGCTTCAATTTAAATGCTGTGTACACACCTGACCCAATTCTTCCTGAACTCCTTTCCCACCATCTTGGGCTCCTGGTTGTGTGCTCATTTCCAGCCACTGCTGCAGAATCTCTGCCTGCTGCTGACAGCACCTGATAAAATGGATTACAAGGATTCTTATCCCAATTAAGAGCTCAACAGTCTAAGCCAACTTAGACTTGCAATTGATACTTGCAATAAGACCCATTTTTTTGTCTCAAACCAGTCAATGGTTAAAATCTTTTTTAAGAGGTAAAAAAAAAAAAAAAGAAAAAAAGATGCTGGAAAGCGGAGGAATCTGAAAACTGTTGTCTTCACCTGCTTCTAGTCTGTGACTTCCCCCACAAGCCCCATTTCTTTTGAGTATTTCTGTTTTCTTGTTCTAGTAGAGCAATTATCAAATACCAGCCATGTTTAATTTTTTAAACTGAAAGCTGGAAAAGCTCAGTCCTCGCTCCTCTTGATAAAATAACTAAAAGCTAAATTTCAACTGCTCTGCCCAATCCATTTGCACTGTCTTCAGATTATATCCAGTGATACCTCTGACATGCTTCTGCAAGAGCTGCCAAAGGTATAATTAAACCACTTGGCTGACTACAGAAGTAGTTATGTACATATTCTCCTTCACCTGGACTGAACTCAGAAGGAGAAAATAAAAATCTCTGGGACTTTTCTCTGTTTCATTCACAGTTCTACTGTGAACAGACTGATTATTTCCAGGGTAGATGCACAGAAAAAGTGCACCAGACAGGACAACATGAAGGAAGGCTGGCTAAAGGGGCATTACTTGAGTTCCTGCTTCCTGCTGTAGTAGTACAGCATCTGCTGCTGGATCTGTCGGAGTTCAGCTTCCACCTTTCTCTCCAACATTTCTTCTCTGGAACTGTGCTCCCTCTTTTCCCCTTCAGCTGAATGGAAGATACAAGGCACAAGCAATGGAGGTAAGAACAGACACCCACTCTTTCTTCTTATCAAAGAAACAAGAAATATTTTTAATGACAGGAAATATGGAACCCTTCTGACTCCTTTTCATGTGCTTTGTTACCCTGTGACAGGTACCTGTTCACCCCAAAGGATCAGGTACAGTGAGAGGGCAGGAGTTCTGACAGCAATATAAGCTCTTCAAGACTCAGTCTGAACACACAAAACGTACGAAATGTTCTGGTGGATGGTTCTAGTGCTACAGATTCTGTTTTGGCCTGTTCAAGATTTAGTCTTTCACATTTAGTCTAGAAGTAATTAAGCACAGTAGTCCTGCAGAACACATTTCATGCTCTGATGTCATTAAAAACCACAATGAGAGTGTTTAGACACCATCTGTCCCCTTTATAACCATACTGTAAGTACAGGAAAATCTCAGAGAGCTCTACTGGGTGAGCTTTCTTCACCACAGCACCTGGGCACATTCTTGCTAAAAGAAGCTGGCCTCTAGCAGTTCCCATCTTTCAATGCCTAGGGCAGGGCTTTAGCCCCCAGACCCAGCAGAATCCATACAACTGCATTTACCATTCCAGAAAGGAATACTGATACCCTTTACCTCCTGATGCTGGCACACAAGATTGCCCTCTCTCCCATACTTTTTGTGGCAGTGACTTGCAGTCTCATATAGATAAGAGAGGAGGATGAGCAACTGCTACAGTTTAGATCTGAGGATGTACCTGCAGTTTGGTGACTCCCTTTCCCCATCAAATCTTCAGGTGACAGCAAATGTGGCTGCAAATTTGGTCGCAACTTTTTCTCCACAGAATTCTGTTCAGAGTCTTGGGAATGGGCTCCTTTGTGACAATTCACAGGCTGACTTCCTCTCTAGAAGGTCAGAATGATATTGGGGTTTTCCTCAAAGGGTTTTCTTAAGTAAGCCCTATAAGTAGGATGTACCTGACCTACTTAGTCCTACTCCCACTCAGACAACTCCTGCAGGTGATGAGCCCCTCTCCTAAAATCCCACAGAAGAAGCAGAATTTAAAAGATGGGCTCTTTGATATCTAGCATGGAGATGTTTCACCAAGATGAAAACTTCCCGTTCTGTGTGGAACAAGGAGTTCAAAACGCAAGCACCTACTTGCCGGTTAAGTGAATTTCAATTTTTTAGGTTCTCAGACACGCCCACTGCTCCTAAGCTGAGTTTCTCTTAAATCCCTGCAATCTGGACAGCAAACTGTAACTGCTCTGAACTCTGAAGAGGCAGCACCCTCACGTTACTTGCTAGGAGAAGATCTGGCTAGGAAGACCACCAGGAAAAAGGCATGAAATACAGAACAACACATGTGGGTGGATAGGGGTAAACAGTTCCTGGGCATTCAGAGGCAGTTCACTTGGTCAGCTTTAAAGATGACAGCTAGAACAAGTGAAAAACAGCTCAATATCCAGGTGGGCAGTTCAGAAGAACCACAAGAAAACACAGCAATAAGCAATGGGCCTGCTGACAGCAGCCTAGCACACACACTAGCTGTTCCTTCAGCATTTCACTCACCTCTTCTGAGCCAGCTTTCATTTGGGACATGAAAGATGCAGGAGACCACAGCTCTGGCCCCTGCCCAGTTCGGTGCATGTCCTGTGTCCACAGTGGGAGAGGAGCACAAGTGAGAGAGGGATGGGGATGAGCAGCATTACCCATGTGAGACAGACATTTACAGGTACTTTCTTCTACGTGAGGTGTCAGCATTAAGTTCCCAGTCTGTGCAGGACATTTATTCACAGATGTTAGCTGAAAGGGCACCTCTGACCTGTATAGGAAGAGGGATAAGGTCACTATACATTGCAACCTGTTGGTCTTGTCCTTTGCAGTCAGTGAAAAAAAGGGGAGTCTCTTGTCATTCCCTTGCATGCAGCTCTCCAATTAGCTGCTCTGCTACGCCCACTCCAAGTCACCCCTTTTTTCTTTACTTTTAAAATTAGATTTTCTACCTAGTAAAAGGAGGTCCCAGCAGTTCCTTGCTTTCTAGAGATTCCAGAGGGAAATCAGATTTCTGTGGTGGTAACCTGGCTCATTGTGAATGGCATTTCAGAAAAGAAAAACAGAACAAAGAATATCCCAGACTTCTGATTATTGTAAATTGGCATCAGCTGGCATTGCAGCTAAAGGAACAATCCTGTTGGATAATTCATCCCTGCTCTGCAACATTCTCCTTGCAAGCAATCATTATTCTTAAACATTACATTTCAACTGTATTCATGTGAGAATCTAGTTTACCATGTGAATGGTTGTGTCAACACAAAGAATGGTGGAAGTGACACAACTGAACAGGGCAGAAATTCTTCTTTTGGCAGCATATACTTGCTTAAAGTAATGTGAAGTTACCATCTTACTTCCCTGTAGGATTCCTGTCCTGCATTGAGAAGCTTCATAGACAATTCTTCCTTGCAACTGCCCCATGATCAATAGGAATTTTTTAAGGAATAGCTTCCTCAGGGAAAAGAAAGGGGCAAGAAGAAAGTTCAGCTTCTGTACACCAGGATCTTGATGTTTATCATTTCATCAGATGACTTTAGTGAAAAAAACAAGAGCTTCAGTGACACTAGATCACTTGGGCAAGATAAGCTCTCTCGATGGCCCAAGTCCCATCAAGGGTATATTTCAGTGATTCTCTTTGTAACTGTTCCTATGACAAATGGCCAATGCTCCACAAATTCAGTTGTACCTTGAGAAACACAAGAGGAAGGTCTATAGCTGAGCTCGTTCTACCTGTCACTGGCAAGCACAGTCACAAATCCTTCATTATGTGTGGGCTGATGCTTGCATTACACAGCAGCTCCTGTGTAACTCTGCACCACCAGCCACATGATACAGAGTCAGAGTTAAGGTGAATGCATGGAACTAAGCCATCAATGAGAAAACTTGGGAACACAAAAATGAGACACACATAGAGAGATTACATGTATGCAGAATTACTTATATACCAGAGAAACAGGAGAGGGACTGGAGATTTACACTCACAGGTCACGGAGAAATGAGCCCCCCTCAGCAGGGTGAAGTGGTAGATGTCTGTATTTTGAAGGCCATGGCTCTTCCTCTGATGAATCTCCTCTTGTCTCAGGACTAACATCAGGCTTTTTAAATGTCACCTGCTTCTTCGGAGGTGGGAAAAAGAAAAAGGCTTATTTAATTTCTGGGAGAGATCTTTCTGTTTCATGGCACAACAATACCCTGACTGGTGAAGACTGCAGGCTGCCTGCCAACACAAAGAATAGCAGAGCATCTGATGGCTGAGAGCAGGAAGCACCACATCACCTACAGAGAAGGAACCAAGATTTCTGATGCCCTCAAAGCCACACCAGCTCTCAACTAAATCAAGCGGTGCACTGTGGGAACATTTGGGTGAGGAGAATTAAATGGCTACTTCTGCACCAAGGCAAGCTGCACATTAGCAAATGGAACAACTGGTATCCTGAAAACCTGGAAAAGAGCTGGGAATGCTGCCCAGAAGCAGAAAGAGAGCAGGCAATGCAGGCATCCTTTTCACATGCAGGCCTGGGTTGATAGTCAAAGGCAGAAGTGACAGGAGCCCACATATGAATGTATAAGCAGGGCTAAAGCTAAGACAAGATCAGATGTAGTCTCTAATGCTTCAGTCTAGCACAGAATTTAGAGGCCTGACCCACATGCAAAGGTTTCAATCAGGAGTATTGTGGATGGCAGAAATTGGCCAGTTTTAAAATAGTCTTATTAAGAAAGGTTCCCAATGAATCTGAAGTCCTCTAGTCTCAGCTGAATGAAATGCTTTGAACCAGAGATAGAAGTGTATGTAGGATCTAAACAACAGCTGGGATGTGGAGCTTTAAGATACATACATGCACATAAACACAAACACACATCCCACACACAGAGCAGAGACCAGAGCAGCCCAGTTCTGAATATATATCTGAGCAAACATTCCTTCACCTCCAGCTGGTGCTGGGTATGGAGCTGTCCCTGCAGCTGTTCAATGCCAGCAGTGTTTCTCAAGGCATGGGTTACTCCTTCTCTCAAAGGAGTTGTGTGGTGAACTCCTGTGAATTTTTCAATGCCATCTTTCCTCTCCTGCTGTCCCTTGGCAAACCTGAGCCAAGCATCAAATACCTACAACAGGAACAATGAGAGCTGTGAATATTACACAGACAGGCTCCAGGCCAGAGACTCCCCCTGCAGACACCAACACTCTCTCTTCCACAGAATAGGAATAGGCAGAGCTACAGCAACAGCAGGACACTGCCACAATGACAAAGGGACAGATTTAAGTCAGCTAAGGGGAAAAATGTGCATATTTTTTAATCAGCTAAGAAATTCTGGGGAGTTTTCCAGCATCCCAAAATAACATAGAGCACCCCAAAGAGGAAAGGAAACACACATGCACTGTGCAGTCTGCTGACTGCAGTCACACCTGCACATGATCTGCACATCTGCAAACTCACTTGCCTGCCCCTGCCCAGCCCCTTACCTTTCTCTGCACTGAAAGGGACCAGTGCCATAATGCTTGCACTGTCTTCTGCTTTTCCCATTGCTGCTGCAACAGCTATTAGGGGAAAAAAATACACAGCAACCAGGTTAGGAGCTCACATACCCAGCACCAGGAATGCCAGGCAAAGCACCAAGCAAGGAGGAAGCGACGGTACAGCCAGAGCAGAAAAACCCACTCAGTTCACCCCATCTATGCCAAGGTGTCTCTTGTGCTAGCTGAACCAAAAAATTCTGAAAATGTTTAAATAAAATCCTTGGTCCTTGTATAAACAGAGCATGAAGTAAAAGGGAGAACGACTAGCAAGGAGCTAGGTGTCTACCCAGGGGAAAATTCCTTACCCGAGTTTTCCAGCAAGAGAAGGAAGCAGAGCAAAGTCTATGAGTCATTAGTTCATCTCCCCTTCTCTGCAGCAGCTGCAAGGCAACCAAAACAGTGAGTCACTTGCAGACAAACCTCATTTATCTGAGCCAAATGCTATTAGAACAGCAAGCAAACAGCCTTTATCACCCTCTCTTTGCTCTGTTGAGGCCACCCTCAATACCCAAGTGCCCTACAATGTAACCCCACGTGCACACATCTAGGAGCCCAGCAGGGATTTTATTCACAGTAAGCTCAGGTTGTCTTGTTAAGTCTGTTACTTGTATCAGTTTCTTCAGGCAAGACACAGCCATGCTCCTTCCTCCTCACTACACAAAGCTGTCATGCTTCTCCTCAACCCAGACTGCCATTCCCTTCACCAGGGAACACAGTGTGTTCCTCCACACCTGGAACTTCTGGGGAGTTACTTCTGAGGCTGGAGAGTTTGCTGATCCTTCTCACCTCTTTCCCAAGGCACTGCTGATGATAATTTTTCCATTTCACCAGGTACTTCTGGAGCAGGTGCTGCTGGTGGTGCTGTGCTGCCCTGTGGTGCTGAGCCCTCAGCACCAGAGACTCCCTCATTAATTCCTTCCAGTGAAGAAACAGGTTCTGTAAATGCACTGTTAGGGGAAGATAAATTAAGTCATGTACCAAAAGGACACTATTATCTCAGAGTATCAAGTGATGAGCTACTCTTCCCAGCTGTTTCAGCAATACTTAACTTGGACAACACTCAGCACTGACAGTATTCAGTATAGGAGGAAGAACTGTGAAACACTGCATGTAACAGACAGGGAGCTGTGACTTGCAAGTCTTCCCTGCTGCAACTGTCATTCTTTATAACCTTTAGGAAAGCCCTTTGTGCTTCAGAGTCCTCATGCCAAGAATGTACCATGGTACCGTGAAATGCTTGCAGAGTTTGAGGGTCTTTCAGTACAAATTACCAGAGAAAGACTGAAGTAGTAACTGATAAGATTACTTGCACTGCCTTCAAAAGAGATGTCTGAGGTTCTCAAAATTAGTAATGGAAAATTCCTTTGAGGAAGGAAGTGTTACCATCAGCAGTACAAAGAACAAACAGAGAAACAAAAGTAGCACAAGCAGCATTCAGCAGATCACTGGAATCTCAATTCACTCTCCATTCTGTGGGGACATCCTTTGTAAGCCAACAGATCATCCAGTCACTTCATTTGTACAGGTGACACAACACAATGCCCTTGGCTCATTCACAGACAATGAGGACTTTTGAGAGTTCAACATCAACATCAGCTCACCTAACTCCAAATGTTTCCTGGCCTCCACCACAGCTGTCACCTTCAGATGGCGGTGACACGCTCGTAGCCAGGCAGTGTCTCGCCACTGCAGCAGCACCTAAGGATAAAATGCAAACAGGAGATGGGACAGACTGGACTGCAATGGAAGGGGACACAATGTACTTCCCCTAATGGTAACAGAACCGTTTCCACCTCATTTTTCACACAAGGCTCAGCAGACAGTAAGAATTTCCTACAAATTAAATACAGAAGTATTTCAGAGGGTCCTCTTGGTATTTGTCAAAGCATTCTTCTCTTTCATCCATCCCCTCCTTGCCCCACTTCACCAGTACTACTATGCTATATCATGCTACTGGTTTTCCCTTCCTTCTAAGGAATGAGAAGGAAGAGAAAAAGCCATGAGCTTACAGAGACAAGTTTCAGAGACACCTGTAAAAATAAGATGAGACTCCCACTTTGCAGATCTCTCTCAGCAGTTGCTCTTAGATTTAACTTTTTGGTCCTTCTGATTGTATTACCTGAGCCCTGTCTGAACCAGCACCTGTACTGAGACCTTGGCACCTGCTGTACAGATCCTACCTTTGACAGGATTGCTTTCCTGTAGTGCTCATCTGCTTGAATAGTTGCCTTAGATTCGTGTATAAGAGCAAGGACATTTTCTCTCCACGTACACAGCACCTGTCTGAAGGTAAAAATACCCACAAAAGTTAAAACCAAACCCATTAAGAATGATTCTCACTTGTTCTTTTGCCACTTTCCTACTCACAAGGGAACCAAGACCAGCTGCATCTATAAACTCAGTGGTGCAAATCAATTTCTGCCCCTTCATGTCTCTGCTGGAGAAGGCAGTGCAAAACAGAACACACTCTGAAATCCAGCAGCTTCAGCTGAGCCAATCAGGCCCTGCAAGTGACTCAAGCTGCATAGCATTAAAACAAATAAGGTAATTAAAACTGAAGTAACTACAACCAATGCAATGTGATAATATCTTTAATCACTCTCTTCGCTGTAATGCAAGAGAGGCTCTGCATCTTCCAGGCTGCTTTAATACCATAACAGACAGAGAATGATGCAGTTTGCTGTCTAATGACTCTTACAGGACTAAACAGAGATTTAAAAAATATTCAAGCAAAACAGACAGCAAACAGGAAGAGGTTAATTTATTTTAACTAGATGACCTACCTGCAAAGAAACAGCAATGCATGCCAGAAACAACTCCCAGCACCCAACACTCAAAAAGTTACAAAGGTGGCAGTGAAAGAAAGGAATGAATGTGACTGCAGTGCAGCCAGTCCTCTCATGCTGTCTAGGAAGAGGCTCACCGCAGCAGCAGTCGAGTGTGTTGTTTCTCCTTCTCAGCTACTTGATACAGAATGTACTGTATGTTCTGTTGGTAAATCTGAAAATAAAAATAGTTGAGAGGCAAATTTATCTTAACTGTTAACACCTGTGAGGAGAGGAAACATCTAGAAACTCTTACTAGCATCTAACTCTTACTAACTCATAAGTAGCACTGGCAGTCAAGTACAGGGGGAAAAAATACAGCCACTGAAATAAAATGCTGCTTTGCTGTGGCAACCAGTCACTACACAGTAGTTAATACTAGCTGTGATACACCATCCACCAGTGCTACAAGATTACCTTGGTTCTTCTGCTCCAAAAAGCAGTGCTAGAGCTCACACAGCCTCATACAAGAGCCTCCATTCTACTTGCACACATGGTGTGTATGTGCCTCCAGTGAAGCAGTGTGGGAGCTCTGCAGCTCTCACTGAAATGCTCCAGCACACACAGAAAAAGGCTGTTCCATCCTACCTTCCAAGCTGCCAAGGTCTTGCCCAGCAACACATGTCGATAGTGCAGGTCTGCCTGCACCAACTTCCTCCATTTCTCACGCTGATGTTCCACATACTAGAAGGAGGAAATGGAAAAAAAACCAAAAGATATGTACACATGAAGGAGGGAAAACAAGTAATGGCAGAGAGAGGAGGGAAAAGAATAATTTCCAGTCTCTGGAGAAACATCAGTCCTTCACTGTGCTGTAAGAGCTTTTCACTCCAACTGGTGCTGCACACTGCTATGTCCCCAAAAGGCCCGGTTGAGGGGCTTTTTTTTCCCTGCCCTTTCTAGTCCTCTTGAAGACTGATGGAAACCAAGTCAAGTCAACAGGTCTGCACGAACATAACAACTCCAACTATAAAATTTCTCATAGATTCTCAAAACGTGCTGCAAGGCACATCTGGTACCTGGTATCATGGTATGGAAAAGACCACTATGAAAGTACTCTGTGACAGTGTTTGCTACAACCTGTAACACAAACACAGGCCACACACAAAGGCCAGGCTGCAAACTTCCAACTTAAGTTTTGGGAAGGACTGGGTAGGAACAATTTCATCACAATAACTCTGATTACATTCCTAGGTACATCTAAACCATACTCCTAGTCTCACCACATCTAGATACATGAACAAAAAGAATTCCTCTCCTCCCTACACAGCTCCTGTTCCACTCACACCAAACTGCTTTATCCACATGAAAAGGGAGGAAAGCTTAGGAATGATTAGCGTTTAAATTAAACAATTCAACTTCTAGCCATATGGGTACAAGCAATTCAAACAAAACAGAAAGACTTCACACTCTTCCCCATCTGTTAACTCTCTCACCTCTCTCCACTTGTTCCAAGCCTGCTGCAGACACTTTGAACAGTGAAATCTTAAAGCTTCTGTCTCCTTGAGCCTCCTATAAGAAAAATAATTATTTGTCCTACAGTACAATCCATGTTGCTGGACACTTCTAGAACAGATTTGAGTCCACATTTTTTTATATTCAGTAATTCACTTACTGAAAGACAACTTAGTAGGCTCCAAAGCACAAAAAAGGAGTGAGCACCATTGTGAACTAAATGCTGTTTGTCCTAAGTAGGCTGCCACATGGCCAATCCAAACCATCTCTGTTTGAAAAAAATTCTTACTCTGTTTCTCTCTGCTGAGTCTTTTGTTTCCACAGACAGAAGGCCTTTAGCAGCAGCTGGTTTCTGTAGTGATCTCCTGCACAAACCAAGCCCTTCTGCTCCTCCAAACGTGCAGCTGCTTGTTCACGCCAGCAGCACCAGAAGCAGCGCAGGAGCCGCCTTTGGAAATGAAGGACAGCCTGCAATGGATGAAAGTGGCAATGAATGCACAGCACAGGCAGCCACAAACAACAGGAAACAACTCCTTAGAGATGACGTGCATAGAAGCGTCCAGTGTTTGTTTTTCTGAGGCTGAACAGCAATGGACACACCACCAAAGCCCCTTTGCAGGGAGGTTATTTAACGTGCTCTGCAGGGACCTGTGTGCATGTGGATGGAGCAGCTGTTACCAAAAACAGCAGGCCAAAGAGAGGAAAAGCACAAGCTGATAAATAGCATGTGAAGGACTCCTAAGAACCAGTAAGTTCCAGAAACCAGTCCTGTTGAATGTACAAGAACTGATATTGTCCCACCATCAATGGTGAACCCTATCTGCACAAAGACACCCCCACATGCTACTGTCAACTTGGAGTTGTGTAAGAGACCACATAAAGGCCACAGTGGCTGCTACATGTAAAAACTCCAGGACTATATACATATATATACATACACACACACTTCCTCTCAGAAAGTATAGGACCCTGTAAAGAACTTTAAGGACACCCACCTAGAAGCAGCTAATTTCTCAGTACAACACTGCACCTCTTAAATAGGCTGGGGTTGGCCATTTAGTATTATTATTATTTCAACAAACTAACAATGAGATAGTGTGAGAGAGCACACACACATTTACAGGGTGAGGGAATAATTGACTGTACCATGTAAATGTCAATCCTTTAATAATTTGATTCTATTGTAACAAACTGCTTAACTTAAAAAAGGTGATCAGTAAATAATGGTTGCAATCTGTTTCCCCTGACTTGATCCCTCACCAGGTAAAAGGGAATTTACAACAGCCAAGTCCATCTCATGTTAACTCATATTCACAGACAGTGACTATGAAATCATCCCCTCTATTTCCTAAGCAAGGTACAAGAGTTACATTTACCTTCTTCTCTCCCATCCGATATTCTTGCAGCTTGCAGACCTTCAGTAGCCATGTGTCAAATACTTGTTGCATCAACACCCTCCTGGCAAGCAAAAAGGGAGAATGTCAACACAGGAGAGAATTCCTCCAGTAAACATATTGATTTTATGAATGTCAGCTGACTAAATGAACCTCAGAGCTAGGCTTAACCAATCTCCTTTTTATATTCCACAGAGAATCAGATGTAAATTGTTCATTAGTCACAGAAAATGTCAGAGCAATTGCCATCAAGTCATGCCCCCAAAGGTATTACCATCCTTTAAAAGAGAACCAAAGGCTCACAGATTCCACATTTGTACAAATTTGAATTAATATTTCTCTGCATACCTATAACGGGCATGAGCCACTGATGTTAAAGCCTGCTGCTGTTCTTCCTCCTTCTCTTCCAAACGAGACTTCCAACGGTTCCAGTACCTCTGCAGCACCTGAAATAAAACAAGAAAGACACAAACCCCCCCAAAGATATGAAGCAAGGAGAAGAATGCAAAGAAAGAAATTATTAAAGTCCTAATGAAACTGCATACTGCAATGCATTTCCTGCAATGCTTCATATACCAAACTTTAAAACTTCCTACAAATTTTTCTGGTAAAAGAAAAAATCCACCACAAACACAGGGAAACTAAAAACTAAACATATCTAAGAGTGGCAGCTGACTCACACAGATTTTCTGTGGCTATTAGTATTTAAGATCAAAGTAATTAAAAAGTACTTTGTAGGTGAGAGTGGAAGTCAATAGGACTGCTCAGGACAAACTGACACAAGAACCAAAGTGAAGCTCACTGTGACTCGATGCTGATGGGATGACAGATTTGTTCTCATCTGCTGAAGACGAGTGTCCAGGACATTCTGCCGAAGACCCTTAAGGCCAAGTTCCTGTAACAACAAAAAATAAACACAACCTTCATTTGTAATCCAAATCAGGTCATTTAGAACTGATCTACAATCCTAGAATCCCTTGAGTGGGGGCAGAACATGGTTATGAGAGCATCCTACTTCAAATCACTAATCATACTGCTCTTATAATCACTAATGTTTTCACGTCATGATTCAAACCAGTTTATCGGTATTCTTTTAATGACCAGTACTGATCAAACCTTGAAAATAGCTCAGTTCCAAAAAGCTGGAAGCTTGCTTGTGGCCATCTTTCAGACAACCTTCAGGGATTTATTTTTTCTTTTAAAAAACCCCAAAACATTCAACTACTTGTATATGAAGCAAGCTATCTTTGGTCTCATGTGAAAAGCAGCACACACACATTACTGCAGAGAAGAAAAAATAATTCTTGTAGCAAACAGCATTAAAAAAAAAAAAACATCAAAGGAAAAAGGTAATCTCATGATGGAATAGCCAGGGAGCAGGTAACCCAACACCCTCAATATGAATCTACTTCACCAGTTTCCCAATTGGAAAAATCGCTGATCAGCAAGTTTCCCCATTTGGATTCAACTGGCAGATTCCAGAACAGTTGAAATTTAGAAACCTGGTGTATCTCCCACTTAACACCCACACAGCACTGCCAGTGTTACAGGGACACTCCACAGCCCCTCCCAACTGGCACATAACAGAGCTCTTACCAACAGGTGACACTTGTAGTGCTTCTCAGCCAGCTCACACTGCTGAGCCTCTTCCACACACAGCACAACATCTGTCACCGAGTTAAAGTATCTTTTACACAGAAGCAACCTTCTCCCACAGGGGGGCGCTACATCTCCATCTAAATTCGCTTCAATGTTTGCATGTCCAACACTGTTATCTGCAGGAGTTTTGACTACAGTCAAACTTAGATTTTGCTGGCTTATCACAGTATGTTTGTGATTCACTCTTAAGTAACAACCATAAATTATCTTCTGCAGGCTCTAATATACTCTTATACAGCTGCTAATATACTGTAATTACAACAGTTTAATGAATTGTTAGTATGGCATTACATACACCTATTTAATGACAACATGTTTGTTGTCACTCACGCTACTGCACAACATTCCTGCTTATGAACGGGATCTTCCCCCTGCTAGAACGCTTCTAACTTGTCTTTGCCAGGGACTAGACACAGATTGGATACAATGCTTCCAGTGTGCAAAGACTCTCCATAGGGCAATCCTTGCTGCTTGTTTTTCCAGGTCCCTTTGGTGAGCATGCACTCTTCTCCTGCACTCCCATGACAGCTGCCAATTGCAGAAGCACCTCCGGAGCGTCTGGCTTCGGTGAAACTCCTGTGCCAGCTCTGGAAGACAAACACAAATCACTCGTGGCTTGTTCTGTCCTAGGCTCATTCCTATCAGATCCTGACATCTGAGCCACTGCTTCACAAGTGACATCAGCTCTAACACTGAAGAATGGTTGCAAAAACTTACATTAATGCTCAGCTACAGATCATATTCCTCCTATTGATCACAAAGGCAGTTTTAAAGCAGTAACCTGACTTAAGAGAGGGAAGTTAGGACACACTTGTTCAACATACACAAACTTTCTTACATTTTGGCATACTGCTATTACTAGCTCCTACATATCCAAGCCAGATTGTTTTCCACTGCCATCAATCAAAAAGCAATTAATATAAATATCTGAACTCATTCCCATTCAAGGGAAGAAACAAAAGAACTGGTTTAATAATCTTTACCATCCTATAGGAGTTGTGATTTGACTGATTATCAAGAAAATCCACAGAGTGACTGATCAGTCTTGAATACATCCTTCTCACGGTATCTCAGTCAAAATATGATAGACAATATGCAAGTTTTCATCAAGGGAATTGTAAAGTTCTTTGTTTAAATCCCATGGAAAGCAGGTGATCTTCCTGACAGTTCAGCATATGAGCTGAGTCAGCCAGGCCTGTCACAGTGTACAGCCCAAGCTGCATCTCATGTCCTGGTGGGCAGAAACATTGCAGGCAGTGTCTCCTAGAACAGAAAAAAACATCACTTTGCCCTCAGCAAAGGGGTTGAGCCCTGTTCTGTCTGAAGTCACCATTTTCACTCACCATTCTGGCGTTTCTTTACTCTGTGGAGGTTCAGGTATCCCAGCCATGCTCTCACACATCTCCTCAATTCCCAGTGCTGATGGTGAGTTACTGCCCTGGTGTCCTTCTGCTTCTCATCCTGGGTGTATAAATACAGCTCTCGCCACTGCAACCAAGCCTGAAGGAACAATTAAGGGGCAAGGGCAGTAAGGGGGAAAAACAGACAAGATTAGGCAAGGAGAACAAAGAGGAGAGGAAGAACTCACATGCAATAGGAAATTTCATATAAATTCTAAAGGTGAAAGCCATGAGCAATGAGGTTCCCCCTAAAAAAGTGGGAAAAACTCAACAAAACCTGAACAACCCAAAACACCAAAGGAATGTCAGCATAGAAAAGGTCAAAGATTTTTTCACTCTTTTAAATACTTTCACACTTTTTCCGATTAAAAAGGCCAATATAATACTTTTCTTTTGCCAACAGGCTTTCTTTCAGAGTATTTTCATATAAAAGGTAATCACATAATGAGATACTATAAGACTTCCTAAGTCACAAGTTTCTTTCCTTAGCAGAATAATGCCCTAAAACAGGTCATGTTGCATCTTACAGTGCAGGTCAAATTAAATACTGTCCCTTCTTTTTAATTAAATGAACATAAAGCCACAGTTTCAGTGACAGAAGGAAAGAAACCCATGCTGTTATCACTTCAGCTAAGATCAACCATCTGGCAACAACACTCTAAGTCATCTCATTTAGTTTTAAGTGGTCCTGCAAGAAGAAGGAAGTTGGACATGATGAACCTTGAACTCTGACAGGTTTGGTGCTGTGACCCCTTCCCTGAGAAGTCTGTTCCAGGGACTGACCACCCTCTCAGGAAGATCCTTTTCCTTAATGTCCAATCTGAACTTACCCTGACATAGCTTCATTCCATTTCCCCATGTCCTGACATAATATTCCAACATAAGTACTGCAATTTTCAAAGTAAATGAGACAAGGCCTAATTTTTATTCATCTGCAACATTTTCACATGTGTGTAACTTAAACAATGGCAGTAGCTGAAGCTCCTGAGACTTACTCGAAATTGCAGGCTCTGGGCCCAATGCTGCAGAGCCAAAATATTCATTTTACGTCCACTGCATTTCTGGTAGTGTTGTCTTCTCCACACTGCCCATGAAATGCTGCCAAAACAATGTTACAGACAAGTTCAAACACAGGTGCCATAACTTGGTGCAAGAAATCGTTTTCATCTCACTGGAAAAAGGTATGAACAAATCTTTTCAAAGAACCACTGAATGGCTTGGGTTGGAAGGGATCTTAAAGATCATCTTGCTCCAAGCCCCTGCCCCTCTGCCCCCTTCAAGTGGGCAGAGACACTTTCCACTATCCCACATTGCTCCAAGTCCCATCCAAACTGATCTTGAACACTTCCAGGAATGGGGCATCAACATCATCTCTGGGTTTCAGTGCCTCACCATCCTCAGAGTAAAGAATTTCTTCCTAATATTCAATCTAAATCTACCCTCTTTCACCTTAAAGCCATTATCCCTTGTCTTCTCACTGCATGCCTTTGCAAATGTCAGCCTTCCTGTAGGCTTCCATTAGGTATTGGCAAGCTGCTATAGAGCATCTCTTAAATTCACCGTCTATGGGTGTGCCAGAAGCATTCACACATCCCAGAAAGAAAAACAATTATTAAAAACAAAATCAAACATCTAACAAAGTCACTGCAGGAAAATACAACATAACACAGATAAAAGCCATGGCCTGATGGTGAGTGCCCCTCTGCCTGTGTGCACTCCACCCTTACCGCAAACAGCTTCTTTCCCTGAATGCCAGTGCCACGGACTGCATCCCATGTTTTGTCCTTTGAACGTCAACATAAACCAGCCAGTGCTGCCAGGTCCTGAGCAGAGTTTGTTTCTTTGCTGTGCACAACAAAAAACGGCAGCATCTTAATTTCCCGCAGGAATCTGGCACATCTCAACCACTCCATCACAGACCGCCCCCGAGTCCTGTGTCCTCAACCTGCAGGGACACCTTGTGGAAAAGCCTGAAATGACAGCGACCCTCCCTCTGTGAGAGTGACACAGCGAGAAGTCTCAGAATTGCTGACAGCATCGCCCATGCCACTTGCTCAGAGAAGCGTGAATTACTGGACAATGGCCGAAAATCGCTTTGTCTTCAGTGCTTAGAGAGGAAATAACTGAACAC
The DNA here is from genome assembly GCF_052056855.1 of Sturnus vulgaris. Lineage (NCBI taxonomy): Eukaryota > Metazoa > Chordata > Aves > Passeriformes > Sturnidae > Sturnus > Sturnus vulgaris. The sequence goes on along the minus strand of NC_142261.1, from coordinate 10,822,373 downwards.
AACAACAGTCAGAGTAAGGACTGCACTGGGTAAGAATTAGAGGATTTTCTTTGTTTAAAAAAAAAAAGTTCATCAGGTTCATCAGTTGCTTTTCAAGAGTTATTCTCTACGACAAGCAGAGAAATCAACCAGAAACAAGTCAACTTTATTTAGCAGGCTGGTCATGCAGCTAAAAACAGAAATGGTGTCACAAATTCCAGTTTACCACTTAGGGCAGCACACTGCATATTCTCCTCACAGCAAGCTGGCTTGTCAGAACCGACATTATTAAAGCAAAATTATTAGAAAAAACAGTCATTGATTCTATGCCACTTCACACACATTAAAAAAAAACTTTTTCAGGATTTCCTTGTGAATCAAGCATTAACCTATCTTGAAAGAGGTCACCTTTTTCTATTTTTGACCAAGTAACACACAGCTTTTGCAGTAAATACTGTGGCCACACTCAGTAAGAAAGGAAGTCTGGATAACCTGTCAGTTTGTGTCCAGAGGTGCCAGTCTCTAGGACATTCTGAGGCTACGTTCATGTGCAAAGAGAGCAGTTAACTTATTCTGCAAACCAGCACAGAACAAAATCTCAGTATCATCTTTAAACAAAGGTCAACCTCCTTTCAGCAAAACATATTTCCTGAACTCAAGAAAGTTACTACCAGTACAGATAGCTCCAGGTCAAATCCCTTGCAGAGCAAAGAACCTACACAAGACTTCAAAAGTTTGGGCTTCTTTCAATTGCAAGACACAAGCTGGAAGGAACAGTCAATAGACATAAAATAAGTGCAGCTAAAAGCACAGGGAATTACTATGCAATGTCTAGAGCAACAGCTGATAGAGAGAATTCCAGTAAAACATTCGATCAAAAAATATCGACTAGAAAACATACTGTGATTAAGTGAAAAAAAAAACAAAAAAAAAACAAAAATCAAGCAACCCCCTCAAAAACAAACAGTACAAAATCCAGAGCAGATGGAGAAGCCCTTATGCTTTTTCACTGGCATCCCTAAAAATCTACACAGCTACACCCCTATAAGAGACCCCCCTGCCATCTGCTCCTGCAAGCACTGCTCTACCATGGGGAGGGGGAGCTCAGGGTGCAAACAGGCACAGGGGACACATTCTGGTAAATAATTCCCGTGGAAACTCCCATCTCAGTATGTCCCCAAATATGGTAATTATCATCACTTCACTTACCATGAGACTCTGCAACATAATACTTGTTCCTCTTTCCTTGCTGTTGGCATGCATAGGCTCTCCAAGCCTTAAATATCAAATTAAGGAGTGAATGCCTGAAAAATGAAACAAGTGCCATTCAGTAAAACATGAAAATAAGCCATGAAAACATTGCTCTTGGTTCAGATGTACCATGGATGGAACTTACTGGTATTAAAAACTCCTTCAGAAAATGTCTCATACACACCTCAATGGGAAGTCATTTCACTAACCTGTAATGGTTGTCTGCTCTGATGAGGGTGAGCTTTTCTCTGCAAACTGTCCACTGCTCCTTCCACTCTCCAAAAGTTTTTTTAAGAATCTTCTGATCATAAAAACACCTAAACAGTTGAAAGATTTGGACAGGAGAAACATCACACAGGTTTCCAGAGTGACCACAAAGCCATTTGAATGATTACACCACCTCTTCTCCAGGCTTGCCTGATTAGCCTAACAACATCTAATTGCATTTAAAACCACTACCCTACTGTGACACTTTATTTGACGACTATGTGAAGTAGTGCAAGAAGCAATCATTCTACTGACTGTAAACACTTCACATAAAAGGAATAAAAGACAGATGTTGTTAACTTGTCAAACATCAGAGTACCAGTTGACTTGAGAGCTTTTCACATCTTTTATCCTCAGTTCTTGTTTTACTCTAACAACCAGAACAGAAGATAACAATACATTTATTTTCCTTTCTAATTTTGTTCTTTGCTATTTTAACACAAAATATTATATTTATATAAATAAATATAAAAGGTACATCAGATTTTATAATGCTTTGATGTTTTTATCATGTAATAACAGCAGAATTAGGCCTAGAATACCTAGAGGTCTCTTAGTGAAACATATCAATCCTCTCACAAGTTGCAATTCACCGCCACCTACCCCAAGCCAAGCTGCTAAGTCATCCCAAGCACCCATGCAGAAAAGGAAAAAAGAAATGAGCTATATGTTATTTTTTTGGACTTGATGTGTTAACGATATTGCACATGCATTAACAGGTATTACAAATTAAAGCTATAGAGAACTGGGGACTTTTAAAACTAGAAAGGCAATTCATTATTGCTTGTGCTCCTTGCTGGTCCTTATAAAATCTATTTCTCCTAAAAAATAAGTTCATCATTGTGCTGAATTGATAGACAGCCAAATTAGTGCCAATTCAGTAGGTGGGACAAGAGGAATGGTGAGGTTCACAGGACAACTTCCATTTACCAGCAAAGGCAGAAACAGAATATATTTGATACAGAAAAATGAAACTGAATGACTAAGGACCTGATCTTACTCCAAATGCAAATCTTCCCACTGGGAATTGCTTCAGTTCCCTAGGGTGTGGTCAAGCAAGAATGAACATGCAAATTAATGCAAAACAAGAAATGAATATCAAAGCATGAGGTTTCAGTAGCTCACAGAACACTCACAACACTCACAGCAGAAAGGAATTATCTGCCACAGGTACTTCCAAGTCAGACAATACCAAACACAAACACATATACATTAATAACAACAGTGCAAACAGTAATATTAACTGAATTTCATATTAAGAGTTGGACTCAGTGATCCATGTGAATCCTTTCCAACTCAGAATAGTATATGAAATCTCTGTCATTATAACTTTGGGAAATAGTTACATTCAAAGCAGGTATGCCAATCACATTTATATGCACATACTGTCAAACTTTATCAAAACACAATTCCTATGAATTTGGTTAATAAAAGTTTAACCATTATTATTAAAAACAAATAGAAAAGCAATAGCAAGAAAGGTACCCAAAGAAAATCTCCAAGTGATCTCAAAATACATCCAAATATTTTCTTGGCAGCCAGTACTCTCTTCGCCCAATGGTTTACCACTAAGCCATTTAAAAAAACAAACAACAAACAAACAAAAACAAACAAACAAACAAAAACCCCAGCCAAACAGAAAGAAAGAAAAATAAGAACAAAAAGCCACTTCTAATTTTATCTACCTGGCTTTGGAAGGGAGAACTTGTCCAAATGTCATTTTTGCCCACAGATAGAAAAACTTCCTTGCTAGATATCTGGAATACAAGGAAAGGTTAGTTGCCTTTGTACTCCTCCCCTGCAAATTCCCAGGCAGTAGTCAAAATAGGAATTTTTATCCTAGCTTCAGTAATAAAAGTAAGGGTCTAGCTTTCAGAGATCAATGCATATATGAAGTATTTAGACCCTGAAATTAAACCCTGTAACAGAGCAATTAATAAAGCATAAAGAGACCCAAGCATCATTGCAATTGGAGTGTACTTCTTTAGGAATGCAGGGTAGCCAAAATGCCTTCCCAGCAGCCCTTTTCCACCCAGTGATAGTACTGAGCAGGGTGCTGGCTAGCTGGGGGCCCTTCCTGAGGTTTCAGTGTGGTAACATCGCTGTTTCTCCCAAGTCAACCAGCTGAGTGCAGAATACTTGAGCTAATCTAATGTCTGGTCCCTCCTGAAGCCAGCAGATCTTCCTTCTTCCCACTTCCCCTCAGCAGGTCCACATCTCCACAAGTTTCTCCCAGCTCAGCTCACTAATGTGTTACTGTGACACCATCAGCCTTCCTCTTTTTTCCCCAATGGATTTCAGAGTTAAGTGGCACACAGAGGGCCCCAAGAAGCACCAAAGACTTCACAAGGTAATTAGTTAAGGCACACAGCCAGGAGGGGAGGCCTCGCTCTTTCAGCAGGTCTGAGCTGCTCAACAAATAATGGGCTTTTAATCTCTACACAATTACATCCCACCTTTGTCAAGATTCTTTCAACAAACAAAAGAAGCACATAAAAGGAGGGCAAGAAGAAATCATTACACCTACTGGCAGTGTATGAAAGAATATTGTTAAATAGCCATTTTTTAATTGGCCTTTGAAAATAAAGAATACATGAAATCTGACTGTCAATCCTTGTCCTCAAGCTACCACAAGGCATCTTCAGAACTGTCTGCCATGGCCACGACCTAAAATTTCTGCTGTAACCTACACTGGTACTACTGGTACTACCCAGACATTTTTAGGTCTGATCCCCTGGTCCATCTAGTGAAAAATATATTTTATCACCTGCTTTGGCATTTTTTTAACATTCTTCTTTGACTCCGGGTATACTCATCTTGGCCTGGCTTGTCATGACCTCTGTCCTGGAATTCATGTGCTGCAGACTGGGGAACAACAGCTCGTCCAGCTGCATGCACTTGATGCTCAGGTGGTTGCTGGAATTCATGCATCATCAGGGATTTTGAACTTAAAAGGAAAGGAGAAATATTTTATGGAGAATCGTACTATCTGTAAAGAAGTGGCTTTATTTCAATAGCTTGGTCTGTAACAAAGGTATCTGTTCAAATACAGAACATGACAGCTACAAAATGCTAAAACATTTATTGTTTCTTTATCAGGTGTTTTTCAGTATCTGGAATTTTAAACTTTCCCCAGCACAACCAGGAAAATTCATTTCAGTACAATCATATCACAGACAATTCTTTTCTCCTCTGAAGTTGAAATGAAAAATCTTTCAAATGCATTTCTGTGTGCACACAGGGTGTCTTGACAGAGAATCTCTGACTCTGGTTTTCCGCCTTTTAGTCTCAAACATATCAAAGTACTCTGTCTACTGCTGATAAATTCTCTTGAGCACTAGTGAGCTAAAGTGAGAACTGAACTTTCAATTTTAACATAAAATGTTCTTTTGCAAGCTCTTTCCTAGTTTTGTTCATAGTTTAACTGTGTTTCTCCTTAAAAAAAACCTAAACTGTAAATCTCTTCCTGTTTTTCACATATTCATCATGAAACAACAAAATTAGAATATTTTTCCATCACACAGTTTACTTTAACGTGTAGTTCTAATCTGAAAAATAACAAGTGCGTTTTTATGAATTCTAAATATTTTTTCCTGGTAATTTTCTGAAAACAAGGATAAAAAAAACCCTATGCAGATAAAACTTGCTGCACCGGTTCCATTGAAGCTTCTTTCCCAAAACAAATGCTGCCACCACCCTGTAAATTTGCACATTAGAACCACAAACACATTCTTGAGTTCCAGAAGAGGCAACAGAACAGGATAACCTGAAATCTCATCCTAACAATCTCCTGAATTGAGCTAGAGAAAACATAGCTGCAGCCAGAAAAAAAGTATTGTTTTCACAAAGTGACTGGAACAATGCAAGTTTCAAAAATTCAGCTGAATAACCACTATTAACAACAAATCACTGGGAGGAAATACTGTATTTTTGGCTTGTTCCAGCAGGCTGCAAAGAGTTAAAAAAAAAAAAAAAGTCAATGCAAGAAAAGAGACCTGTATTTTGTGCGAGAAATTCTTGTTCTATAAAACATTATCTGAATGCCCTCTGAAAGAGGTAGGCCCTGCCCAGCAGACAAAAGAATTCCATTCACATCAAGCTGTGCAGTTAAGGCAACTCTATGCATATGTGAAGAGGAGTTTCAGGCACTTTAAAACTGATGCAAAACAGTTTCCAGCACAAGTTCTTGTACACACCCACCAGGCCCAACTCCCTTTGAAACTACCTCATCTTCCCTCAAGGTCTGACCATGTGCAATGACAACCTTACACAAAGGAGTTGAAAAAAACAAACTTGGGGAAAACACGCAGAAGCTTTATATTAAAGTCTAAGGTGTGTGAATATCTAAAATTTTTCCAACATATGTACTTTCAAACAGATTATTTCTCTATTTGAAACACTGTTATGTGCTGCACATATTTAATGATGACAGCCTATGTCCCCCAGAATTTATGGCAAGTGACCATGAAAAATAAGAGTCAAAGAAGGATCATTTCTCCCTTGTAAAGTTAGAAAACAAAAGCATGGGAAGGATAAGAGAACTAACATGGAGTAAATCTGTGGTTGGGCCAACAACTGTGTCCAAGTACCTTATGTTTCAGTCTAATATCTCAAGCTCAAGAACATCAGTTTTATATGTAAATGTCATGATAATGTAAAACTACCTAAAGTTGTGTTTCACGATCAGTTTGGGGGTGGAGTGTTCGTTGTTTTTAACTTTGCTTTTCAGAGGAACATTTTCTGGTCAACAAAGTTCCATAGAGACTTATAAGCCCTTTTGTGAGAATAACTCAAATTTCTTCTGTCCCATGGAGATCTTCAGACGCCATAAATATAAAATAAATTACAATTGAGGTCTTCAGCATAGTAGCTTCTTATTACTGCTTACCTGCTCCTGAATTTCTCCATTTCACTCTAGTTCCAAGACTGAAGTACAAATGCACTCTCTGCTCTGCAATGTTGTTTATTAACTTTGGACAAAGCATAAATTGGTGCCTGTTACTTGTGATGAATCGATCACAGGGATCTATGCTAAATGCATATCTGTATTATAAATACAGATAGATACATAGTCTGTATCATAAAAATGACATGACTTCCACTCAAACATAATGCAATTCCAGATGTTTAACATGAGAAGCATCTGGGTCTCACTTAGCAACACTGTGCTGGCTTAATCTAATGGTAATAAAGTTATAAGCATTTGAATCCTAAGGCAGCAATTCTGCCCACTTTAACAAAAATGTGCTAGAAAGGTGCTGTAAAAAGTAAACTACTCCAAGTTATGTGCCCCTACTTAAAAATAAATTAATAATAACCCAGGGTGACACCAACAGCAGGTGACTCCCTTTCATCTGTTTTTTTTAATACTATGTTCCTCTTCTTCAAAAGCACTTAGAAATGAAGAGAACAATGAGTTCCACCTAGCTCTAGTGAGAACTTCTCTATGCATGGAACCTGTGACTTCCAAAGTCCCGGGAAGAGTCCGAGTCTGTGAAATTACCTGGAATTACAGCCAGGCATCTCCTTTTGAGCGAGATCCAAAGTGGATTTTTCTATAAGCATTGGTTAGTGTAAGCTAGAAAATAAAACGAAACAAAAAACCCCAGACAATTAAAAAACGATGCAAACTTTAAAAGACAAAATAAAACCCTACAAGATTTTTTCTGGAGATTTACTGCACGAGATTCCTTTCGGCAGGTAACTATACCCTGAACGCTTTCTGTGCTTATGGACAAACGTTGGAGATCCACACGACGCTGCTCCACAAGCCCTCCGTGAGGGACCGCGGCAGCCGCCCCCGCCGCGCTGAGGGGGCCACGGATCCCGGCACCGGCAGATACGGCACCGGCACACGGGACGGGCGGGCAGCAGCGGGGAAACCACCGCAAAGGGGGAGCAGCGGAGGGAGGGAGCAGCGGGGAAACCACCGCAAAGGGGAGAGCAGCGGAGGGAGGGAGCAGCGGGGAAACCACCGCAAAGGGGAGAGCAGCGGAGGGAGGGAGCAGCGGCGCCTGAGGCGGCCCCGCCATGAGGGGCGGGCGGGCGGACACAGCGCCCCCTTGCGGCGGGGCGGGCGGGCGGACACAGCGCCCCCTTGCGGCGGGGCGGGCGGGCGGACAGCGCCCCCGGGAACGGCCCCGGTGTGACCGGGATTTACCGGGCACAGGCACGGACCGACTCGCACAGGGAAAGCGGCTGAATGCCCGTGGCAAGGAGCTGTTGCTGCACTTCGGAAAAAACTGTTTTCTGCCACTTCTGTGCCTCTGGACATTTCTGCTGCGAGCGTCAAGTAAGAGGCACCTGTGGCAGGTGTGCCTCTGGGAGCCAAAAAACGTGTTTTAACTCACAACAGCGATGTGCACAAAGGTGACAGTGAAACACAGCACAGTTCAGGCCTTCTCAAAGCCTACAGCATCTCATAATAACCACTCAGGTGGAAGCTAGTGACCCACTGGTTGCTATGGCATCTCCTTGTGTACTTGTTTGGAAAGTACTTGTTGGCTTCAAGAGACTCGGCAATAGAGTGCTGTCTCATTAATAACGCAGCACTTTGTCACAAAAAATGGTGAGAAATTTTATTTCTCCTATATTTCTCTCATTCCATAGGTAACCAGATTTTAATTCTGGCATTCAACTTCATTAGAGATCAGGGAAGAGAACGCTTTATTCACCAGATCCTACACAGACCTCTGTGCCCACGGAGTTTGGAAACCCTGCGGCCCTGCTGGGTTGCTGTGGCAGAATGGATGCAAGTGCTGGGGACAGTACTGTGGACAAACGGAGCAGGCGATCTCGCTCAATAAATTCCTTAAACTGATGTTGCAAACAATGTCTTCTCCTCATTAGCAAACACTGAAAGACTTTTCCGGTGCCTCCGAATAAGCCGCTCCGCTCACTGCACCAACCTAGTCCTGCTGTCCCACGGGAATGCCGGACTCCAACATGACAGGAGCCCGGAGCGGGTTGCGAACACCGGGACGCTGCGCTCGCAGTGCCGGGCTGGGCAGCGGCGCAGGCCCGGCGGGACCGCCCCTGTCAGCCGCGGGAGCCGGGCCGCGCACGGCGGGACACGGAGCCGCTCTGGGACAGCCCCCCCGAGCCCGCCAGCGACCACGGCGAACGCGCGTGAGGGGGCGAGGGGGAGCGCCCGCCGAGCGCGCCCTCAGCCGCGATCGCCCTGCCGCTTCCCGCCCTTCTCTCACCCCGCGCTCCCCCTGAGGCGACACGGGGACGCGGACAGTGCCGGGACAGGGACGGGCCGATCCCGCCGCCGCCGCCGCCCCGCACATGGCGCGCACCGCATCCCACCGGCGGCCGCCTCCCCCGCAGGGCTGCCCGCCCAGACTGCCTGCAGGCCCTCATCGAGCCCCGCGCCTCTCCTCACCCGCCGCGCCGCTCGCAGGGTGAGACGCCGGTTCCGCGGGCGGCGGGGACACACGGCGGGAGCGCAGCCGCCGCCGTCAGCGCCTCCCGCCGCCGATTCGCGGTCAGGCAGCAGGCGGGGGAGCCCCCGGCGCGCGCGCCCGACGCGCCTGCGCGCGGGGCGTTAAATGGGTGCGGAGCGGGCGGCGCGAGGCCCCGGCTACGGCGGCTGAGCGGAGGCGGCGCCGGGCGGAGCAGGAGCGGGAGCGGCGGCGGTGGCGCGCGGGGCTGCGCGGGGCGGCCGGGGCTGGGGGGGCGGCGGCGGCAGCGCCGGCCCGGGGCGCGTGCGGCCCCTCAGTGAGGGCGGGCGGGGGAGAAGTGGGGCCGGCGGTCGGAGCAGGAAACGCCGCGGGCGGCGGTGAGGCCTTGAGCGGAGCGGAGCGGCGCGGGACACCCGCCGGTGAGTGCGGCCGGGCGGGGATCCGCTGAGTCACCTGCCCCGCTGCCGCCGTTCCCCCCCGCGGCTCCGGCGCCTCGGGACGGCGCCTGGGCCTCGCTGCCCCCGAGCCGCGGGGCGAGCGGCGCCCGACCCCTGCGGGCCCCGCGGGCTGTGTGGGGGTGCGGGTCCCGGCGGCCGCGCGCCCCGGCCGTGCCCTCACACCGATATTCCGTGTGCCGGAGCGCGGGACAGGGCCGGCCGCGCTGCCGGAGCCGCTCGGACCCTTCAGCGAGAGCCGCCTGGCTGGGCCGGGGGAAGGGGCAGGGTTGGGAGGGGACAGGCGCTGTTGGGGAACGTGCGTCTACTTTGCTGTGCCCAAGTGCTAAACTGACTCAGGCTGGAAAGAAAATGCACCCTCTAGAAAGGTACGTCTTAAAATCTGACGGGTTGGTTTTGTTTTAATTAGCTCCGCGGTCAAAGGCTTTGAAGTAACCATGGATAAAAGAGGAGGTGCAACAGAAACTGAAAATGGCGATGCTTTCCTGGAGCTGAACAGAACTACAACTAAATACCCACATCGTTACACAAAGGTTAGCTCACTCTCCTTCCCTCCCGGAGTTGTGCGTGGAACTCTCGGTCACAGGAGTAGAGTGGGAGGGGGAGGCTCCTGTGAGAGGGAAGCAGTGAGTTGAAAACTGAAAAGCCTTTGCCTGGATTAGGATTTGCAAGGTGATATCAAATGAGCAGCTTGTTAAATGCGATGCAGTTGTGCAATCTTGTCCTCGATATGCTTTTGATTCCCACCAACTTATTTTAATATCTGAGCATCCCACAGTATGTGCTGAGAGATTATTGTAGAGACTGAAATATGTTGTTCTACCAGCTATCCTCAAGCACTTTGTAGTTCTGCTTTCAGTGGTGTTCTTTTAAGAACTTGACCAAAACCGTTTCCTTGCAGTGGATGCCATTTCCTAGGAAGCTGTAGCACACTGGATCTTATTAGGACCTCTCATGTGTTTACTGGATGCCTTTTATAACTTTAGAATTGTTCATATTTGATTGCTGGAAGCTTAAACAGTTGTGACTCCAATCAGTGCTTAGTGTTTAAACCTTAGCACAGGTGCTTTTGTTTAACTGTGCTGCCTAAATATACGTATGAGTGGAAGAGCTAAATAACCCGCAAATGAAAACGAAATATTATTCCAGTATTGAGTGAGTTTGATGTGCTGTGGGGTTTAGGATTCAAATTTTGTTTGGAGTTTTGGTACCACTGCTGAAAAATGGCTTTGGAAAGAGTTTGTAATGGTGGTTGATTTTTTTCCCATGGCTGCAGGCTGTGGGAACAGGTGGTCATTGCTTTGTGAAAAGCTGTTAAGATACTTTGCAGCAAATGGCCTGAAGTGTGGAACAGGGTGAGACAGTTTACTGTTGCTGACTGTGTTATCTTTCTTGAGGAATTCGGAGCTGTTGGCTTTTCAGTAGGTTGTTTTTTAAAGGAAAAAAAATTATCATTGTAGCTCTGTTCTGTTGAGATAATAGAGCTCTGGCTTATTTTAAGTAGACATCAACAATAAACCACGTACTTCAGAATTGGCAAAACTTCATGGGAATAGTACAGCTTTCTAAATCTCTTTCTTTTTTAGAAAAGATGTGCCATTAACTTTTGAGGATGCAAAGTGTACTGTTATTTAGACCTAGTTAGTCAGTTAGTTGCTAAGTGAAAGAGAGGAGCTGTTTTTAAAACTCCCTTGCTGAAAGTGGCTTCTATTCTTTCAGTCTTGCTTAACTCTTCTTGTGTAGTAACTGAATGCAGCTTCAATTTCTGCTCTGCTTTTTAGGGCGATGTTCAGCCCATGCTGGTGGTGACTGTTTACTGAAACCAATGCATTTGTAACTTCAGTTTTGTTAATTCGGTGCCTATAGTTTCTGACCATGGTAAAATTACAGAACTAGTGCCAGAAGGTGCCTAAGTCTTGTTTATCAGTTGGTTTCCAAGGAGCTAAATCAAGAAATACCAGGAATCAGTCTGTGTTAAAATACTTTGCATCATATGGTTTCTCTACGTGTTACAGCTCAAATATTTTAAGGTGGTGAAGTAATTAACATTGCAGGGCATGTTCATGTGCTCCAGTTTCCTACTAATTAGAGATTGAGGGAACACTGTTTTGGGGTACATGCTGATGATTTGGAAAATGGAGTGATTTCCTTTAATGGTTTATATTCATTTACTACCAGTAGGAAAACATCTGGCTCATACTATAAGTAGTTCTAAGCTGTTTGCTTAAAACTGTTTGATAACAGCTAAGCACACTTTTCCCTCCAGCCTGCTTAGAATGTATGTGAATTAAACATAAAATCTCACAAGTGGAAGTGCCAGCATTTATCTCCTCTGGTACAGGAGTGCTGTACAGTTTAAGTTTTGTCTTTTCTAGTTCTTAGGAAGCTGTTCCTCCAAGGGTGCACAACTAATGAGTGAAAGGCAAGAAACAATTCAAATTTTCCTCACTTGAGTGGAAGAATTGTGATAGGATGTGAGTGAGAGCCTGTGGACTCCCTCTCGTGGCCAGCAAAACCACCCATTCCCAATCTGGTGATGGACAGGGTTGTTAATACTTGTAGTATCTGCATCAGGCTCTGATAGTATTACAGCACTGATGTTCCTCACAGATTGAGGTTTATTTTGGGAAGCTGTGGGCAGGGAGGCCAGGCTCCCTTTAATGGAGCTTTTAGCTGAGGTCTCATACAGGGTGATGCTTGGGGTGGTGGGAGATGTGTTAAGGTTTTGTCCAGCTACCAAGTTGCCATGTAGAACAAGTGTCAAACTCGCATAGTTAATGAACTGATTTTGATCACATGGGGAAAATGATGTAAAAGTTCTGAAGGGTATTGTGTGGAGTGTTGTATTTTGGGGGGAAGGGTAAAGAGATTTTTCAGTTTGGCTGATGTGTAGTGGCTGCTGTTAGGGTTTCTTTATCCATCCAGCTGCCCTCTGATCTCTGCACAGTTCTGAGTCACTTCAGAGCAGGTGGGAGTGAGGTAGTTGAAGAAAGGGGGTCTTGGGAGAGTTAGTGTAACTAGAAATGTGCATCTTAAGTGCATCAGTTAATGTTGCTTTAAAGCACTGATGGTCACACCATCAATAATGCTTTCTGAATGTAGCAAACTGCAGTGAGACTGCACTGGTTGCCAGCCAAGTGACTGCTCAGGGTGTGCAGTGGTAAACTAAGGGCTGTTCAAAGCTGCTAGAAATTGGGAAAGCACGTTATCATTCAGCTTTGATTTGGTGTTGGGTGGAATGGGTAACTGTGTAACACAATATACTCAGTCTTGGAGCTGGTGATGGTCAGAAATGGTAAGCTTCTCTGGAATTTCCAGATCTACACCAGTAAGTAGAATTGTGCTAATGCTTTTTTTTATCTGCTGAACCTTATATAGCATTAACCACAACAATTTTGATTCGTTCTTGAGAACTCACCAGTGCTGGAATCCATGATGCCTGTGTTGCTTATAAGCTGAACTGTCCAGGGAAATGAATACATAAACATTTATGGTGTGAGCACCCTTGGAGTGTTCATGAGTTCTGAACCTGGCCTAGTAAGGCTTAGTGTTTCCAGTAAGTGTTTGCTCAGTGGCCACTGATAGAACAGCTGAAATATAAACTTTCAGTGCTGTATTTCACAGGATGTGAAACAACATATTGGGAAACCTGGGCTGTCAAAACATTAAATTGAACAAGCAGTCTGGAATAGATGGTCTGAGTCACTTAAATCTTGTCTGGGTATGAATTGAAACTCATGGTCTTGATTTTTAATTTTTTTTTTCTAGGAGGAACTGCTGGATATTAAAGAGCGTCCCTACTCTAAGAAAAGACCTTCTTGTCTTTCTGAAAAATATGACAGGTATTTTCTTGATTATACAAAGCTATATACATTTCTTTCAAAATAAAAGTTTAAATTACAGGAAACACTTAGCTAAGAAGTGCTCTTATATTGATGGGAGGTATATGTACCACAAAGTTCATACTGCTCCAGAGTCCAGTTTTCAGAAGTGCTAATCTACTGGGAAGGGCTCAATGCTCTGGCCAGGGATTTTGTTCTTTGAACAGAGATTATTTTCTGCTGGATCTCTTAACTTCACACAACACAAGTCTTACAAACTTGCAGGAAAAAGTACCAAGAATATAGAGGGGTGTGTAGCACAGACTGGGTCTGGCTGTAACAAGCTGCTTTGCTTAGTGGATTACACTCCCATGTTGTCACTGTATCTCAGTAGAAAGTGGAGGTGAGTGTTCTTGGCTGGTGTTGGTAAGTTTATTAAGCAGTAATTTCTTTACTATTCAGATGAATTTTTTGTACAAGAGTGAGATTGAGGTAAAATTACCCAAATGCTTAAGAGCAGCACCATATGATCTACTTGAACTCTTTTTCAGTGTACCAGACAAGATTCACCAATAATGAGTTTTCTAAAATCTGATACTGGGTATTGTATTTCCTTGTGTTACAGAAGAGATCCAAATACTATGTGTGAAGTAATAAACCATAGTAAGGCAGATTTAGAAGTTGGATATGAAAGATAATTCACTTGTGCAGGTTGCTAACCAGTGAATTCTAGGTTTCCAGCAGCAGCATTATGAAGTATTTATTATACTACAAGGTAGCAAACAAAACAATCCTGCAAATTTATTTTCCTAGTGATGGTGTCTGGGATCCAGAGAAGTGGCATGCATCTTTATATCCAACTTCAGGAAGAACTTCACCAGTGGAAAGCTTTAAAAAAGACTTGGATTCAGATCGGACTTCTCTTATGCGCAGGATAGTAGGTGAGTGTGTTCGCCAGCACATGGCTCAAAACTGAGCCTGGGCTGTTGGCAAAACCTTTCTGTTGGGATGACACACAGGAGACTCAACAAGGGCTCTTAAAATTGTTTGACTGCATAGGATAGGAGTCAGAGAAATCATGGTTGTTCCAATTATGCTATAGTGGATTTTGTGGTGACTGTTACCTAAAACAGACTTGGGCAACAGTCAGTTATATCCTCCTGTTCTTGACATGTAATAGTGAATACATATGGAAAATGCAAGTGCTGGGACAATTTCCCTGCAACTAAGGCCTGAGTGCTTAGGAGGTCTATAGTGGGAAAGCAGGTACTTCCTAGGAGACCACAATAGTTCCTCAATACCCAACTGTAAATTTTTTGTTTGCACTTCCTGTGGTCTCAGCTAGGTCAGCTTCACAGAAATAAATCATGAGCATTTTCCTTTAAAAGCCCTGGGATAGCAGCAAGGCTATGGAACAGAAGGCTGCTATACAGACAACTCACTTGTCTTTACTACTACATTAAATTTAGTGCTTTTTGCGTTGTCTTTGACGTGCAGATCCAAGAGAGCGAGTGAAAGAAGATGACTTGGATGTAGTCCTGAGTCCCCAGAGGCGGAGCTTTGGGGGTGGCTGTCATGTGACTGCATCTGTCAGCTCCCGGCGGGCAGGGAGCCCCCTGGAGAAGGACAGCGACGGTGTCCGTGTGATCGGTGGCCGCAGGATTGGCAGTGGCAGGATCATCTCCTCCAGGAACTTCGACAAAGACCATCGTGGTGGGGATTCCAGGGATGCAAGAGACCGGGATCGTGACAGGGACTACAAAGATAAACGCTTCAGGGTTTGTTCCTTCTTTTCCTGATTGCATGTTAAATGCTAAAAGCACCAGAGGCAGGTGAGCTGCATGCAGCAGTTAAGTGTTCTGTGCAAGCGGCCCCTTTATTCTTAGGGTGTGAAGGGTGAGCACTTGTGCTTCAAAACTTAGGTACATTCCTTCAGAGAGCTCCACAGGGGTGCATGTAATACTGTTTATCAGACAAACCCTGCCTGTGGCTGACTTTTACCAGCAAGAGATTCAAAAGTCTAATAGTTCATTTGTTGTTCTTGACCCCTGGCAGTTGTCAGCAAGCACTGTCTTTAACCTCAGCAAATGGGAGCTTTTTGTGCTTTCAGGCTTTCTCTAATACTTTAAAAAAAAACAAAAAACTCTCAGGCTGCAAAACTGAGTTTATAGAAGCACTTGCAAATCAATAGTTTTTGGTGTCATGAAGCAGAAATTCGGCTGTGTAGCTTAAAATTTAAAAGCTTACAGAGCATACAGGGAGGTTGTATACACATTTAAAATACCCAGAACTGGTGTGAGTGTTGGAAGTTGGGGAAGAATCTTATGAAGCAGCATTTTATTAATGCTAATGGTTTTAATATCCTCCTTCAGAGGGAATTTGGTGACAGCAAACGTGTCTTTGGGGAGCGAAGAAGGAATGATTCCTACACTGAAGAGGAACCTGAGTGGTTTTCTGCTGGGCCTACAAGTCAGTCTGAAACCATTGAGCTCACAGGCTTTGATGATAAAATTTTGGAGGAAGATCACAAAGGAAGAAAACGTACAAGGCGACGCACAGCCTCACTGAAAGAAGGTAAGGGCGAATTGGTGGAGAAACAGCAGCAGCTGTTCAATTCCTACAACAGCTCTATGTGCTTGGTGTGCTCTAACAGCCCAGGCTGATCAGGATGCAGTTGTTTGTGCACAGTCCAATGGCAACTCTTATTTTTTGGAGCTAGATAGTCTTACCAGGCTGGAAGCTCTGTGCCAGGAGTTGTAGTGGGTGCAGTTTTCTCTTGCAGGAGCCAGCACAGTTTAACTGATGAGCTATCAGCTGGGGGCTGGGTTCCTTAGGCCTGTGCTTCTAATCCCTGGGCAAGTGCCTTAACTGTCAGGCACTGTTTCCACAGGAAATAGTCAAGTTCAGTGATTCAGCAGTCACTTGATTTTTCTTTTTAAGGCATAGAATGCAATGGTGGAGTGGCAGAAGAGGATGAAGTGCAAACTGTCCTTGCCAATGAGACTCCAGCAGATCAAGAAGTTCCTAGAGAAGCCGTTTTACAAGAACCAGCTCCAGGAGAGTTTGACTTCAATGAGTTCTTTAACTTGGATAAAAGTGTTCCTGGCCTGGCTTCAGTGAGTTTTCTGGGTTTTAGGACTGGGTATATTAATGAGAAGCATTTTTGCTGCATCTGCATTCTCTGAAAGCTAAAACTTCTTGCTTTGTGGAAGTTCCTTTATGAAGTGTGTAAGTTTAAGATGAATTTGCAGAGATTTAGCTTTGGAGTGTTAGGATGTTTCTGCCAAAGTGTTATCCCTGGGGCTGGCTCCATCTCCAAAGTAGGTGTTGGAGGCAGACCAGCTGACTGTTTTTCCTTTCTTTTGGTCACTACTTGAAGGCTCAAAATTGGCATTCTGAATGGATCTTCTTTGGTATTATTAAAGATATGTTCAGAGAAGATTCACTGTACAAATTTAGTCTAGCTGAAAACAACCTTTTCTATCTAAGTGTGGGAATTGCAGCAAACAGTTCTGTGCAGACTTCTGGCAGGCAGTGAGCCTGGAGACACTACTGGTAATTGCCTGAAAGGATGTATGTCTGGAAGGGTTTGAATATTTATTAAACCTTTAAGAGGTTAATTAATTTTTTAGAGCTATTGCTCCTGCGTTTGATGAACACAGCCTACCAATTCAATCAAAAGTCAAAAATTGTGTTTTGACTGCAAAGAAACAGACTCAGCATGGTTAAGAAATGTTGAGGTTTAAAAAAAAAAAAGGGATTTCTGACCTAATCTTTAATGTGGACAAGCTGCTTGCATTAGAAAAGAATCATCATGTGGTGCCAGTAATTTGACAAATACATGGAGTTCATTCTCCCTATCGAAGTTATAAATGGTTTCTTTAGACTTGATAATCTGATTTTCAGCATATGTGCAAGGTGGTGATTCCTTTCAAAAGCAAGAGCTCCCAGGTGAAAATACCTGCTGATGAAACAGATGGACAGATGTTATAACTTGTTGTAAAAGTGAGTTTCTTCATCCTGGTGATGTCTGTGACAAAGTGCAATCACAGATTTGTTTGTTTCTTAATTCTAATATGTTAGAGTCAAACAATCAAAACCAAATGAAGCAATACTATTACTTTTCTCTCTTGTAAATAGTGTTGAGTACTCCTTGTTTCAGAAAAAACAATTTCTCTGAGAGGAAGAAGCGGTTCTTCCTTTTGTCTAAAACTAAACATGCTGCCTGAAGCTGCATCTGTGCCTGTTGAGCCAGGCTTTAACTGGGTACTGTCTTGCAGGATAGGATAGGAGAAGCTTTAGTTTGAGTTGTTATATTTTTATAATGCACTGGTTTTTAAATACCTGGGGTTCTTTTGACACTTCTACTTTAAAATGGTGTAGTTAATGGTCTTTGGGTGCTCTGATTGTGCTTTTTCAGTTACAGTTTTACTGTGAGTAAATATTTGGTGTCAGTCAGATATGTACATAGGGTTATGTTAACTGACTGCAGGAAAAAAGCAGATCAAAGTTTTGAAACTCTGGGAGCAGTATCTAGTTGTCTGTAGCAGAAGAATCTTGATTGCACAGTAAAGCTTCTCAGATGTTGCTGATCTTGCTTATGTTACAATTTTTTTTTCCCCTCCTGTAGATGATAGAGGATGTGCTGGGGGAAGGTTCAGTGTCTGCCAGCAGGTTCAGCAGGTGGTTCTCTAATCCCAGTCGTTCTGGAAGTCGGTCAAGCAGCTTGAGATCTACCCCTCATGAGGAACTGGAGAGGCTAGCAGGTAAGGCTGCAGGACATTGCAGGGTCAGATAGCATCCTTCCACATTCTTTCTTACTCATTCAATAAGAAGATGGCAGATAAGGCTTTAGGACCTGAATTCTCTCACAGTTTAAGCACTTGGCATTCTTCTGGAAGCTCTTAGAGCAAGCAGCTGTAAGTTCTTTTTTTAATAAATGTTCTTGTCAGTGCTTCCTGATGACTTTCCAGCTGATCTTGGGCAAGGGGTGTGAGGCATAGCTTTGCAGTGACATGCTGAAGTTGGTTGCCAGTTTGTGTTCATCTTGAGCCATTGGGTTGGTAAACTGATGTCGCAGTGCTCCTGGTTTTGCTGTTTCAGGTCTAGAGCAAGCCATTCTCTCCCCTGGCCAGAACTCTGGAAACTACTTTGCTCCCATTCCATTGGAAGACCACTCTGAAAACAAAGTGGACATCCTAGAAATGCTACAGAAAGCCAAAGTGGACTTAAAACCTCTTCTCTCAAGTCTTTCAGCCAACAAGGAAAAGCTTAGAGAGAGCAGTAAGTGCCTCTTCAGCTATTGTCCAGTTCTTGTGATGCAGTATCTCCCAGCAAGAAGCTTGGTGTTCTGGAAACCTCAGCTGCTAAATCCAGCAGTAGGCAGTGTTATGGAGTTACTTACAGTACTGAAGACTCAGTATTCAGCAGCTCTCAGTGGTGTCAATATCATCAGTGACTCTTTTCATCCTAATCACAGGATGACATCAGGGCTTTATCAGACTGCTTTAGTGGCCAGAAACAATTATAAGATGGTGCAAGTCTTGATCTGAGTTTCCAGCTTTGTGTATGGCACTTGCATAAATTTTTTCATACTGGTGACTGGTAATGTCAGCTCTGAAACTGTGGCATTTAAACTCTGGTTTTACCAAAAACTGACAGTGTAAATCATCCTTGACAGTGTCTGTAATGGATCACATTGATCCATTAAGTGCCAATATCCAAGGAGTTGAACAGTGACTTGAGAATGTGGGGGTGTTTTCTAATTTTTTTTCAAAGATGCCTCTGGCTTAGAGATTTGCATGTCTGGGCCAATAGCATGCATGGAGTGTACAAAACGCATGTGTTCTGTGAAATCTTGAGATCTAATTCCACATGGGTTTCTCTTTGGCAAGCAGCATGTATTGCCATGTAAACTGCACTGAAGAACAAGTGATGCCCCTCTGATTAGTGTGAAGCAGCTAGGAAGGAAAGCATCTAAGCATTACAAATATTCTTAAGCATCCAGTCTGGGAATAGGGAGTGTTTGCTAACATGTGGAGAGCTTTCTTCATTTCACTTAAAGACTTGTAGTTCTGTTTCTGTTCTGCTTAGTCTGACTTTCCTACTAAAAACTTTCAGCTTTGATCCTCACAAACCAAGGATGAAGGAACAAAAATCTGTGGGAGAAGCTTCCATTCACTCTAATGTACCTGATGTGGGGTTCTGCATTCCCATAAAATGCTGTACAGCTCTTCAAGTGTTGTGGAGTTTTGAATTCCTCTCCACTAGCATCATGTTTACTCATGTTCCATGCTGCATGTCTGCATCATTGTTTCTTTTCTCCACCTTCTTGCCCAAATCTCCAGTAAATCTTATTTCTTTGGGCCAACATCTGCAACCCATGGCATGCTTCTGTCTCTTCTTCCTTTTCTTTTAAGGTGTCATACCTTGTGATGTGTGTTAGCTTGTCCATAAAGCATGTTTAGCCTTGATGTCAGGCACCAATAGGTGTTTATATATGTGTATATATATGCATATACTGGAAAAAAGTACTGCTAAGGGCACTGTACCTATATGGTGGTTATGCCATTGAAATCTTTCTATAAGAGCTTTAATTTCTGAGCAAAAAATCTACTTCAAACTTTATACACACTGAGCTTAAGTGTGTAACTGAGTCTCTAAAGTATCTAGATTTTTCCAGGTATGTATTCTTTCTACTTATGATAGCTTGCACTGTGGCTGTAAAACCATCTGGTCTCCTGGAGATGAATGAAACTTTGCTAATTGAAAAAGAACCAACTCAATTGTCACGTGAATGTTCTCTGTTAAATGCAGAGATGTAAAATGTAGTAACAATGTTTCTTGCAGGATAAATGAAAGAGTGAGAATTGAGTAGCTGAAGCCTAAACAGGTTCTCGTGGAGTCTTACATGGTAGTAGTTGTGCATGTCAATTCTCTGAATTTAGGTATATTAGATTGTCAGTCTAAACACAGGTCAGTCATGGTTTGACAGCTAGTATCAGTATCAAAAAATAAGTTTTTGGCTATTCCTAGTTTTCAAACAACTTCTATTCAACACCTGCACAAGAATTACTAGTTGACTTGAGAACAGAACTCTGGTTTACCTGTATTTTTATTGTATTTCTCAGCACATTCAGGAGTTGTACTTTCAGTGGAGGAAGTTGAAGCTGGGCTAAAAGGTCTGAAAGTGGATCAGGAGGGGAAAATTGCCACTCCCTTTATGGCTGAGCAAATGGAA
Organism: Sturnus vulgaris; assembly: GCF_052056855.1. NCBI lineage: Eukaryota > Metazoa > Chordata > Aves > Passeriformes > Sturnidae > Sturnus > Sturnus vulgaris. Next base: position 10,801,954 of record NC_142261.1, on the reverse strand, counting down.
GAAGCCCTGAATGTCAGTGGCTCCAGACAGATGAAGAAGGATGGGGACATGACTGCATTTAACAAACTCGTCAGCAGCATGAAGGCAAGCGGGACTCTGCCTTCCCAGCCCAAAGTCAGTGTAAGTGGCAGCCAGTGGCTCTGGTGACCTGTGCTAACACAGGGCTAACCCCAACCCTTACCTGAAGCCCAGATGTTTTTAGTGACCTTTGTTTAGTAGAGCTATGTCAGTGAACAATCTGTTATTTTACACTTCTAACATCACTTGTTCTAAGATGTAACTGAAGTGAATACTTGTTAGCTGGAAGATTAATATTAAACCATAGATGACAGTAAGGTTTAGACTGCAAGGGGTTGTAGGATGAAATTTCATCCTGCCACTAACTGCCTAAACAGTATGCTTGACCCAGAAGCTGTCAGTAAATATTTCTGGCACCAGCAGATACTTCTAACAACTGAGTGGGTCTAAAGCATGTGTTTTCCCTGCCAAACTATGCCCAAGGACTTCTAGATTCATCCCACTTCACTAGAAGATAGTGAAGAATATAAATCTGCCCTGTTAAGAATTTGCAGATTGATCTCAGACTTAAATCAAGACTTTTGCTTATGGGTGTCTCTTTACATTAATGTGCAGTTTTGATGCACAGAAGAGTATCTTAAATTTCTTTAACATACAAACACTTAAGTTTGTACATATTTTCAGTTAACCAACGGCTCAGTATTCCATCTCCAGTTTATACAATTAGATAAATTCATATATATGACCCAAACTTGAATGAAGTACAGTGGGATACCTGTATGCAATCTAGCACAGGGTGTTTTTCTTAGATAGGGGAGATTTGTGAGCCAGCTCAGCTCTTTAACTTTGCTGAAGTTTTATTTGGCTGATGTTCTAACAGAACAGATAAAACTATTTATGTCACTGAGACAAATGTAGGCAGTCTCTTAATGAGCTTGGTTGTATCTATATCTAATTTACAGTGTTTTTATTTTCTTAGCAGAGCCTTGAAAGCCACTTAATGTCACCTCCAGAGATGTCAGGCCAGCCTCTATCAAAGAATATTCTGCAGGTATTCTTACTGGGGGGAGGGAAGTACTTAAAAGCATATCCCCAATGGGAAAACAGAAATTATTTGAAAATAAGGCATTTAAGGCAATTATGGGATCGGTAGTCAGACTAAAGAGAAAAAAGAGCCAGGGACTAGATCAGTTTAGCTAAAAATTTGTCTTGTCGTGTTATTTCCTGTAATTCCAACTTGGAAATGAAAAGCTTGCTGAGTGCCTAGGTCTGGGCAAACCAGGATTGGTGTCTCTGGTTGCACAAGTCCCCCTTGCCTCTAAATTGCTGTAAATAGGGCAGCCTGTAGTGTAGCAAAATGAGCTTGTTTGTGTAAATTTGTCATATTTTGAATGTTCTTTCTTTACTTATTCTTAGGAACTTCTTGGTCCACCCATTACCAGACCTGCTTCATCGAATGTCCTGAGTGGCCTGATGGGGGGTTTGGAGCCTGCAGCCTCTCTGCTGACACAAAGAGCCCCTTCTCCCCCCATTCCACCTGTGTTCCCAACACGAGCTGCTTCTGCAGATTACCTGCGCCATAGAATATCTTCACCCATTGGTGAGGCTGCTTGCAAAGTGGGTTTTTATTACTTAAGGGTTTTTTAAGACTGCTTTACAGAGCAATAAGAACTTCCTGGCACTTGGTGGGCAACTAGGGCAGTGTCTGCCTTTTGAGTGCAAAGTACCCTTTCACTTTTTAATGTTAAATTTATCACCCAGATCTGACAGTGAATTTTGGTGTGGAATAATATGCTCAGCTACTGTGTAAGAATAACTTTCAAGGACTGCTTGGCCATTTGTACTACAAATTACTACCAGCAGCCTCCTTTGTAGCTCTCCAGCTCTGTGGCAAGGAAGAGATGTAGTTCTGTGTGGATTTAAGGGGTGAGCTGAGAGTCTTCACAAAGAATCCTTAATTCATGTAGCATTATTTTACTTTGGGTTATGTATTCTATGTATTTAAAGAAACTGTTAGTACTTTTAAATACAACTGTTAAATATTCTTTAGGTTTTGGACAAGGTTCTCAGCAATTGCTTGGTGATCCATTTCCAGGTGTAAGGAAACCCATGAGCCCAGTTGCTGCACAGGTTAGATGACATGCTTTTTGCTTAATATATTTGCATCTCTTTGTGTTCTGTGGTCTAGAACTAACTTGTGGAAACACTTAGCTGTTGCATCCAGATATTTGTGCTTCGTTAAGTTTACTCTGAGTGTGAGGATGCAAAGTCTAATTTAGTACGGTCTCAAAACCTCATTGCAATTTGGCCCATCTTAGAGTACCTCAAGTACAAGATTTTTTTGAAGCTGCTGCTCCCTATTAATAAAACAGAGACTGATGGGCAGATGTTGGTGAAGACATTAGTAGCTTTTGCAATCAATCTTCAATATCTTAAAAAAAACCCAACCAAATACAGGCTTTGACTTGTGTGTTTTCTATGCAACTCTACCTCAGATGAGTCCCCTGGAGATCCAGCAAGCTGCATTAGAGGGATTGGCACTCCCACATGACTTGGCCATACATGCAGCAAATTTCTATCAGCATGGCTTTGGTAAACCACAAATGGACAAAAGCAGAGATGGCTACAGAAACAGGTGAGCACCTGACTGCAGAATTTAAGGGGTTTGCTGTTAACTGATTTTTAATGTGATTGTCTTTCAGTAAATATTAGCACTAGTCACTCAGGATTGCATTGGTTCTTGGCAGTGCTGCCTTAGAAGAGGCTCTGCTCTTGGCACAAAATCTGACTCCCTGTTCCTTCACAGGCAGCAGCGAGTGACCAAATCCCCTGCCCCAGGACACAGAGGGAATGCATCTTCTCCAGCCCCTGCAGCATCCATCACGAGCATGGTCAGTACCTGATGTTCTGAGGTTGTAGGTTGTGAAAGTGTCTGCAGTAACCAGATTATAGCCATGGTAATCGATGGGAGAAAGGAAAGCCATCATATTCATGTTGTGTCTGTGGCCACGTGATACAGGAATGAGTTTCCCTTCGTGCTTAACTGAATGTCTTCACCTTGGAAAAGAACCTTTTCTGGCCACTCTCTTATCTGAAACTGAAGAAACACCATTAATGTTACCTTGACCTCATATTTTGAAACCAAATTAAGGTCATTATGAAAACGCAAGCCATCATATTTTGGTGCTTAAATTTTCAGAAGACAAGTGGCTGAAAGCCATGAGATGCTTCAGAGAACACTGGTGTTTGGGTATGAAGTGTTTGACCTAAGTGTCTGTGGGTTGAAATAATGCCTAGGAGCTTCAGGGTCACTTTGAAAATGAGTAAAATCTCAAAGCCAAGCTGTTGCTTCTCTGCCTTCATTACTGTGTAGAATGCAACTTTAATCCAAATTTTCCAATTAATCAGTCAAGTACTTGCAGCTCAGGACTGACACAGACTATCACCTGCCACATGAAACAAGTAATACAAGTTTACATTCCAAATGAGTGACTTCCACAGGTACTATGAAACTTTGAATAGGGGAAAAACCCAAATGAGGCAATTGTTCTCTGCAGAACATCAATCCTGAGTTAATGCAGATAAAGCAGCTCTACAGGAATACCTATGGAGCTGTTTTTCTGGTCAATAGCAAAGAGAAAACTGTAACTTACACTACAGCTCAGCTGTTTTGTTTCAAGCCTGTTAAGGTGCATTTAACTGAGAACAGCTGCAGATTTTGATACTGGACTTGCAAAAAAAGTCTAATGAGAAATGCTTAAACTATAGAATAAAGCTATGAAATGAGGTGAAGTAGAATCATGGGCACACAGCAGCTGATTCAAAAGAGCTTTAAATGGAAAGGATGTGCTAGAATTGGTGTCCACCCACAACTGAGATATTGTGGCCTGGATAATGAACACTGGGTGAGGCTTTGGTTCTTACTGTGTTCTCTGCAGCTGTCTCCTTCTTTCACACCTACCTCGGTGATTCGCAAGATGTATGAGAGCAAGGAAAAAAGCAAAGAGGATCCAGTTTCTGGGAAAATGAAAATCAGTGATGTTAAAGATGAAAATCAGAGACCAAATGAAGGTATTGTAATGGCTTTAAAATACCACAAACAAAAGGGATTTGGAATAGACTCAGGTTGTCTCAGCACGTAACACACCCTTTAGACATTGCTGATCTGTGGAGATGAGGAGGGTGTAGAAGTGAGGGGCCATATGGGAGGAGGGGGTCAGAGCTATGGAGGGGATACTCTTCCAATAGTGCTGGGGCTTAATCCCTATTTCTTATCAACTTCTGAGCAACACAGAGGGCTGGACCAAACTTTTCAACTTTGATGAACAAGCACAGTGACAATAATGCCTCCATAGCTCTCTATACCAGTAATTGAAAACTTAGACTTGTCTTGAGATAACTGAACAGTCAAAGCTGAGACCAGTTAAGCTCTTAAGTGTAGCAGATCGGGGAAGCATTTTGTCACCCAAACTGATGTAAGAGGCTATTAAAAGGAAATGCTCAACACCAGTTGCCTGACCTAGTCTGACTGACCTGGCCAGTGGCCAAGGCATTGTGCTTCAGTGCTGGTAGCTGCAGAGGCAGCTTGCAGTTCGTGGTAGCTGTCCAACTGAAATACCTCCACTGTAGTAGTTGATGCCAAGGTATTTTAGGCTTTGTCTAACTCATCTGGATGGTCTGTGGAAGTAGCTTCTAGAGGTGCTTTAGTGTTCCAAATCTTGCTAAGCAGGTGTCAGATATAGAAAGCTGCTGTTAACTCCCAAACACAACTAAACTGAAAAACCACCTTTGGCCAGACTTCTGGCACAACTCCAACTTAGAAACTTGTCTAGGGAGGATCTCTTGTACCTCCCATCACCTTTGGCACTGACTTATCCATGCTGCCCTTTCAAAATTCCTAAGAAAAAGGAAAAATAAGAATTAACATTGGAGTTACTGCTGATTCTGATCTAAGTTTCCTGTAAAGGGATTTCTGTGGAACATACTGCTTCTCATTACTCTTTTGAAATAATTTGGCCAGAAGCACCCAGAAAAAAAGAGGCTTGCTATTAAATATATACAATTACAGCTCAGCTAGTTCTGGAATCTAACTATCAAATCCAGTCATTAGGCTTTAATTTTCATTAGGTGCAATCTCTAGCTGTGGACTGTAATAGCTGTATTCAATTCTAGCTACAGATAACCTACTGTCTAGTTCTGTGGAGAATGCAGATCAAGGAACTTTGCCCACCTTAGGTACCAAACTACCTGCACTGCAACGCTCTGCATGTTCCACACCTCTTACCCAAGCAAATCGTTGCACCAAAGAGCAAGACTACAGGCCCAAATCAGCTGGTAGGAAGACTCCTACAATGGCCTCCCCAGTACCAGGAGGCCCTTTCCTTCGTCCTGTTCATCAAGTACCCCTTGTTCCCCATGTACCACTTGTACGACCTGCTCATCAACTGCACCCAGGATTGGTCCAGAGAATGATGGCACAGGGGGTCCATCCGCAGCATCTTCCTCTGCTGCAAGCAGGTAATCCATACTCTTTTTCCTGTTAATGCATGTTCTCTCTGAGACTGACTTTGTGTTAGGAACAGCACAAACTGATACTACTGGTAGTCTTTATTATATCAGAACTTACCTTTAAAATCAGACAATAAATTCCAACCCTTCTAAATACATATGTTTTGTTTTGCATTAAGTTCCTTATGCTTATCAGGTAAGAATTTTTCTTGCTCATGTTCAACAGGTATGCTTCCTCCTGGAGTGGACCTGTCTCACTTGCAGGGAATATCTGCTCCCATCCTTGGCCAGCCTTTTTATCCACTACCAACAGCAAGCCATCACATCCTAAATCCACGCTCGGGGACGCCTTTGCAGCTTGCCATGATGCAACAGCAGCTACAACGATCAGGTAGGCTAAGATAAACAGGAGGAGTGTGAGTTCTAAAAGGCTACTTTCTGGGGTGTTGAATGCACTGTGCTAGCAGGAAGCTAATTTAATTTAGTTATTCATGATCGCTAACCTTGTGTGGGTCTCAAGTGGTTTGGGCCACTGCAGGCAGTTATGCCAGAACAAAGTCCAAGTGAAGTGTTTGGTTTCAGAACATGTGTTGCTACTGACAGATCTGACTCTTGCAGCATGTGTCCAGGCTTTCAGCCTTCCTGGGTCACAGGCCACCCACCTTCTCCAGGGAAATGCTATTTGATCCTGGTCTTCCCTTCAAACCCGCGTGCACCGTGTCCGGAACTGGCAGTGTCAGGCCATTTATGGGAGTACTAATGAAAATAAACACGTGGTACCTGGACTTCCTGGGGCTCATAGAATGAATAAAAGCCACATTCAGCTCACATGCCTTATCAGGTGATAGCTCGAGGGCAAATCTGTGCTGGGTGTTACTCCACCTCTAATAGCTTTACATTTCACAGGCTCTGGAGCACAGGGATCACCTGCTGGTGCACAAACAGCCCCTCAAAACGTGCTGCCTCGGACTGGATTATCTCACGGGCACACACAGCTTGACCATCGCCCCAGCCAGAGAAGTGGCTCTCCCATTGGCCTTGCAAAATGGTTTGGTTCAGATGTCTTGCAGCAGCCTCTTCCATCCATGCCATCCAAAGTCATCAGTGTAGATGAACTGGAATACCGGCAGTGAACAGTGACCACTGGGTGGAACACTTGTGATTCTTTAGACTGGATGAAAATGTCCATAGTCAGGACTTCACCTCTGTTTGGTTTTTTGAGGCTTTTATTTTTAGCACTCTGTGCAAAATTTCCTTTTGAGAGACTAAAGCACATGGCACCTGTTCTGGTCTCATGTCTGCATCAAGACTAAAGGATCCATTATGGCTTGGATAGTGAAGCCTGAAGAAATTTAGATGCACGACAAAGCCAGTTTAATCCTGGAAGTGTCTATTTTTTTTGTTTGTTTTTGTAAGATATGTGAATGAAGTGCTGATATTCTCTAGTGTAGAGGTAGCAGCTATGGATTCCTTCTGCAGAAAACTACATGTATAGACCCTTCTGTACAGACTTGTGTATAAACAATCTTTTGTACATACACACCTAGAATAGCCTTTTTGAATCTATACAGCTGTACATAAGAGTAGCTGGTTAACAGTTGAGCTTTAGTTGTGCCTATGGTTTGGACCTTTCTCCATTGTACGTGTGGGACTTTCTTTAAGATTAAAGTTGCATATCCTAAGTGTGAGTGAACAGGATGAAGTTGCTTTGCCTTTTCTTGCTGCTCATCTCCTCTAGGTCTCCCTCTCACATTTTTCTGTCACGTACTGTGCACTCAGTGTAGCTAAAGTGTCAAAGTAAAAGCCCACATCTTGCTGTCTATGTAACAAAGGTCTGATTCCCTGTGACTCTTGCCACCAAATGAGAGAATTGTTTAGTCTTCAGAAGCCTTGAGGATGGGACCTGGTGCAGTCATGATAAAGCCAGATGTTCAGTCTGTAGGTACCTACTGGTTGTTGCTCTTTCAAGAGGGCTGGTGCTGGTTCTTATTTAGCTGCAGTATTTTCCTTGTTTTAATCTTTCAAGCCAGTTACTAAAGGTCATCAAAATGGAGCCTTGGAATCCTCACCCTTCAACTCCTCAGTCATAGCTGTGGATATTCTGTACTGCCTTCAGTGCTGTTCATAGAAGGGAGTCCCAAGAACTGTCCTCAATCTAGTGTGCATCTGGTGATGCCATTACTGTGAAACTTGCCTTTGGAGTCTTGTGGCTTGAAAGGGGGAGGATATTGGGGTAGTTTTGTGATCTTACTGTGTATATTTGGTTTTAAAATACTATGTTCCTTTTAAGCCTGTTTCACTTCCCTGAACAGTTCAATGTTCTCTTCCATCCTTCTGCATGGTTGCTCACTTCACTCCCTCACTTGTGTTGAGTCTAGTACTGCTGTCATGTCCTCTACCTAGCTTAGGCCATTGTGCTCTTTTAAGAGGTGAAAGTAAAACCAGAACTCTCACAGACTTGCTCTTTCTTAGGTCTCACTGAAAGCAAAACCAGCAGCAGGAAGAAAAAAAAAAAAAAATCACTTGTCTGTATTATAACCCTTGCCAGCGTGCTGTGGTGGTTTGTTTCAGTCCAGCAGAGACAGAGTTGTATGGAAATAGCAAGCTGAAATCTCCAACGTGGAAGTGTTGGAAGTCACCCGTACTTCTAGTGGTTGTTCCCAAAACAATCCCTGTAAAACATGCAATCACCAGCTTGTCCCTGTAAGATTGTTTTCATACTTTTTTAACTTGACACTTTCCCAGTAACATTCTGTAAATAAAGTTGATTCTACCAGCTCTCTGTATCAATTGCTCTTGTACTAAAGTGTCAGAATACTGATATTTTTTTTTTTTTCCCCCCACTCTTCTTGTGGGTAAGATGGAACTGGGGTTTGAGTTAAGATGCAGAAAACTTCAATTAGTCCAGGGGTGGAGAGGATCAGTCTGCTTTGGTAAGAGTAACTGGCCTCACTGATATGACCCAGGATGGAATTGCTGCATTCAAATGTCATGGTTGAGTGTGAGGAATTGAGGCTCAGTGTATTAGAGGCTGTAAAACTTAACTAGCTTTAAATAAAGTATGAATGTGAGGAAACAGCAGTAAAACCCCATCTGACTAACAGCCTCATCTTCTGCCCCTTCCACTCAGGCTCATAAACCAAGCACACCTGCAGCAGTTCAACTCACTTATGCAGAGATCTAGAAAAAGTACAGGTAGAAATGCCTGGAGTAGAATCAAGGCTTGGCTGTTTCCTTACCAGGCTGAATAGCAGTCACTGTTCCATGGATTTAGTGCTTGAGTGGGTGTCTCCAATCACTTTGTCTTCTTGAATGTATAATAACAGGAGGGGGAGTGTTTTTTGTGCATCTAAATAAACACCCCTATAATTAGACACCCCTACTTCCTTTTTGTAGGAGAGCAAATGCTGGAGGCTGATGCATTTGAGAAGTGCTCTTGACATGAGCTAAAAGCTCATCTCTATTAAGCAACAGAACCACTCTAAGACCAATGTGCTTCTCTTGGGCACCTTACTTCTTTATCTAGGCAGGAAATTCTTTCAAGAAAACTTAAAAGCCTCCAGTCATACAAGCAGCTAGCTCACTTCCACTAGTCTAAACAATTGAAAAGCAACTGCTCCTGAGCAGAACTGCCCAGTTTTTCCACAACTGCAGGACTATTTATAGCCTTGAACTATTCCAACAAGAACACTTTCAGATAAAGGCAGCTGGAACTCTGTCCTCTAGCATTGTTTCATAAGATATAGTTCTCTAGCCTTTGCTTTTCATGTTTTGTTCTTAGAACAAAATAATTCCTGATGTGTGAACATTTTTCTAATTTTGAAAGACATGTACATGCAGCAGAACCTTATCCCTGTAACCAAAGCTGCTTGTAAGATTTTTGCCCTTGTGAAAGTCACTTAACCAGAGTTTTTCATCTCTAAGTTCTGCTGGAACAAGCCACTGCAGTGTAAGTTAGCCAGAAACATCACTTTTACCATGCAGCAAAGCACTCTAATAGAAAGCCATTTCTAAATCAAAACGGGGGGAGGGGGGCTGTCATTTACAATTAATGACAAATTTCAGGCACAGCAAACCATGTAAGAATAAGTTTATTTCTTCACAATCTGAATAACGTCCTCATCTTCAAGAGTATGGTCTTTACCAACTTTTTGAGGGTTGTGTTTAACAGATGAACCCCAGACCAGTGCACTGAAAGAAGAAAAATCAAATTGAAGAGGCTCAGAAGTATGATATGCAAGCAGAACAGCAGCTATTTCTGTCACAAAGCTAATACAGAAAGCAATGCTTCAGAGCTATTTTTATTCTCCTGTAAGTACCTGGCTGAATGGTTGGTGTGAACCAGCGTTAGAAGCAGATCAAAACAAAGCCTGAAGTTGTTCTGAGTGCCCAAGTGCATGGGACAGTGGCTTGCAATGCTGTGTCTAGTGCTACTTTTAAACAGCAAAATAAATTTTTCTACACAAAGGAGACAGTTGTAGGAAAGAGCATGAGAACATCAAATACAGTAACTGAAGTACTAAGTTTGATTATCAGGCAGATTTCTTCAATTTAACATTAAAAAATATCCTGGTATTCCCTTTTAGTTTAAAAGAGGATGAAATAATATACCTGAAGGCAAGTTATTTTCTATTCTATATATTCTTTTGCAATAATACTTACTATTTAAAGTCTTTTATGAGATTTTTGTGGATCTTCATGCAAAAATCCTCCACTGTGGTCTTGCAGGAAGGTAGCACCACAGGAGAGCTGTAGTCTGGGAGCTGCCCTTTAGGTTTGGTGTAGCTGTAACACAGATGGAACCATCAGTCAATACCAAAACTTTCTTTTTCAAACCCATCATGACATTTCATTAGTGATTTGCACTGTCACCCTCGGTGTGTGGGCCAAGTCCCACTACTCCAGTGGTGACAATGGATACACTCTAAAACGTTTGGTGGACCTAAGCTGAAAATGCATCTGGGCAGCCAGTGGCTGCACTGGGCTCTCCCTTTTAACTGTAAAGGTTTCTCACTTGTGAGCTTTCTGAAGGTGCTTTAAAAAAAGCCAAATAGCAATAGTTGTTGGAAAAGAACATCTTTAGTATTATGGTTCCAAGTTCCATTTTTTTTTTCTATGAAAACTTCAACATCTATTCGAAAAAGCACCTGGTGAAGTCTCTAGCATAGATACCTAGACCACACATACAAGGGATTGTGAAATGCCTTTTCACAATATATTCTATATTATTACAAGAAGATAGATATAAATTTGAAAGACAGTAATTATTATGTGTAGTAGTAAATTCATTTTTAAGTTCATCCAAAAATGCCTATGAATTATGAGGTAAACCTGGAATAACTTGTAGTAAAAATATCTGAAATTCTAGTTCAAAGTTCTGTCAAGAGAGCTGCATCCATGACAGACGGAAAAGATGATTACACCTGGAATCACAGTGTTACCACGAAGTTTGACTAGAGTTCCATGTTTTCAGGAATTTTTTAAGATATGCTTTTGTCTTGGTTTCACAAGGCTCTCATTTAATTCCCCTACAAATTCAAAGCAGCACTTGTGGCTATCACACAACAGCTAAGACGAGCACAATTTCTGCGTTTAAAGCAAACACCAGTTAGCAGAAAAGCATTATAAAATGTTCCTCATCCACTCCCGAGACCTTTTTCAATCTCAGCCACACACTCAACTCCACAGAAAGCAGCAATTTTGACTCACATTCGGACTAGTTTCAAGTAGTCCCAGATTTTCTCCAGCAGATCATCAAAGTTCCAGCGATGATGAGCAGATATCGGTACACAGTGGGGTACTTTGTAAATGATATCTAGCTCTTCAATGGAAATTTGGTCAATTTTATTTAGGACATAAATGCATGGGATGTAAACCCTGCAAAGAGAAAGAAATTGTTAGAGCAACCTAACAGCAGCACGCTGCTACCTGCACTGCAAAGAAAAAATGTTTTTAGAAAGCTTATCCCTATGTTGGTGCCACGTTGGTGGCTCAGCTTCTGTGGGAAGCAAACCCAAAAGCCAGTTATTTTCTCTGGAACACAGACTGCACACATTCCACAGGCAGGGAGCCAGGAGTACCTGTTTCCTTCCACAACGTCAATCAGGTCATCGGCAGTGGCGTCGCTGCGCAGTGTGACGTCAGCATTGTGGATTTTGTACTCTGCTAAGATGCTCTTCACTGTCTCAGTATCCAGCTCACTCTGAGGACACTGAACAGACAGACACAGTGTTAAGGAATGGCACAGCTAACAGCCAAATCATGTATTACAATTAACAGTGCTGTCACCCAGCAACCACCTAATATACATCACTAGAAAGAACAGCTGCATTTTAAGTTACTGGACATGACTGATTTCATCATAGCTGGTCTGACCAGAGGGAAAAACAGACTTAAATCCTAACAACTTCATTTTTATTAATGCCCCACTGAGACCTGCAATCAGACATTTCAGAAGCAGTGTTTCCTTCCAGTTTGGGACCAGATGCAACACAAACCCACAGATCTAGTTCAGAGCCCTGACAACTACACTTTAGGTACTCAGAGCACAGTGTTCTGACTTTTGGTATCTCTGGCTATTTCTGTGCTTTTAAATATTCAGGGAAATGGACTGCAAGGCCTGAAACTCTGAGCAATACTCTCTGGAAGAACATTGCAGCCAGCAAGTAAGAGGCAGGTTTTGCACACTCTCCTTTGGATCTCAAACTTGTGACGTGTGGAAAGCAACCGAGGTTCTGTTTTGAGGGCACGGAAGTGATCAGGCTCCAGGAGAGCTGTGGATGGCCTCTAAGGAAAGTATGTGACTGCAGCACAGCTGCAGGAAGTGCAGGACAGCAGTTCAGCTCCTAAAGAAATCCCAACACAGCATGGTCCCAGACATACCATCAACTACAAATGCCTCTTTCTTCAAGCAATTTGTTTTTTAATTTTGGTTAAAGAAAACTTCCAACTTACTGTGGCTGTAAGGTTAATGCCTCCTTTATCCTTTTTTTTAAAGCCAATATTGGGGGGCTTACTATTCAGACGAATTCCAAATCCCTCCAGTTCATTCTCAATTATTTTCTTGTGGCCAAGAGGTTTCAGCACGTCCAGAACAATCAGAATAAGATTACAAGTTCGAGCAACTAAGAATCAGAAAAAGAAAGCCACCTCTCAAAAAGCATGCTCACACAGCCTGAGACAAACCAACCACAATATGGCTCAGTGGAGTGATGGCATTATGAAAGCCCTGAAGGCCAGCATATTGGTTATTTTTAAATACCAGTGTAGGACTGAAGTTTATTGTGCTGGCCAAGCATCACTGATAGACAGATCTTTACATGCTGTAAGAATGACAGAGGCTGGAAAAAATCTTCCTGTCTCCATTCAGATACCAGACTGAGGACAATTAACTGGGTGAGGAAATGAAAACAGCAGCCTTGTTTAGGATGGGATCAGATCTACCTGCAAAACTGGCAAAGTGTTTTCACTGAAGTGTCAATGCAAAGCACAACCCAGCAAGTGCACAAAGCCAGAACAGAAAACAACAATATGAAAGCAGCTACTGCCTCTCAGCAGGCAACTCAAGTCCAGCAAACAATCCAGCTTTTTTAAGAAACTAGAAACAGTGATTCAACCCTCCATTCTCCTGTACTGTCTTAAATGAACCAGTGACAGGCTGCTGTCTCCAGCTCTAACATACTCACCTGCAATGACCTGCCGTCCTCTGCCTTTACCATCTTTGGCACCTTCAATAATTCCTGGCAGATCAAGCAGCTATTTGTTCATAGGAAGGAAAGTATCACATGAGAAAAGTATTCTTCATTAAATCAATCCTACTTTTACCCTTCTAAACCAGCTGACTCTACTGCAAATCTGAACAGAGTATGACAAGACTGTTTCCCATTTGATTGTTATATATTGTATTATCCCATGTGCCCTATTGGTACAGTGGAGCAGATAATCTCATAGGGAATAATTAGAACTACTGCTGAAATTCTTCCCAGAGCAAAGTGAAAAGCAGGGAAAAATCCATACCTCATGGAAACATTTCCAAGGTATTCTCAAATACTTTTACACATCACTTTTAACCTGCAAATGTCAGGCCAGACCACTCAACCCTAACAGCACAGCATCTACAGAGCCCAGCTTACCCTCACAGACACAAGATCTCACCTGGATCTTTGCTCCTTTGTACCTAATGACTCCAGGAACAGTAGTCAGTGTAGTGAATTCATAGGCTGCCACTTCAGAATACACACCAGCAAGATTACTTAGAAGAGTGGATTTCCCCACTGATGGAAAACCCACAAACCCAATGCGGGCATCACCCGTCTTTGCAACATCAAAACCTGTAAATAAGGAGTAGAAGTATTTGTCTAATGATTGACATTTTCTATCTTCTAATGTTCTGGACAGCAGATACACTATTATTTTTAATACTGCCTGAACAAAAGCCAAGTAAGCTTTCCTAGAAGAAGGATGAGGGTGGGAAACAGATTGTTCACAATCTTTATTGCCTTGCACCACCTTGTCTCTGTAGCATTCCATGACATAAAATCTTGGCTGCAAAGCTTCACAGTAGACTGTATTTGACTTGAGTCTAAGTGAAGCATTTCCTTTAAGCACTGCAGCTTAGAAAATCCACAACTTCATATATAAAAACAGGTGGCTGCTGCAAAGGTGCTTCTTCATGTAAAAGCCTTAAGACTTCTGCAAACACCAGATTATATGAGCCAAAATATAAAAGCACTTCCATCTACACTTCAGGCTCCAGTTCAGTCCTAGGAAAGGCCACTGATCATGGTTAGAGGTCCTGTACCGGGTAGGACAAGAGGAACTGAGGACGGAACAGGCTGCCCAGAGAAGCTGTGGCTGCCCCATTTCTGCAAGTGTTCAAGGCCAGGTTAAATAGGGCTCTGAGCAATCTGATCTAGTGGAACGTGTCTCTGCCATGACAGGATCTAGAACGAAATGATCTTTAAGGTCTCTTCCAACCAACCCCTTCTGTGATTCTACGACTGTTTAGCAGATAATCTGACATGATTTATGCGGACAAGAGCCCCCAGCTAGATTGACTTCCGTCACACCTCCCGCACTTCGGCAGCTCCTGCATAGACAACGCACCTTCCCCGGGGCCGCCGCCGCCGCCTCCCTTGGGGGTGATGAGCTCCCGGCGCAGCTTGGCCAGACGGGCCTTCAGCAGCCCCAGGTGGTGGGCGGTGGCCTTGTTCTTCTGCGTCCGGGCCATCTGCAACGGCACAGGACCGAGGGTTCGCACCGGGAGGACCCTGCCGCCCTCGGCCCCTGCGCGACGCCCGGGGACAGGGCCCCGCCACCCCTCCACGGCGCGGCCCAGCGGCCGTCCCCCTCCCCGGCCCAAGCCCCGCATCCTCCCCGTTCGGCGCTCCGTGCCCGGCTCATCCCGCGAGAGGCGGGGGGCGGCGGTGCGGTACCTCCGCCTCAATCTCCGCGATCTTGGCCAGGGTGCCGCTCATGGTGGCGTCGGGCCCGGCCCTCCCGGCCGCCCCTCAGCGCCGCCGCTCCTCGCGCACCGGTCGCGGCCGCGCACGCGCACGGCGACCTCTCGCGAGAGGCGGCGGGCGGGAAAGGCCGCGCGGCGCGCGCCGCCGGCTTCGCGCGCTGCCCTGAGGGGAGGCGGCGTAGCGCCCCCTGGGCCGTGCGCGGAGCGCGCGCCGCCTCACAGAAAGAGCGGGGAGCGCTGTGAGGGGCGAGTGTGAAGGAGAGGTGCCCAACTGTGGGATCGGTGTGTGTGAGGGATCCATATGTGTGAGGGATCGGTGTGTCTGGGAGATCCATGTGTGAGGGATCCGTATGTGTGAGAGATCTGTGTGTCTGAGGGATCGGTGTGTCTGGGGGATCCGTGTGTGTGAGGGATCCTTGTGTGTGAGGGGGATTGGTGTGTGTGAGGGATCCTTTTGTGTGAGGCATCCGTGTGGGGGGGGGGATCGGTGTGTGTGAGGGATCCGTGTGTGTGAGGGATCCGTGTGTGTGAGGGATCCTTTTGTGTGAGGGATCCGTGGGGGGGGGGGGATCGGTGTGTGTGAGAGATCCGTGTCTGAGGGATCCGTGTGTGTGAGGGATCCGTGTGTAGGGGAGATTGGTGTGTGTGAGAGATCCGTGTCTGAGGGGTGGGTGTGTGAGGGATCCGTGTCTGAGGGATCGGTGTGTGAGGGATCCGTGTGTATGTGAGGGATCCATGTGCCTGTGATATCCACGTATGTGTGACATCCGTGTGTATGTGAGAGATCGTGTACCTGTGAGATCCATGTGTATGAGAGAGATTCGTGTATCCGTGAGATCGGTGTCTGTGAGGTCCATGTGTGTGAGAGATCCGTGTGTGGTATCCATATACATGTGATCTGTGTGTGATCCGTGTGTGTGTGATGCCTGTGCGAGATCCGTGTGCCTGCCCCGTGTCCGTGTGGTGTGTGCGAGGCAGAGCGCGGCTGTGGAGGCTGCGGGGCTGTCGGAGCCGGCTTGAGCCGGGTGTGCGAGAGCCCTGACGGGGGCCCGGGGTCGCTGCTGGCGAGGTTGAGGCGCTTGGCCGTGAGGGGCAGCCGGGCTGCGGCGCCGAGAGAAGCCGGCGTGAGGCGATGGGCGCTCGGCTGTGTGAGCACGGTGCGAGCGGAGCTGTGCGCTGACGCAGCGGCCCCGCAGGTGTGAGCGGAGCTCGGTGCCCGCGAGGGGCGGTGGCGTGTGCCCTTCCCCGGGGTTAAACCGGAGCAGCCTCTCCGCGGTCCTTCCCCAGCCTGCTCTCTCCTCGCCAGGTGTGTATTTGTGGCACTCCGTGTTCCGCAGCGCTGCCGGAGCGGGCGGTGCTGCCGCACTGCCCGCGGCGGAGCCTTCCCGAGCTGCTGCTTTGTCAAACCGGGACTTCATGCCGGAGCGTTCTCACGGCTCCTTTCAGCTGAGCCCTGGCCGTACCACTTTGCCCCAGGGACATCTGTAACTCTGCACTGAATGCAGGCTAATTAAATAGAGAAAGGATTTTTTTTTTTAAGGCCACTTCAAACTTTTAAATGCCAAGTATTTCCAGCGTTTGGCTGTTTCACAAGAAGACAAACAATTGGACTTCAAATGAAAAGTATTTTTATGACAAGGAAATACAATTTATTCATTGTTCAGGATTTTGGTTTCCAAGTTTGTTTCTGTGTCATATTTTGTCTGAAATCGAATATTTATAGAAACCTTTTTGTTCATGTTCAGCATCTTTTCAGGAAGGCTCTCCTACCAATTTATTGCAAAGTCTGTTTTTGTAGGGTGTATCTAAATGTAAAACTTAACTTAAGAAAAACCTAACCAAACAAAAATACACTCTCCCCGGCCCATAGTGTGAGCACTTAGACACACCTGCCACATCTTCACACAGAATTCTGAGTATGTTACAACTGACAAAATTGAACTAACCTTACAAGTTTTGGTAATAGAATAGTCATGTAATCATTAAATCTTCTTTAACTTACAGTGAAAAGGAAAAAGAAGTGCTAGTGCAGTGGGAACCACGCTGCTTTTTGTGGTCTCTTTCTGCTTCTGCATTTCCCTTGTCTCATTTTAATCAAAAAAGCAGCCTTTATTGTCATAAACTCTTTATAGAAGGAACTGTCATTAATAGAAGCTTATACAGACCTTACTAAAATAGAATCTCAAATAAAATGGAATTACTATTCCTGGTAATGTTAGTTCAGCTAAGCTAGGGTAAATATAAATGCACCTACCCACTGTATATTTGTTCATGGTTTTCTAATTATTCCTTGTGAACAATATCCTTTTCCAACATGGGACAGAGATTTGACCCTGGTATAAATTTTTTCCTACTTACTTCAGATGGAGTTGGACTTGTCTATGCCTCAGCTGAATTCAGCCATACAATCAGTCCACATTTGTGGTTCTTTTTAGTATAAGGAAAAACATTGAGAAAAATACAGATTCTGAATGCTCAGTCAGGGTTTAAGACCTCTCTTCTTTTGTGCAGTAGATTATGGTTAACTTCAGAACTTATTGCTAGTTGCTCTTACAAACTCACTCCAAATCTCATAAACTAACTTAAAATTATTTCTCAAAGTGGGGGCTGAATGAACAAAGACGTCAATAAAATACATGGTGTGAAAATTTAGTTATTGGCTGGTTTTTGTGTTCCTGGTTTATGTTTCCATAGTGTTCTTAAACAGATGCTCAGTAAGCTCTTAAATTCTTTATTCTCAGAAAATTACCCAAGCAAAGGCTACAAGGAATTTAGGCACCTAAAAACTTTTTTGTGTCGAGTATTGCCCTTAATTATCTGAAGGGAGAAATTATTTAATTAATAAAGATAATTTGATAAGATTTTTGGTAGCCAAATTAACTCTTTCTAATTGGTTAGGATATTTAAAGTAGTTTATATTATAACAGTATATATTGTAACAGTATATATAACAGTTTATATTATAACAGTACCATCTTTTAAGCTTCAGAAAGGCTTGTTCAACAGAGATTGTTTCCAGGTTGTGAACAGAGTAACATTATGGTTTTTTATTGTGAATATTGCTGTGAAATTTTTAATATAAAAATGTTTTATGTGATATGGTGCTTAGAGAGCAGGGAGGTTCTGACCATAGGAAATAAGGTGCAACAGCTGGAAAAATGATGAAGGATGGGTGACTGGGAATGGATAAATTATGTTCCCTGAGGACTGCAGTCAAAACTAGAAAATAGAGTGCAAATGATAAAATCTTATTAAAGAAAAAGAAAAAAATCAGTCAGAGAAGGGAAAAAGCAAAGACAATATTAATAGAAAATTGGATATAATATCAGGAGAGGAAAAAAAGCCCCCAGTAGAACTGGAGAGAAAATGAAAGGAGATGCAAGAGACTGAGATCTACTGGAAAGGTTAATTGAGCTTTAGAGTGGGCACTGATGGAAGATGGAGTATGTGAATTGCCATCTTTTTTATTAAAACGTGTATGTGAGTTTTTTAAATTGCAATCATTCCATTTAGGAAATCTAGATGAAGTGCAGCAGGGGGAATACTTCCAAAGGCTGTAACTTGCACAACAGTCAATCTCTCCTGGGACCAATTGCCTATAATGTCAAATGACACAGAATGAAGGTTCAGATCTGGAGTAAAACTCACAAATGATTAAGTAGTCATATGAATGACTAACTGATAAACTGGAAGTATATCACTTCAACACTTCTTTAATAATATTCTTAATAAGATAAGGAAAGCAATATACTAAAGGGTATTCAGCAAGTGGACAAAGACTGCATCTGACATAAAGGCTATCTCATCAAACACTTAGGGAACATGACACAGTATGGAATCAGTGATTGGGAAAAAACAGGAGTGTTTGTTTCACCAAGCTGCAATGACAAGAATGTGACTGAAATGACACATACCTCATCAAAAAGATCTGAATGGAGGGCTGTAGAAAAATGGGTTTCAGAAATTCATCTTCTACACACTCCAGTCCTGCTGACACTGATTTCGAGCAAGTATTTTCCTTTACTTGTGCCTCAGTTTTATTTTTGCACAACAGGAATGTGCAGTTGCCGCAGAATGATTGAAACTTTCACGTTTCCATAGCATTGCCCTGCAAGTGTGATAACTGTAGCTCACTTCCATAGGAGAGCTTAGGAGCTAATGCACTTAGGTTTCATGTCAAACTACCAATTTTAAATAAGCTACTTCATTATGGGTCAAATTCTGAAATTCTTTCTAAAACAATATTTTAGCTTGAATAAGAGTTTTACTTACATGAGATGGTGAGATGCAAACAAAGTATATTGAGAAGAGGCTTGCAAGTCTTTTGGATAACCATGTAAAATGTATCATTGTACAATATATGGTAAATACTGTATGAAATTAATTGTGATAACTCATGTATGCTTTGTTAAAAGCACATAAAGTACCTTGTTTAAAATAAGCAGTTCGTGCTCACCTAGTCAGGTTTGAGGTTTCCCCCCCCGCCTTTTATATTCTAATAAATAACCCAAATACTTGTGGATATCAAATTTATTCACGGTGCACTGAGAAGGTCATTTTAGCTTAAGAGCCACTCTGGTAGTACAGCACTTGTGGTTTTGGTAATTCACCTCAGGCCAGAAGCTGCAGACTGTACTGGCAACCAGCTGATGCTCTGTGTTTGCAGGCTTGCTATGGACTGCATTTCTAGATTAGTGGTGGGATTTCTGCAACATTTCAGAAAGTGGGGAGAAGGTGACAGGGAGGAAATGAAATCATGATTTCAGGTGAAGCAAGAAACTTGAAATTTCATATCCTCTCAGAAATTATTACCAGCCCAGTGAAAAATAATCTGTATCAAACGGTTATGGTGATCTGAATGCTTATGGTTTTAAGAATTATGGGTATGGGACTGTAACCAACCTGCCAGAGTTTCCTCATGAAAAAAGGGTAACTGCAACTTAAGGCATATAGAGGATTGGTTCATTTTAAGGTGGTTTTTCTACGGGTTTTTGTTCAGTTTATTGTTTGGGGTTTTTTGGTGGTTTTTTTTTTTTTTTACAGTTTTGCAAATTTACCCTATGAATTGTACTTTGATTTGAGAACTGGCTGCTAATTATCCTTATTATTGTATTTCAGGGAAGAACTGCTCATGCTGAAGAGGAGACAAAACTATAATGAGCTATAATGAGTTGACTAAGGGCCAGCTTCATGCCTGTTTGGAGGAAAGAGATTTTGAAAACTCTCTAACAAAAAGTAAGATTTTTTAAATCCATAGTGCTGAATCTTCAGTGGAAGCATAGTACTGATTGCCTGAGGTGAAATGACTCTGAGTTGATGCAATTCACATCTTAATTAACTCTTGAGCCAATAGACAGAAAGTTGTGTCTCTTTTGAATGTTGTAAAATGTACAGATGTAGCCATTCCTAGTTGTCTTCTAGGATTAACTTTTTTAATGCCAATTTGCTTGTTATCTAGGTAGGAGTTTTCCGGGGACAGCACGGTAGTTTAGCTGTTAATCTGTAAATACCAAACCTTTGTTGCTTGGATTGCATATTTAGGACTGTATTGTAATGTATGTTTTACGAGAAAAAGTTGTCTGTCAGGTTTGCTTAGGTAGGCATGAATGCCTAGTTCACTGGGAGTCAACCTGATGGAATCCTAGGCTGTATTTCCACGTTGCACAGATCCCTAATGTGGCAATCTCGTTTTGAATGGATCAGGTTGCTCTGGTTCCAGGCAGTCTAGAATGAGTTAAACTGGGCGGACTGAAGAAATGAGAGGAACAAAAGGGAGATTAAGTATCAAAGGTTGGCTTCCAAGACTGTGTAAAATTAGTGTAACAACTAAAAGTTGCATAGTTTAGCATCAGCTCCCCACACTTTGTCGTGGACTGCCATGCAACCCAGAGAGTATACAGCACTGGAGTGCAGTGAGGAGAGTGACCAAAAAGAGCAGAAACAAGCAGTGCCGTTTTCTCTTTTTAAAGTAAGTCTTTCTGTGTACTTTCCACAGCAGCATACAGTAGCATACAGCATCCTATTGCTGTCAGTTTTGTGAGAGTGCTGGGTATTTTTGAAGAGTTTTCATCTGCTTCTAGAGGAGAAAGCTGACAAATCACTAAACCCACGTCTGAGTTACAGAGGAAACTCTGCTGTCTTCAAATCTGAGAATCCTTGCTGCTAGGGTTGCCACTCTCATGGGATGATTCCCAATAATAAACTGAGTAAGCTTTAAAAACGAAATTTAAGTAATAACCAACCTAATAAGTAATGAATGCTGAATTAATTTCTTGTTATATCAGTAGCAATTAATTAAAATCCCAGCGAAAGCTCAGAAAAACTGACAGCTACTCACTGAAATTGCAAGTGTGCCATGAACTGCACAGTGTTGTGCATTTCTGTGGAACATGCATAGAAAGGAAACGGTTCATATGACTGATTAGCTGGCACAAGTGCTATGCACAAATGTCTCTGCTAATATTATAATCCATGTGAAATAGTGACTAACCTTCTTAAAGAGTATAATAATGGGACTGAAATTCTGAAAAATTTCAGTAGCCTCAAGACCTACACAGATTCACGAGTTGAAAGTGTTGAACAAATAGGTATGACTCAACTCTAATTAACATATACCCAAATATGTTTGAACAGATTTGATTGTAACAGTCTTTTGTTACCTCCTATATTTGCACACCAATTTAAGGTCTGCACTTCTAAGTAAGGCCAGTAGCAATTGATCTGCAGTGAAGCGAGCAATGTACAATGTGGAGTCCCAAATGGTACACACATGTTTGGAGAAAAGGAGGATTATTAATACTATTGAAATACCAATCAAAGTGCTTCAGCAGGCACCAGGCAGCTGTAAAACATTTAAGGACACCTCAGGAATTCCCTTGAGCAGAAGTGAGACAGGAAATAGTGAGAAGCTGAATAAAGTAGCTGAGGAAAATGCCTTTATTTAAAAGAGGGATGGATTCAAAGGAAGTTCAGCACATTCTGCTGCAGAAGATGTCAAAGAACATTGGTTAGGAATCATCTGAAAAGGAGAGGAAATATTTGATACAGAAAATGTAAATTTTAAAATTGAAATTTAAGACTTTCTTTTACATTATCTGGAACTTGGTCTTCAAAAAGTAACTTGCTAGTTGTGATGGTAATTGAGTTCAAAGGTAATCATTCCTGCCTGCTTACACAGTTACGTATGGAGAAATGCCATTTAGTCATCAAAATAAATTTAGGGAACTTCACCTTACAAGTCTGTTCGTAGTGATGAGCCAAATTTTTGCTCAGTGTATTTAGTACCTGTTCATTTTCAGAGGAAATTCGGCAATGTTGTAACAAATGCCAGTTGAGTGGCTACTTCCATAATCCCATATTCTGAGACAAGGGTCCAATAAACGTTCCAAGCAGCACTCCTTTAAGTGTGTTGGTGGAGCTATAGAGTGCGGTAAGGCAGTGCAGAAAGACTGGAAGTACCAAGAGGAGAGCTGCAGCCACTGCTATGGCAGAGTGCTGAGGAGCCAAGGCTAAGGGCTGTGTCGGTGTCCTTGTGATTACCCGGGACTGCAAGGTGCTGGCAGTCATCTTGAACGAGCATCCAGCAACTACTCAGAGTGTGAGCTCCCAGTGTGCTGATTTGGCATCCTCGTGGCAAGTGTGAGTGGGTTACTTGCCAAGAAACAGCCATGCTTTGGGGTTTTTTAGCTTTTACCCAGAGAAGCAGGCAGGGTGTGTTGGATGGTGCCTTTTAAATAGGAGGGCTGGAAGTTGAAACCAGAACATTCCGTGGCAACTGGAGAAAGTTCTGAGGAAAGTGCTGTGAGAGAGGCAGGACCCCCCTCCCCCTGCCTAGAGGAGAGACAAAGAACAGGCGAGGAGGGAACTGAAATAGGAAGCAGGAACCATGTCAGGAGGCTGGGGGGCTAAAAGAAAGCAAATTAATAAGCCACTGGGGGAAAGGCACATAACTGTCCAAAGCCACTAGGAAAGATAAGCAAATTCCAGATTCTTTAACTTCTCTGCGTGTGTATGCTTGCAGTCTGGCTAGTGAGTTAAATATAATCATTTTCCTCACTGTAGCAAGTACAGCTTGTGTGTCTGTGGCACACAGACTTAAGAGAACATGAGCACTGTGTTATCTATATAATAGGGTGTATTTAAAGCTGGGTTTGTCAACATTGCTACCACTCCACCTCGAATTTCTCCAAGTATATGTTCATGTCAGGGTGTGTGCACACACAGTGCAGTAATAAAAAGTTACTGGTAATATTTTGACTGCAGTACAGACAAACAGTTCCTATCGAAAGCAGGAGAAATCTGGTGTACAGTCTAAGGGCACTGTGTGGCCTTAAATGTTAATGTAATATTTTGGAAGTTGGAAGCTTGGTGCGCTCATTTGCACATCAGTACCCAGAACGCTTTTTCAGCTCCACCACTATTTAATTCAAGTGCTGGGTTTGAGCTTTTGGAAGGCTATGTAGTTTGTGATGCCCTCACATGCGCCAAGTTCACTATTTTCCACAGAATAGTTTAAGTAACGATATTAGACCGTGAATAGGTGGTCCAAGCATTCTTAATTAGGCTTGATGTTACAAATGCAAAAAAGTGTCCTCGAACACTTTTTTCCAAGCGTTGTCTTTAACAAAACAAAGAACTCTGTTTGGGGAATGTGTGTGTGATGTGTGTGGGGGGAGATGTTTCTTCAAAAGCAGAGAAAAATTCCTCTCTGAGACAGAAAGCAGATTTCAGATGCAAATGTGTAATGATGATGTTGAAATAGCAGCTCTTGATAGAGAGACCTTGAGCACACAGGGAAGATTCAGCACTAGGACAGTCCAGGCAGCCCCGAGCAGTGAATTTGGCAGTGCATTTTGGAGCGTTTAACCTGGGCCCGGGGAAGGGTAACTTGAGGGAACGGGAGCCTCTCCGCGCTGGGGCGTGGGGCGCTCCGGGCGCCGTGGGAACCCCGTGTGCGCGGGAGGGGCTCCGCGGGCAGCAGTTTCCCCAACATGGACGCACTCGGGGCTCTGAGGTGCCCGTGCCTCCCGGAGCCCCCGGCCCGCGGGTACCGTTCCTCCCGACCGCTCCCGAGGGGAGGGCATTTTCGTACTGGAAGAATTCCCGCTGTACCCCTTCCCTCCCCCACAATGCCGGCGCCTCGCTCTTCTAGCGAGGCTGAGAGTTGATCGCGGTACGGGGGGTGGGGGTGAGAAATGCAATGAAAGACCGGGGGGAGGCCGGTCTGCGCTGCAGCCCCTGGCCCCTCTGGGATCGGCTCTCCTCAGGCGAGCCGAGGAGGTGGGGGCCGCTCTGCGCCTCTGCAGCTCCGGGAGGGTTTGCATTGGACGATTCGCGCCTGGGGAGGGGGGAAGGTTGCCTGCAGCCCCCCCCGCCGGCCCCTCCTCCTCTCTCTAGCAGGAGGGGGGGCCTGGGGGGCGAGCTGCAGCCCGGATATTTGGGGGAGGGGGCGAGCGCAGCCCCACCACCCCCATGAGCCGCGGGCGGGGGCCTCACTGCCGGCTCGGCATTGGAGGATCGGTGCTGGGGAAGGGGGAGACTGCAGCCCCCAGCCCCCGCGGGCGGGCGGGGTGGGGGCCGGCCTGCTGGCTCTGGCTGCTCTTGCATTGGCGGATGCGGGGAGGGAGGGGGGCAGGAAGCGGGGGGGCAGGGGGGGAGCCCGAGTGGCTGGAGGGGGGGTCTCCGTGAATAGGGTGGGGGTCTTCTCGTCCAAAGAAGAGAGGAAAGTTTGCGGCGCCGGTGGTGAGGGTGCGTCGAAGCGGGCGGGGCCCGGACCGGGGCCGGCGGCGGCGGCGCTTGGTCGGGGAGCAGCAGCCGGGGGGCCCCCGCTGGATTTTTGTAGGGGGGGTGGTATCGCCCCCTCCTTCTCCTCCCCCCAGGGGTGAAAGTGCAAGAGGAAGTGCAGCCGCTGCCATCTTTCCTCCGCTCCAAACACACAGGGACGGACGGAGCCGGCAGCCCGGAGCCGCCGCCGGACCCCCGTCCCTCCCGGCTGCCGCCGCCGCGCCGCGCACGCCCCTTCCCGCGGCGGCCCCGCGGCCGCAGCGCCTCGTGGCGGCCGGGCCCGGGCGGGGCTCGCGCGGCCGCGCGCGCGCCTCGGCCGCCCGAGCCTTTTGTCTCGCCCCCCCCGCGCCGCGCGAGCCCCTCGCGCCGTGCAGGGAGCGCCGCGCGCGCGCCGCCGCCGGCCCGGGCAGGGGCGGGGAACGAGCAGGAGGAGGCGGCGCGCGCCGCCGGGCGGCCCGAGAGCGCGCGCGCCCCCTGCGGGCGCCGGCGGGGCGGCGCAGCCCCCATGGAGCGGGTGAGCGAGGCCGCCGCCTGCGGCCCCTCGTCGGGCTGCTACACCTACCAGGTGAGCCGGCACAGCGCCGACGTGCTGCACAGCCTCAACCAGCAGCGCAAGAACGGCGGCCGCTTCTGCGACGTGCTCCTACGCGTGGGCGACGAGAGCTTCCCGGCGCACCGCGCCGTGCTGGCCGCTTGCAGCGAGTACTTCGAGTCGGTGTTCAGCGCGCAGCTCGGCGACGGGGCAGGTGGCGGCGGCGGCGACGCGGAGGGGAGCGCGGCGGAGGCGGCGGCCGGCGGGGCTGCGGCGGCCGCCGGCGGCGCCCCCGGGGGCGGTCGGGAGCTGGAGATGCACACCATCAGCTCCAAGGTGTTCGGTGACATCCTGGACTTCGCCTACACGTCGCGCATCGTGGTACGGCTGGAGAGCTTCCCGGAGCTCATGACGGCCGCCAAGTTCCTGCTGATGCGCTCTGTGATCGACATCTGCCAGGAGGTCATCAAGCAGTCCAACGTGCAGCTCCTCGTGCCCCCCGCACGCCCTGACATCATGCTGTTCCGTCCGGGGGCTGCTGACCTCGGCTTCCCCCTTGACATGACCAACGGTTCCACTTTGGCACCCAATGGCAATGGCATCGCTGGCATGCCTGAAGACGAGGCCACGCGGGCAGCGCTCACCGCTGCGCAATCCTCCCTGCCTGTCCTGCAGGGTGTGGACCGCCTGCCCATGGTGGCAGGACCTCTGTCCCCACCACTGCTGGCTTCTCCCTTCCAGAATGTTGCTGCTAGTGCCCCCACTCTAAGCACCAAGAGAGGCAGAGGGCGTCCCCGTAAAGCCAATCTCTTGGATTCCATGATGTTTGGTACCCCAGGGGGCCTGCGAGAGGCTGGTATCCTGCCTTGTGGTCTCTGTGGGAAAGTATTCACGGATGCTAATCGTCTTCGGCAGCACGAGGCTCAACATGGGGTGACAAGCTTACAGCTCGGATACATAGACATCCCACCCCCACGACTGGGTGAAAATGGTGTTCCTGGTCAGGATGACCCCGATGCACCTCGAAAAAGAAGCAGGACGAGGAAACAGGTGGCCTGTGAGATCTGTGGCAAGATTTTTCGGGACGTGTACCACCTGAATCGGCACAAGCTGTCACACTCTGGCGAAAAGCCTTACTCTTGTCCGGTGTGTGGCTTGCGGTTCAAGCGAAAAGACAGGATGTCCTATCATGTTCGATCGCATGATGGCTCTGTGGGAAAGCCCTACATCTGCCAGAGCTGTGGAAAAGGCTTTTCCAGGTAAGGGAGTGCTTGTGCGGACCATTGGCACAAACAGAGACCTAGGAAGTTGACTTTCCTATCCCATGGAAATGTACTTAGGATAGTTTGACTGTTCCACTTAAAAAGTTTCAAGGAATGAGACTTCCATCATTTCCTCTGGGATGCTATTCTGCAGTCTCTTGGAAGGGTTTAAAAGTAATTAAGGCATTGAACTGGGAGTCAGCTGGCTTCTGGCTGACGTTCCCAGCTTTGTCCCAGAGTTGGTTGTATGCGTGTCCTTGGGCAAATCAGTTAGTCTCTCCCTCAAATGACTCTTCTGTGGAATGGGTATTGAAATCATCACCTGCCTCACAGAAGTGTCTTGAGATCACCGATGTGTAGGTAGTTGGAAGGTGCTGTTGAAGTGCAAAATAATACATCTCAAGATTATTATTTTTCTCGTATCCATTTTAAATTTTCTTTTTCTTAACTTCCCTTCATTTCTCTTAGTTCGTAATGTTTTTTATCACCCAAATGTGAAGGAAGAGGTGAGATTTCAAAGGCTGCAGCATCAAGTATCTTTTAATACATGATCTTTGTGTCCTTTGGGTTTACATCCTTCTGAAGGGGATCCTGTTTCTGCCCTGCAACATACGTAAGATCTGTGCATTTAATGTTGCTGATTTTTCGTTGTCGCTGTTTGTGGGAGCTAATTTAATAAGTAGTTTGGTACACGTAGTTGTGTTAGTGGTATCTTATAGTCTGAGTTAATGAATTTGAAACTTTTTTTGGAAGTTTGCCGCTCGCTTTGAGTGTAGAAGTAGTGGGGGGAGGGGGATGCATACACTCTGCTATTTCTGTACCAGCAGTCGGTTTTCTACAGCAGTTGATTTGCTCTAACGTGAGGGAAGGAATCGAGATCTGAAAACAAATCAAAAGGTCACCAGGCTGTGCAAATTGTGGAGCTGTGTCCCCTGCTCTCTTTTTGACAGAGGGACTTTCTGTTATTGAATTAAGTTATGAACATTTAGCCCTACCCCCTTTTTTTTTTTAAATCGGCAGTAATTAGGGATGCATCTTCAAAAGGACTGTAGATTCAGTCCTTATGGAAGGTCACAAAATGAAAATTTCATCTGTGGCTAGAAGTGAAAATACTTTTCTTATTATAGTGCTACCTATAGCCATCGTGGGCCAGATTTTATTGGTTTTAATGACACTTAAAGATTCCTTCTGTTGCTGTATGAAAGGCTTTTGTTATTAAGGAGAAGTGAGAAATACATGTTGAACTCTTATTTTCCCCAGTGAGTTAATGTGAATAGGCGGGAATGCTGTTACAAAAGTTAACAACAAAACCGTTCGCGTGTCTGTAAAACCGAAGTATGAATGAAAACTAGAGGCTCTTTAAGTTTCAGTATTCACTTTTAGGAGCAGCCAGAGGAAGCTGGAAGCGTGATGTCTGATTTTAGTGTCCTTTCCTGTATTCAGTAGCACAGCACGTGAGGTTGCTGGGCTTGAGGTACCCAGAAGGACCCCAACCAGTCTGTCCGGTTACACCGCTCCAGCCCAGCGCTGGAGCATCGGATTTAAGAGCCTCACTGCAAAGTCCAGCCTATTTTCTGTCTGCACTGTGTGAATTCCATCCCGTGCCCTCTCATTGGTGCAGCTGGGAAGTTGGGGGAGGAGAGGGTGGACAACTTGTTTCCAAGCAGTTTTGGTCTCATACAATGAAAAGCTTTCTTCCCACCAGGACAATCTGCAGCTCTTCAGTCCTTTCTTCTTCCAAGTAGGCTTTGCTGGTTGTGAAGAATGGTCTAATTTTTACAGCAATAATTTGCTCTTCCATTGCACCTTCTAGTTGGAACGTTCAGAGCACTTTATTTGTATTAATGCAGTCTCCCTACAAAGTTGTAAATTAGGAGTTTTTTTTCATCTTGCAGGTGGAAAATGTATCACAGCAACAGAGTTTAGATAGGCTTTTTTGCAAGAGGTGCTTAAAGTTGGCTTTTTACGTCTGTTTAGGACATAAACCAAAAGGATCTAATTTTCAGATATTCAGCAACTGTAAATCAAAGTGCCCTGATTGTTAAGATCTAAATAGGATTTTGGACAGGGACATGCAGGCTTGAAAACCATAGCTTGTATTTCCTGTTTCCTCTGATCATTCAGTCATGATTTTTTCCTGAGAAAATGCTGCCGTTTTAGCCAGTTGGAGAGGGTACATAAGGTAGAGTCCCAGTTGTTGGTGATCTGGTTCTTGGAAAGTTAAATATCACTACATTTGTCATAGATGCAACACTGGGATCTTTTTTTATTTTATTTTTTCTTTCTTTTTTTTTTTTCTTGTTAAAATTGTAACTTTATTTTTAGTATTTGTTTTAAGTGTGCTTATGTGTATTTTCCTTTAAGGCCAGACCACTTGAATGGACACATCAAACAGGTGCATACCTCAGAGAGACCTCACAAGTGTCAGGTAGGAGCCAGAGGGGTTTAGACTGATGTTGTGGGTAATCTTTGGCATTGCATTTATGTGTGCAGACAATTTTGAAGTACCAGTAGAAATCACACGTATATGTGATTTGGGATAAAGTTTGTAAAGATAAGTGTTCCACGGTGACATCTGCTTTACATCCCTCCCGTCCCCCCTCGCCTCATTTACAGCTCTGGTCCTGCTGCCTCCTCCCCTTCTGCCTGATGTTCTTCCCTACTGTGCTGTCCCAGTCTCACCCTGGATCTCTTACCCAGCCACCTGGGCTTGGAGTCGATGTCACTGATGATTCTCTCCCTTTTCTATTTTTTTAAATTGCAGTTGTTGCCATCAGGAGGCTCCAATGCTGACTTCATTTTTTAGAATAACTTCAATAAAAAAATTCGTAAATTGTAATTATCATAACCTGTCAATATACTATTTTTTAAAATTGCATAGCCTTCAGAACATTGCACTGAGCAAAATTGGAAGCTTTTTTTATCTCAGGGAGACTATAAATAATGGCATCACAATATCCTTTGTTTTACAATGTCATAATGTTGTCTATAGTTTTTACAGTTAATAAGGTTTGAAAGATCAAATGAAGTAAGATATTTTGTAATCCATTTATAGAGAGATTTAAAAGGTGCCTGGAAGTATCGATTAAATCAAAGTTGAGAATCAGCTTCCACCATCACACATTGCAATCAGAGGGATGTTGGGCAAACTTTTAAAACAGTTGTTGGGCTAACAGTCTCCATGCTTGGCTTCTGAAGAAATAATTAATATTTATTTAAAGAAGCTGCAGCAAGATTATTTTCTTTTGAAGGCAGTGAAGGTTAGAGGATTTTTTCTTCTAAAATATTTAACCACGTTTTATCAATCAATCCTACGTGATTGCTGCCTCCTGATCTGCATTGTTGCATGTTTTGACACACCTATTATTTCCTTCAAATTGGGAGAGTTTGGAAACATTTTGAAATTTTAAGAATCCTGAGAAGTTTTCCAGACAGCTGGAGCCATCTAAAGGTTTCTGTTGACATCCATATGATCTGTGAAAGCCCAGCACATTTGAAAGTCAGGCCATAGAGCTGTCACATTGATTTAACTGTCTGTCCTATATAAAGCCTTAGATTGGCTCAAGCTTCTTGAGATGATTTATGGATTATAGATTTATACAAATTAGAAAATTCCACTCATGAAAGAATTCACAATGTGGGGACAGCAAGGGTCTGTGGATGAACTGATGATGAATGGCACTCATCGTGGTAGTTGATACCAAGATTACTGGATGAACACTGTTTACAATAACACACGTGTCTGTGAATTGTCCTTTGCCAGCTGATGTCCAATAATTCTTTTATAGTTGAACATTGATTTAAGAATATTAAATATCAACTCCATATGAATCAGGATATAGTAAGAGCTCAGAAGTAAAGAAACATGGAAGCTAAGGTGGCAAAGCCAAGCTCAACTCCATTTTCTGGCACACATGTATTTTGTGACAGCAGTTTCCAAGAACACTCTTTCTTACCATGTGTTGTCTAAAGTGCCCTAATACTGTATGCACTGTTCATTTCAGTTAAAAGGTACAGGCTATAGGTTACAACCAACAGGATAGAGTTAAGGTTGTCCTTCAGGCTTGGGCTGTTCTTGATTTTTGATTGCTTAGCCCTGCAAAGTTAATTTTTCTTGAATCTTAAGGCGCAGTAAATTTGATACTGACCTGCTGATTGTCTTTGCAGAAAATGCTTTGTAATATCCTCTATCAGATCTAGAAAGTCTTCTTGAATATGCACAGATCTGCTATACATTGTAGAAACCACAGAAGGGATTCATTCACTGAAAACTTGTTTCAAATTTGAAAACTGCCGTATAAATTGATAAAGTTCTTCCTGTGATTATCTGATAACCAGTTATGCATCTGTTCCATTATATGTATCTAACACAGGATCTGGCCACCAAGAAGGAAAATGGTTTAATATTGGCATGTTGTTTGCCCGTTTTCCATTCTCTTTTTCCATTGATTTTGTTTGGCAAATTAGCTCTCTCTGAGAGCAGGCTGAACAGCATCGAGTATCCTTTTTGAATCTGTTCAGTTCCTGTTGAAAATTCCTGTTTTTGTCATGCTTTATTTATGTTTACTGGAAAAGATAATTACTCTGTCAGTAAACAGAAGAGCACTCCAGAATCCTCTATTGTAATGGCATTTTTGGAATTTGTGCTCTGTTATGATTTAAACAAACTGGCCCTTTACCTGAGCTCTTCGGTATCTTTGCAAACTGGTCACATGTAATGTTTTGTTGGTGTGGCATCACAGTACACTTCGGAGTACCGAAACAAAAGAGGGAAGGTGTCAACCCAACACCAGAATAAATGAATGTATGAGAAACAGGACAATTAAAAGCTGAAAATTCCTGCAGCAGCTGTAGTTTTCAGCTCTCAGTTTGTAATCCTGCACTCATCCCCTTGAAATAATGACTGTGCTTCACAGATCTTTCACAAGTGTCCTACCTGCCAGCAGCTGTAGCACCTGATGCCAAAGTCTCGACTCCAGCTTTTTCATTCCTGTTAAGATAGACTCAGATTAGGGAAGATCTCCACAGAGCCAAAGCAGCTGAGAAATCAGATCCAAGAAGTTGCTTTGGTGCCCAGGCAAATGGCGCTCTGGATCTTTTCCCTTGGATTGTTGCACTGGTGAATTTATTTTTTTCCCCAGTCTGGCAGTTGAGTTCTGGCTGCAGGAGAAGGAGTGAGTCAGTTTTATGGCCAGAATGGGGCAGCTCAGTCACTGACCCCACGGGGTGGGGAGAAGCTGTGTCAATGTATGAAATCAGGCTGCACTTTGGGAGCAAACGGTGATGTGAAAATCTGTGGACGTGAAAGAACAAGGGGAGAAAACAGACGTTTGCTCCTCTCACAGACAAGACAGCTTGTTCTTCTGGCAAATTAAATCAAAAAGAAAAATACAGGTTAAATTAAAGCACAGCTTAATTGGCATCCCAAGTCCAGTGCATATCCCATTGATTTCAATGCAGAATGAGTTTCTTCCTGTCCTAATTTCTCTTACTTCCTGCCTATTAGCAGGAAAATGGCAGCCACCATGGAATAAGCTCAGAGACATCCACATCCATAGAAAAGTTGAAACTTCAAGAGGTATTTCTTAAACACTGTTTTTTTAAACTTTATATATTCTTTTTGATCTATTTATATACCTGTGCAATGTTTGATAGGAAAGCACTGGAGAGTCTTCTTCTATGATTAACAATTAATGATAAATACTTAGCACTCATTTAGCACTTCACATCTTTCATAAAATAAAACTTTTTTTTTCTCTATACCTTCTATAAATATTAACTATTTGAATATTAACTTTGGGGTTTTCTTTAACCCTAGTCCTGTCTCCCATTGTTATGATTCAGCTAAACTGGTTCTTGCTTTCTCCACTGGACTTAATTATTGTTTTTAAGCTTCATTGCAGATATATTTACTATATAACTTATCCAAAGGTGAGCTATAAACAACTCAGCAGCAACAGTGAGAAATCAAACACATAAATTATTATATTGCTTTTCCTTAAGCTTTCAACTTGCTAGTTCACTGTGGGATAGATTTGGTTTTACTTCTGGCATTGCTGTATTTGTGTGATTTGTCTCTGGTCTGCTTCTCATCGCTGATGGACCTTCCTGCAGTTCCATAGCTTCAGAGTTATTGATGATGGATCTCTTGGCTGTCATTGTTGATAGTCTAGTTGATAGTCAAGTCTTATCTTTACTTGATATCCAGCAGATTGATTAGTATCAGTGCTGCAATCCTGCCTTAATAGAGTGCTTACCTCTAAGAACACTTTAGTAAGTGAAAGCTGCACCTGTTTTGCTCAGTGCTGTGTACTGAGATTACAAATGAAGAGAAATTTTTCATGTTCAAGAATTTGCCTCTTCAACCTCAATACTTGTAATTTATAAATCTTTGTCTGGTGGGCCTAGTTAAACTGTGTATGTTGCAGAAATCCAGATAATTTTACTGTTGCCTTTTTAAGTTCATTAAGTCCTGATCCTCTGGGGTGTTAAGTCTTGTGCTTGCTGCAGAGCAGCCTCAGCTCCATGGGAGTTTTCCACACTTAAGTATCTCACAGGATCGAATGAGTGTAAAGCCTGTTGAAATTGATAGGTGCTTTTCAGGTGCCTTTAATGGTTTTTGGATTAAGCTTTTGATTAACTGAATTTTATGTAATTATGTTATCCTCTTCTGTATTATCAATTTCACTTACTTGAATTATAATTTTGGAATTTTACTAAGATTGTTACTTTAACAAGTCTTATCTTTATTGAAACAGTGGTTTAATTACACACTGATATTTAGAAATACAGATTATACTCAGTTCCCAAGACATTGAACAGCCTCATATTATTTCTGTGGGGGTTCTGGTTATATCTCTTAAAACTGTGTTATCTTATACGAAGTTGGTATAAACAAAACACTGGACACTCTTGAATGTCACTGCTCTGGCTTGGTCTGGTCATTCTGATGTGTTGCTTTTGTTTCTCCTCTTGCACTTGTGAAATGGTTTAGACTATAACTCTAACACCTTGTGCAGCATATTACTGGTGATTTATTTCCCTTCACACATTAGAGACAGAGCAAGCCTTTCAGAGCTGGCAGGCCACTGTAACACTGTGGGCACTGCCTGCCTGCCCATTGCTGGGATTATAAAAATGGGAGGGAGCCTTCAGTTAACGTACGGAATTCAGCTGGAAAGTGGGCAAATAGAATCAGTATTATCTTATACCAAATCAAGCTTGTTTTGTGGTAGTAAGTGGAATATGATACCTTGACCTGGGTAAGTGAAAAGAGATTACAGTGTCATGCAGTTATTTTGATACCTGCTCAGTTTTGAGGCTTCACTTCTACAGTTTGTCTGCACTGCTGCTGTGGTTACCAGGGTGACTCTTCCACTGTCTCTCGTCATATTGTCATCCCAGATAACTCTCTGATCCTTTATAAGTCTTCACACTCCAAAAGAATTCCGTATACTGAAGTTAGATTTATCTCATCAAGGAGTAGAATTTAGGAAAATGCCAGAGAGGACATTTGAGTAATTTAAAGTGATTGTAATGGCTCAGTGAAACAGCAGAACTTACTGTAAATGGAGCAAAGTGGTTTCTGCTATTTCTTCTGTTAAGTATTACTTAAAATTTTAGTATCTTCATCCTCAGAGCTAAAGCCTTACAAGTCTATCTTGGTGTAAGTTTTACTGTCTGTAGTGTGTCAGAGCTGTTTTCTTGCTGCTTTAATTCTTTTGAGTAGCAACATTACGTCTTGTGCAATGTGTTGGTGTTGTGAATTCTTTATCTGGGGGAAAATGGCATGTGCATCATGTCATTTTTTTGTGTTTGCACAGGATCTAAGGTATTTTCTCTAAAGAATGCTAAATATATTCAACAATATCAGTGCTGTTAGCAGAGTTGATGAGTCACATGGTTCTCGTTATACCTGCAGACTTGTAATGCTTCCTTTGCCACTCGTGACCGGCTGCGCTCACACCTGGCATGTCATGAAGACAAAGTTCCATGCCAGGTGTGTGGGAAGTACTTGAGAGCAGCATACATGGCAGATCACTTGAAGAAGCATAGTGAAGGACCAAGCAATTTCTGCACTATCTGTAACCGAGGTAATGAAGAAACTATTTTTTATTCCAGTGGGATGGGACAATATTTGAGGGGAGATGTAAGGCTGCATGACTCTCTGCAACAGGAGGAGGTTATACCCTATTTGTGAACATATTTGCTTTTCCTACTGAATACTTAACCTGAAACTGATGGAGTAGAGGTTTGGCCTTTTCACATGGCAGAGAGTTCTCAAAGAAACTCAATTTAAATCTGAAACAAATTTTATTTGCTAAATAGTCAGATCCCCATACAATAAGTTGCCTTGCTACTGTTCGATATACTTTTTTTTCTTTTTTCTATACCTGATTAGACTTGAGCCCTTGCAGTCAGTTTGGAAGAAGAATGTTTTTGTATCTTTGAAATACACATCAGGTTGAAAATCATACCCTGAACACAAATCTACGTTATGTTACTAAGTATTGCTTAACCTCCTGGTGCAATAGAGTCAAGCTGCTTCTCCCTCTTAACACAAGAAATTGCTTTGTGCTAATGTACATTTCTAAAACATACTTTGTAAAGAGCACTAGAAATGTGCTTTACCTTTGTTTGTACAAATACAGCTTTTCATAGTTGGAAGGGACCCATAAAGATCACCAACTCCCTGCTCTATTCAGCACTATGTAAAACTAAACCATATGGCTAAGCTTGTGGAGCTTTTCCATCTCTCTGTGGTACTCTTCAGTTGGAGAGAGTTGGAAATTTGGGCTTTGTGGGATGTAAGGCAAG
The DNA here is from genome assembly GCF_052056855.1 of Sturnus vulgaris. Classification (NCBI taxonomy): domain Eukaryota; kingdom Metazoa; phylum Chordata; class Aves; order Passeriformes; family Sturnidae; genus Sturnus; species Sturnus vulgaris. The sequence continues at coordinate 10,766,571 of NC_142261.1, read as the reverse complement.
CTGGAGAAATTATTTTGACTTATTGATGTCTTTTCTTTGAGGGATTAATTCACAACTTCAAAATGCCTTTTCGGCTCACACAGGTGTTCATAGCTACTAGCTGTTAGAAGAGATTGCTGCTGTATTTTGAGATCTTGTTTTTTCTGATGAGTTTTTTCCTGACATGTGTTCTGTTTTCTACTTTAAGAGAGGTGAAATCTTTTGAGAAAATGAAGCTCTTCTGTGTTTAATGTGCAGACTGTACAGGGAGCTTTTGGAGTTGATGAGTAATGAGACACTAAATTGCAAGAGAGGTATTTCCACTAGTTGAACAGTCTGTAAATCCTGAAAGTGACGTTATCATTGTGAGTGGAAAAGGCATATGGGTTGAAAATCTGCAGGTTTTGAAGCTCCAGGTAGATGGTGTGAAATGAAGCTTGCCCTTCTTTTCAGCTGAAGGCCTGGCTTCTGAAAACTGCTTAGGCTTATACTGATTCTTTTTGTGATAACAACATGGAAGATACTGTTTGAGATCCAGGTGCTGTCCTGCTCCCCTTCCTTAAACATGGTACCAAACAGAAACTCAGATGGGCTGGGAGGAATTGTCTTGTTTCCACGACTTAGAAGCTTGAATTTCAGTTTAACTACCACTGGATGTCACTGCAGCTCTTTGGAAATGGAGCCAGTGTGCCAGAGACAGACTCGGCATTCAAACGATAAAATGACTAAGTGGTTTATTCACATTTTACAAGTCAAAATGTACAGTGGCAATTTAAAATAAAATATATACTTCTTTGTAGGATAGGGAACCTGTTGTACAGCAAACCTTAAGCAACTACTTCTTAGAGTTTGTGTATTTCATGGGAGTTGTCAGAATTGTCTGCTCTGAATTTCAGTTTACATCAGGATTTTAAAAATGTAATTATGAATAATGTTAAATTTCATAAGAACTGTTAAAATTCATAGGAAAGGGAAGCTACAGACTGGATTTGTCAAACAATTGTGTTGTAAACTCGTCTTATACTGTAAATTTTTATTATAGATTTATGATCAATGACTGCAGAATTTTTAATTCCAGGTATTCTAGAATCAAAGTATAATGTTCATTGTTTTAAATAGTTACTTTTTAAATTGTAGAGCCTGGCAAGAAGTCTAATGGAAAATTTCTGGATTAGAAATATCTATTTGATAGGCATTGGTGCAGTCAGAAGCCACACACAGTAACCTGATCACAGCTGTGCCATGGCTGAGGTGCTTGTGCAGTGGGATTTTGTTTATTCTTCCCTTGGCTAATGTGCTGATGTATTTTTTAATTGAAACTTAACTGGTTCTGGGTATAGTAATTGTCAGCTTCTGGATATAGTAATTGTCAAGCAAGAATGCTCTACCAGCTTAAGCTGCTCGTGGAGAGAATTTTGGATGTTGGCCACTTAACAAAAAAAGTGGATGAAAAGGTGACTCTTTATACAGCTCAAATTCCCTGTGTTAATGACAGAGCTGAGACTCTCTCAGTTTATCCCAGTGGACTGAAGGCTTTTCTGTGGAACTTAGTGAAGTGTCTCGTGTTGTTTTAAAGGTTCAGTGGCTTTAGGAGATGGGGATGGAGCTCAGTGCCTGGCAGAAAGTAGTAGCCAATGGTTTGCCATGTCATGTGGTTCATTTGTTTATCATACTTATTTCTTTTAGAATGTGGCAGTATAATTAAAAAAAAATTACCAGCTGTGATTTGATGTTTTTTCCAGGTTGTTTTCTTACTTGAGTCTTAGAGTAATCATGGAAGCAATTGAATCTTGTTAAATCAGGGAAACAGTGAAGTGGTTTTGGAGGGTTTTGTATTGGGGTTTTTTTCCCCTAGGATTTTGTAGTTTGTTTTGGTTTGTTTTTCCTTTTCTTATTTGGTTTGGTATTTCGCTGTTGGTTTAGGTTTTTTTTTTTCCTTAAAGAATTTGTCTAAAATGTGCTTAAAAAAGCTAATCCTCAAGCCTCACATTTTTAGGCAAATTCTCCTTAATCGGTTTAAATAAAGAAGACATGCTTCTGTTGTGTTGTTACACAATCTTCTGTTACCATCTTTAGGAACTTTATTTGCTTGTGTGGGCTTTTTCAAAGAATTCAAAGGATTAATGACTTTGGCAGGTCTAGAGCTGGTACTTAGTAATAACACCTGCAACTCAAAAGTTTGGGTTTGTGTTTCAAATACATACACATTGTTTGTTTCACAGAATCGAATTAGTTAGGAAATGGATAAATATAAAAATCATAAATGAGAATTTATTTCTCACACTGAGTTCTTGTACATTTCATGGTGGACAGAGTCCATTAAAGCAAGACATATTCTCCTCAAGTTCCAGCTAAATCCAAATAACAATTTTTGAACAAGGAGCATCCTGCAATTATTTCTATAGTTTATCTCCTTATAGATCTTATCTAAGAGATCAAGGGATAGGTCCCATTTGTATAAAGGAGATAATTTCCTCTCTATACATGTTTTTAATATTGGTTCTTCTGGTCTGAAGAAATAATCTGCCCTGAAAAGTAGAGAGATGTGTCTGAGTAAAGCAATAAATACATTCCTTCTCTGAAAAATACTGGATTAGTCTGACTTTGCTCTGAAAGAGACTTCTAAGAGTGAAGGATTATGGTCTATGATCCTCCATCTTCCTAGGACAGGCATTCATAATTAAAGTCTGGTGGAGATAAAAGGCCAGTGCTAAGTGCTTCAGGAAAAAATTAGGATAAAAACAACCCCAAAAAAGTCTCCTTTTAAACAGTTTCCCATGAAGCAGTTGGCATTCTTATGGTTTTGATGGAAGTTGATGACTCACATGTTCATCTGCCAAGTGCATAAAGGGGAGCTAACACACTTTGCAGCAGTTTTCATTATATAAAACAATGTACTCTACAAATAGAACTGCAGAGTTTAGAAAAAATATTGTGTGCAGAGATTACAAGTTCAGATTTTCCTGTGTCAGTTGTGGTGTAGAAAAACACTGAATACCTGCATGTAGTCATTTTTTAAGGGTTGGCAGTGAGCTTTTAATGCATTGCTGCATCAGAGGTTGATCTCAGCATGCATGTGGTTATTAGCCACGTGTGTGAAATAAGGAAAGTCCTCACAGGTGGAAGTGTCACCATTATATCTGTACACTGTGCCCTTTTCTCTGCCAGTCAAAGACTGGTTCTTTCAGGTCTACAGTGAATTTTTGGTATTTGTAAGAATATATTCTCTTGTTGCCCATGGAGATTTTCAGTGCAGCATTTTGTGTCTGAGGGTAGGTCTTGCATTATTTCAGAGATAATATCCTTACATTAATTCCCCAGATGTCTTGGCCGTGGTGATCCTGCTCCATTGTATTTTGAGAGTCGTGTGTTCTTGGTTCCTTCAGTTGTGATGTAGCTGCTTTTCTGTACTTTTATCTTCAATTCAGGGGTTCACAGCAACTACCCCGTGTTCATTCTCAGCAGCCTGCCCCTTTTCCCTTCACAGGTTGCTGTGGAGTTCTTGCTTTGCAGGTCCTGTATATATAATTCTTAATAACCCCTGGATAGAAGTCAGGGTAGAGGAATATTCTGTGTGCCAGGCACAGGGAAGTCTAGTGTAAAGCCACATCCATTATTAAATTCAGCACCTGAAACTAACAGCTGCAGTCAGAAAATCCACCCCAGAGAGGTGTGTAGTATTTGGCTTGCAGCCTTCCTAATATATTATTATATATCATCAAATGTAAATGCCAGTTACATCACTACAAAAACTGCTTTATGGTAGAATATCTATTAATATTTTAAGAAAGTATTGTTGTGAAAGTTCTCTTGCAAGGACTTGTTCTGTAAATGCTATATTGGTTTAAAAAAATCTAGGGCTTGGGTCTTCTTTCTCCAGAAAGGGAACCTGCAACTTTGGTCTGTGATGGTGAACCTTGTGTTGTGTTCTTAGTTGTTAGTGGAAAATGTTTCTAACATGAAAGTGCCATAATACTCTCTTCAAAATATAACAGAAAATGAAGCTGGTTCATGGTGGTAGCTTTACTTCTGTAGGAAGTCTTTAAAACTCTCTCCTCCTTGTGCCTCATATACGGTCCAAATGTACTAGTAGTAATTGCAAATCTTATTGAGGTTGAATTTAAAAACATTCCAAAGTATATGTGAGATAAATTGTTGCATTAAAGAAAAACGACATATTTGTGAGACTTAAAAAACATTTTAAAAAGCACATGCACAAATGTAAAAAACTGGTTTGTTCAGAAATCAATTGTTTGATATATGTGTTTTTATTTTCAGTGTTTGGCACTTACAGATCAGAGCTAATAAAAATGCTGAAATTTATTTTTAGTACTTTTTATTAACTGTAGACAAAATATGAGTTCTAGTATTTTTTTTCAAACTCAGGATGAGCTGACTGCAGGAAATGTTTTTCAAAGATTACTGTAGAGCAAAACTGTATACCTTAAAAAGTCAATAGTTTCAGCTTTCTGCCTTCTAGAAGTCACTATAAGTGCTAGAAACCCAAGGGGAAAGCACACTAACAACCAATGAGGATTGTTATTAGATAGCATTCCTTCAGATCTTAACAGCATCAAATCAACTAATTGGAACTATCTTCCAAAGTATTATCAGATGACAAAAGCATTTTAAATTAAAATAAATAAAACAGCACAAAAATCGTGAAAAGAGAGAGACATGGGTGCCTTTTTGTATGGTGTCTCTTCTGCCTTTTTTCCAGAAAGTTTCCAGAAAATAAGCAAACCTGCTAAGTTTGCTTACACAGAATTTGTTTTTTAAGGAGGCTGTTCTCTCTTTGTGACTAACAAAAATCAAACTCAGTCTGATGAAAAGTGTGCATTGCATTACTGCTGCTGATGATGACAGGACTCCTACGTGAGCATGTCAGAGGGAGCTGGTGGAACAGCAGCTTTGCAATAGGGAGCAGGAGCAAGAGAAAGATGAAAGGAACAGGGAAGGAAGATGTGTGTCTTTGCTGGTGGCAGGATCTCATCTCCTTTTATCTTGTTTAGGTTTCTCCTCTGCCTCCTACTTAAAGGTCCATGTTAAAACCCACCACGGTGTTCCCCTTCCCCAGGTCTCCAGGCACCAGGAGTCCATCCCGAATGGGGGAGCAGCGTTCCACTGCGTCAGGACCTATGGCATCAAAGGCAAGAGACTCGCTGCTCTGCACCTTGCTGCTCTGTGCAGAGCTTTGTGTTGTGGGGCATTGGGCTGGGCATGAGAAAGGGGGGGAGGAAGGACAGGGAAAATACTGGAGAGAAGCTTAGGGAGATGCAGAGGAGTTCCATAGCATCACGTAGGATGTAATACCTGTCATTGGATAGCCAGTTTGACAAGTCTAGGGGAAAGAAATGGACACAGAAGAGTGTGTGAAGTTTTGGAAGCTTTTTGGATTTGGAAGATTGAAAGAGGCATGTTAGTTCATCTTGACCCTCTTCCTTGGAGCAGTCAGCATCTGAGTTTTGCCTGAGGGCAAGTTCATTAGTCCCACTCCACTTGGATCTCGCGTCAGTCAAACCCTGTTTCTGGTTTTGATAGGAGCCATACTGTACATGCAGCCAGCTGTCTGTAGCTAAACTTACACTCCTAAATGCAGTTGTTGGGGAGAAGTAAAGGGTGGCAAGGACTGGTGCTTTCTTGTTGGTTTTGACATTCATTTAACTTGGGGGGCTGGGGAGAAAAAGATGTTGTAAGCATAGCTGAGGAGTATTTAACTTGTGAATAAGTAAAGCAGTCTGTTTACCTGTGTAGAATAGTTTTTTGTTTCTTGGTTTGAGCTGTCAGTATTCCTGGTGAAAGTGAAACATCAGAAAATTCTTCAAAGCCACAGTTGTTCTGGTTTTTTTCTTACCCAGGAGAACACAGTGGGCTGGGTTGAACAAAGTCTGTGCAGCAGAAAGCTCAAGTTGTGTAATTTTTTCTGTTGAAGCCTTGATAGAGTTACTACAGAAGCCCTTTAGTTTTGGGTGGTGTGCTGACTTAACAAGAGATTTATTCCAGCTCAGTGGTGTATTGATTTCATGCATATCCTGTTAGGTTTGTAATGCTGAGTCCAGAGCAAATCTGTCTTTGGGTTGTGCCAAGTGGTTCTTTGGTCTCTTAGAGTTAATAGTAGGTACAGCCTGTTTGTATTCAGAGACTCCTTTAGTGAGTATGTCTGGGTTTCTCACGCTCATTCACATGCACTGAGCAAAAAAGTGTGGACAAACTTCCTTGGCATAATGCCACAGGAGAATGGGGAAGACTCCAAACATACCAATGGCTTTGCCAGGACATATATCCAAATAATGTCCCTGACCTCTCTGCTTTTCACACTGCAGTATTTAAAGATAGAACAATTTTAAGTTGTGAAGTTAACTTCTAACAGTGTTGCACTTGTGAAAAAGAGTTCCTTGAGACTAAATGGAATTGCACTTCTTGAATCACAGTAGCTCACTGCCGTTTTGCTGAGTGTTTCCAGGTTTCCTCACATCTTGCTGCAGCCTGTTGTACTTCATGAAGTTTCTAGGCTCTCCCCAAAGTATCAACAGCATTTCAGAAGCGTGCAAATGAATTGCACAATTGAAAACTCATCATTAGGTCCATCCTTTTGTAGTGTCTGAGGTGTAAACATTGTGAGACATCCTTGGGATTCAAGAAGTGGTACATAAACCAGAGACCCATTATGGTTGCATTCAGTATCATGACAAATCCCTAATGGAACCCCAGCTGTTGCTCTGATAGCAGCCTGGTGGTTTGGAAAGGGGACCTATGCTCAAGGGCTTTAGAATACCAGGGATTGGAAATTAAGTGTGAATCATTCTGTTGTGACAGGCATTAATGTGATCAGGTGATAACCAGTCTAATTTATTTTAATGCATGTTAAATATCTTCCTTTGGGAGCTAAGATTCTGAAAACTTTTCTCTTTTCTTTTTCCCATAGAAGGCCAGAAATGTTCACATTCGGACCCGATTGAGAGTTCTGATTCATATGGAGACCTCTCTGACACCAGTGACCTCAAGACTCCTGAGAAACAGAGCACCAATGGGTCCTTCTCGTGTGACCTGGCAGTCAGCAAAAACAAAATGGAGACGGAAGGAGAGAAGAAGTACCCGTGCCCTGAATGTGGCAGCTTTTTCAGATCCAAGTCTTACCTGAACAAACACATACAGAAAGTTCACGTCAGGGCCCTTGGGGGCCCACTGGGAGACCTGGGTCCTGCTCTAGGATCCCCCTTCTCACCCCAACAGAACATGTCTCTTCTGGAGTCGTTTGGGTTTCAGATCGTCCAGTCAGCATTTGCATCATCCCTAGTGGATCCAGAGGTCGACCAGCAACCAATGGGGCCAGAGGGGAAATGAGATCAGTTGGATCTTAACAAAGCAAAGCAGCAGTCTGGCTATAATGATAAGATGGTGTGAATGAAAGAGGAAATAATGAAATTTGGTTCTATAGCTGAGAAATTTTTATTAATTTTAGCTTCCCTCTTTGTCTCATGCCCTACCCCACCTTTAAACCTTCACTGGGGAGAGGGAGAAAATGCTTCTTTAGCTGATAAATTACAGAAGATGGTGGCCTTGAATAGGAGACATCACCCCAAACAAATGGAGCTTTAGAGGCTGCTGCTGGTGTTTTCTTTGTGTTCTTTGAGAGTCATCAAAAGTCACCAGCACTGGTCTGAGAATGAGAAAGTCCTAGTGACCGAGGCACCTGGGGAGCTGCAGCTACAGGGAGCTGTGATTTTGTTCTCTCTCTATTCCCCTGCCCTCCCTAAACTCCCCCAGAAAACAGTAAGTTTAAAAAGCAGACCCATTATTGAATATAAGGTTAAGTAAAATGCCCCATGGTTCCTAGCAGGTTACAATGCAGTTGTCCTTTTAAAACCAGAAACATTTAAAGAAGGTGAGAGAATTTGAACCCCTTCTGCCTTTGTGAGGCTGTGAGTGCTGCAGCAGGACTGAACTGCTGAGAAAAATCACCTTTCAGAACAGGTTGTTTTTTTACTTTTGACCATTAAACTTGCTGTCAGGTTTTTAATTCTTTATTATTATTATTTTAGGACCTGTTGTAGTGAATTGCTACTGAAAAGCCAGTGTAAGGCGATACACAGAGCACTCGTAAAGCAGCAGTCACATTAGGGTTAGTATTAATTTTTTTATTTAGATGTACTATAATTAATAACTTGGCTAGTTGGTTGTTTTAAGTCTATGAAAGAAATAGTTTTTATGAAAAAAAAAAAAAAGAAAAAAAAAAGGAAGGAAAAATACCATTACAGTCTGGTTGACTGGTGCTCATTTTTCATGTGGGGACCTAGGGGATGAACACGATCAGCTCTCGGGTTAACACTATGTACCACTGACTTGTTTAGTGTGAATAAACCCAGGGGTTCACAGAGTGATTTTGGTTTAATTGGATTGGACTCTATTAAAGAAGTTAGTATGTTACTTTGCATCCCCTCGTTTTGTCTGGTTTTTGAGCAGTTTAGCCACCTGTCCAAAAGGTGTGCAAATGAGAGCCAGTAAATAATACGTGAATCTCACTCTGCACTGTGCTGTATTCTCAGTGAACTGGGCTTTTTGGCCACAGTCATACTCTCCTGATCTGTTTCTAGTCGGGTTTGCAAAAGCCACTGTTACTCCTTTCTTTTCCAAATGAGGTGGGAATTGCAAACGCATATCTTTGAAAAATAATTGATTACAAAATGCAAAGAAGCTGCACTCCAAGCTGTTGGACATTCCATTTAATATGAAAATACCACTTGTGCAGAAATAATGTCCTTTCTTGATCCTCCCTTTCCTTCCATGTAACTAGTCACAGTTTTATGTACCAAACCCAGGTATAAACGTTGTTGAACACAGGGTTAGGAGTTAGGAATGCTCTGAGTTTTAATTATGGTTCTGCTGTTGATGCTCAAAGTCACGTAGAGCAATTTCCCGAACTTACTCCTTAAATTCATATCTGTGAAGAATCTTCTATATATCACAGTTGTTTGAGAGAGTTATTGAGCAAAGGTTTAAGCAGTGATTTGGTAAACTGCTTTGTGTATTGAATGTTTCTGAAGGTCACTCTGAAGAGCCCGTGTCCTGCACCAAACTTGCATCCCATGAAACAATATCTGTCTGCATCATTAGTACAGTGCTGGAGCAGGACAGACCCCCTTGGGCCGGGTTCTCATTTGCTGCAGGAGATTATCTGTGTAAACATGCACAGAGACACAAACTGTTGTTATGCCACAGCCTGCATTGCCCAGGTGCTTCTAATCCAGACCCTGCAGCTGATGCTTAAGTGGTGGTCCCATTTTGTTTTTATGTTAGAATTAGAGAGCCCTTTGTAAGTATATGGATTTTGGAATTATGTTCTAAATTCTACAGAATTAGAAAACCCAAATTCCCTCTTTTAAGAAGCTACGTTTTGTACTTGCTCTCTATTATAAATCAAGGATTAATAATCAATGGCTTTCTCTTTATAGCACCAGCACTTTCTAAATTGAGAGTATGTTGCAGTGGACTTGATGTTTTGCTATTAATCTGTGTTGGGAGAGTGAAGGACATGTTCTTCTCCAGTCATCTCCTCCCAGAATCCTGGAATAGGTATGAGCCTCATTTAAAAGGAAAAACCAGTGAAGCAAACAAACCCCACCACTAAAACTTCATGGAATTGCTCTTGTTGTACTGGTAAGATTAGTAGACAGGTAAAAACAGAACATCTTAGAAAACTGACAAAACATTTTAAAATATCTCCAAATCTAGTGTTGAGACAACCTTGTAAGTTGCCAAGCAAATCAGAAGAGAGCAGGCTTTCCAGTCAGCATAACAATTTGTTGGGATTAGCAGATGCAGCTACAGTCACTGATTTACTAATAGCTCATAATTAATCCCCAAGGGAAATTTCTGTTGAACTGAGGCTGTATGCTGAAGGACAGAAGTTTTTGTCCCCAGTGTTCCTACATGCGCTTGGAGAAAGTGCATTAGTCATAAAATTCAACTCCAAAAACTAAGTCCAGAGTATAGGATACTTTCATCCTACATTTAGCTCCCCTGACTTTAGTGTTAAAAGTGGGTCAAATTTTGGCCTTATCTATCAGAATTTAATTTTGAATGCTACAGAATTTGACCTGGTGAAACAAAAGAAAAGCCTTTCTCTGAAACCGAAGCCTTCGAAAACACTGTGTATTCTGCTTGTCAAAGAAAATGCTTACTAAGTTGTCATGAATACATTGAATGAAAACTACTTACTTCTCAGTCTAGTGGACAGGGAAACAATTAGGCAGGAGGTTAACAATCCTGAAATGACAGTTCTAGATCATCCTAGTGTAAATGGGAGAGATTTGTACCAACACAGGAGGCTGGTGCAGGCTAGTGCCAGTAGGAAGTTGAGCAGCTGTGGTGTACTTTCAGTGCTTTTTTGCTTCTTTGGGGGCATGCTGTTCAATTCCGGACAGTAATTTAACCTACATGCAAATTCTTTCTATTCTGTACTTCAGGAAATGCCTGTTTCTCATAGAACATGAGACAGATCCAAACAGAAAACTCAGCCTCACAAGTTCAGAGTTCAGAGGGAAGTTTGTAACATGCCCTGAGCTGCAGCTTGTTGCTATTACATTTTATTTTTAATTGGCTTATAAGTGTATAGATGATAGTTCTGATTTTGGGCCACGCTCCCTTCCTTGCCTTCCCCTTTGGAGGGACTGCAAGCCAATGTTTGAGTTGGTGCACATGTCAAGAAGGAAACTTCACTTCATGCAAATTTATATAATCAGACTTGTAGTATTTGTTTGTATTATAGGAGTCCCATAACCTTTCATCTGAGGCTCAGAGCCTTGTGTATTAGGTATGATGAAAACATCTTCAGTCATTCATGATCTAAATATTAAAGACAGACAAGAAAGAAATAGATGCTTATTAGAGAATGAGTGAAAGATAAAGGACTAAAAACCACTTGCATGCATGCTTATGTGTTGTGTTAAATGTGGGGGCACAAACTTCTCAGGCTTCTTTTGTTGCTGGAGTTTATAAATGTTAATCCAAAACAAATGCAAGGTAAAGCAATTTAATGTGAATTTATTCCATACTGAGTTAAATTAGGTGACGTGACCTTGCATTTGTCATGTCTTAAATGTGTGCAAACAGTTGTGTCAGGTGGCTCACCTGACACATGGCAATGTGCATGTGAGCTCTCAATCTTAAGTGGTTTGCCCATGATAATATGGGAAATTGATAGCAGAACCAGAAATGGAACACAGATTTTTCCTTCTCTCAATCCAGTGCCTTAATTATAGTAGGGCAAAGTATTATATGTTGGGGGGATGGGTTTTTTTTGTTGTTTTTAAAGCCTAGAACTATTAAGATGGTGTGGAATTGGTCTTCCTACCAATCTTTTGAATAATTGTAAATGCCCAGTCACAATTTTAGACCTGAGTGCCAGTGACTTAGGGAATATTTGTTATTTCGCATGTATTCCCTGAAATTATTGTTCCTCCCTCAACTGCTGTCAGCAGTAAGGAATGACTTGAATAGAAGAGCTGTGTAACTGAATGTCTATAACTCAACTAATTGAATTGCTAGTATGAAAGCTAACCTAGATTTTGTAGGCTCTGTTGTAACTTTAGTGTCTTGTTTTTTCACTAAATCTTTGTTCCTAGAATTCAGTATCTAAACTTATGTCTTGAGTCGGGAGTGGGGTACCACTTTCAGCTTTAATTTTTTTTAAGGTGCTTGCTTGAGGAAGTAGATGCCAAAGTAAACTTCAAAGGAACTCCAGACTTCAGTGTTGGAAGAATGAATGGAGAGCAAGAGCTCTCCTTGGGTTTCATGAGAGATAAATGGACAAAGTAAAAAACAGCCACCAAAATTTTAAATAATGAAACAGGAAAGGCTTTTCTATACCACCCACAAAAATAATAAAGTATTTTCAATTGTCACCATGGCAGAAAGTCTGAGAGCAAGTGCCAAACAACACCGTGGAATGTGCTGGCTTTTTCAGCATTATGTTTATACCTTAACAGCATTGTCAATACCCAATATAAATTAAGCCAGCTTAGTACTGCTCACCTTTTTCTTGGGCATAATACCTGGGTTTTATTTGAACAGAGCAGAAGCTCACAGTGAATCTCTGAGCTTAGGCTCTCAGTTCCACCTTGAGAGAAAACAAATGAGCAAAGAGGGAGGGGGAGAAAAACACTAGAAAAGCTTGAAAACAGATTCTGGAAGGCTTCAGTGTCTCCTGAAAGAGCCACGCATTTTTATCCTGAACTTCCTTTTCAAAACAAGATTCTTCAGCTGTTGTGAATGAGCCCTTAGGAACAGATTTGGCTTCCAGCCCAATCTGCTGCAGCTCCCTGTCCGTGTGAGAAGGCAGCATGTTCCAGAGCAATGAGCCTGGGACCCACAGGGAGGGGGACAGGCAGTGCTCCTGGTCTGCACCCACAGGTACTGCTACACACTCAGCACCAGCACTGGCAAATTGTTGTCTGCCTGTTGCTTTGACCCTCACCCTCCTCACATCCTGTGCAGTGTGGTGCCTCCTTGGATGTGTGCAGCTCTGCAAATAACTGTTGGCTCTAAAACAGAGCAGGGAGCTACTTGGCTAAAAAGAAGAGAAAGCACCACTTAAAAATAGTGCTATGACATAAGTGCAGAGTGATGCAGCCCAGGAGCAGGAGCCCTGGCTGAGTGGGGTTGTGGTGATGGTTGAAATGGTTATGGCACATCAGTGGGAAACCACAGCTGTGCACTCTGTGGTGATGGCCTGTTTGCCAAGAATTAACACCCTGTGTCATCTCTAGCCTCTTCCTGTGTTGTGTTCTGTCTGTAAGACCAGATGATGATAACCTTTGGGTAAGAATGTGCCAATATTTAATTGATATGCCAAATTGTGTTGCACAATTGTGCTGCTGAACTCTGTCACAAATGTTTGGCCTCGCTGACTTCAGGTGTACTGCAAAGTTAAACAAACATTTGGCCACGTTTTTCCTGAAAGGTGTGATATTTAAATTTATTTAAAGACTGCCTGGCACTGTTGATCTGCTCTCAGGGTTTATGTGAATGAAGCTTTTCCTGGGTGGCCTCCATATTTGTACTGCAGTTTTGGAGACCTGGAAGTGCTCTGAGCTGAGATATGCTGAAGGAGGGAGGTAACTGAAGTCTCACTGATGTTTCAGTGACTCCCTCCTAGCTCCTGTGTTCCATGTGGACCATGGAGTCACTTCATGCAGCCATAAATGCTCTTGAGCATCCTGCAGTCACATAGTGACCTTGGGTAAATGATTTTGTAAGAAATCAATCTCATGCTTGCTAATACCTTTTTGGCTGCTGTGTCTACAAACTGGTGCCTTCTCCAGGCAAATTTTATGTGCCCTCTGCAAAGCTGTCAGACTGACTGCTGGCTCTTAAGGAATCAACCAAGCCTTGCTCTTGGGCTCAGAATTTTTCTTCGGTACTGTTGTAATCTGAAAGTTTGCTGCAATTAGTGCAAATACCAGAGTAAGAGAGAAAATAAAAGGCTGTTCTTAGATGTCTTGTAGAGTGAACAACTGAAACATGAGTGTGGGATGAGCCAGGAAAACTGGTATTTTTCCCTGGCTGCACGCCATATGGAAGAGACAGTGCCTTGGAAGGGAAGGAGCAGAAAAGTTTGCCATTAGCTCTGATGAATCCCAATCCTGCTTCTACTGAAGTTGTTGGGAATCCTCCCATTGTCTTCAGTGGAGCAAGAAAGGATCTTAGGTGAGGATGGATGACTCTTTCCCTACTTGAATGAAGTCTCTTGCCTATTTATGGGCCTGCTTCTATTGAAACCGAGCCTGTTTTAGCCTTTTTGGGTTCTTAGGGACCTGTTTGTATAAAGCAACTTACCTACCTATCTTTTTTTTTTCTATTGTGTGTATTTTTTGTATGTTCTGTTGGAAGGTGAAGCCTCTGTAGAAGGGGATACAAAACCTGATTTTTAAATAGTAATAAACCAAAAGAGAATTAAACTCTGCAGGCTGCATGCATTCATTTCCTGGAGGTGGAGAGTAGAGACCATAAGTGCACAGAGAGATGGCCTGGAGTTCTCATATCTCAAAATCTACCCCTTTTCAGAGACACCTTTGCACATTTTCACAGCTCTGTGTGAGAATTCATAGTGTGGTGGGCAGGTTGCAACACTGTGTATCAGGATGGTTTTATTTTGACTAGGAAATCCTTTCTCTGGTACTGTGTGGTGAGATTTCTTGTTTTAGCATAAGTGGACGGAGTAACAAATATCTGTGAAATTTGGTATTGTCCTCACTGAACGGCAGTGAAATAAAACTGAGGTCATATAAATAGAGTTTTGCTTCTGGCCTGCCTACCTCAGGTGCTGGAGTGTTGGTCAAATGCACAGTGGTTTAACTCCACACCCTTATATACTGAAGAAATAAGTGCAAGTATTAAGAGAACCTTTATTAAGCCTTTTTTTCTTCCTGGCTTTTTACCTCCTCATGGTGTTACCAGTTGGAGCCTTAACTATCTAAAAGAATGGCAAACTCTAGACCAAAACAACAACAAAGGTTTGCCCTGTTCTGTAAACATACCTAAAGGAACAGTGTCTTTGCTTTTGTAAATAAATGTTAAAAAGTCCACATGCCTGTGTCAGTCGTGGAAAAGGCTATCTCTGCATGCTTATGGCATGTGTGTGACCCAGAGAAAATCCAGATTTGCCTTTCTACACAGGAAAGAAAGGGCAGCTTCCCAAAATAAACAACCCCTCCCACAGCCTTCAGACAAACTCCTGTGTAGAGTCTTTCACAGTACCTGTGTTCCAGTGGTTTTATCTGCTTTCAGGCCAGCTAACAAATAAAATCCAGAGGTGTGAGCTCTGCATTGTAAATGTCCCTGAATCCTGCACTTTATGAGGAAACAGCAGTAGCTCCACTGCAAGCTTTGGTCTCTGCTTCTCTGCTCTTATGTTGATGACTCCAGTCCTAGTCCCAAAGCCCTAGAGAGAGAAGAAAATACATGTTTGGCTTCTCTTTATGTGTTCAAGTTTATGACTTTACAGCCTTTCTGATGGCTTGGGATAGAGGTCACATGAGTGGTTGTGCTATTTGGAGTGGGAGTTTTGCATATTTAAGTGCAACTTTAACCTCATGTTTTCCACAGTGAAATCTAACTATTACTGTGGTAATATTCCATTATTGAAGTTTAAACAGCAGAGATTTGGGCTTTCACTTCTGTTTGACTGTGAAATTGGCTTTCATGGTGAGTGAAAGATTGGTAGATGGATATTTAATAAACCAATCCAATTCACTGGAGGTTAATTAGAACAGATGTCAGAACAGAAATCTTAATTTCTTTTGACTGAAGTCTCCAGATGTTTTGATGCTGCCTTTTCACATTTCTCATGTGCAAATAATAAACAATTATTTTTAGATAGGCATTTTCTAACAAGAACAATTGGGTTATCAGACTACTTAGCTTTGCCAGGTACTGCTGGGCACAACTATGGTTTGAGAAACAAAGTTACAAAAGTACTTTTATGCCTTAAAAAACAACCAAACATCACATTGTCCTCTTTTAATGAATTCCTGCATTAGTGCTTATTTGTACTTTCATCTAAGTCAGCACTACACATGTAGAACTTGAGAACATCTCATGCATATCTGTCTCCAGGATTCCTTTCCCTACAAAACCATTTTATAAGGTAGGTATTGGATGTCTGATGCTTTCAAAGTGCTTTGCAGGCATATAATCATTTCTGCCTCTGTGACATAAGTAATATTAACATGGGAAGCCAAGGCAGAAGCTTGCCTAAGGTCAGGCAAAGACCAATTAGAAAATTGAGAGTAAGGCTTCTGTTCCTGGCTCAGACTTCTGTGTTCTCTGAGTAGATCACAGTATCTTTCAAAATAGCTTCCCTTCCTCCACCCTAAGAAATGTGTGCTCTGGTTTTTGTCAGTAGCAGCCTGCATCTGTAGCAAAAAGACAAACAAAAAACCCAGTGCAACTGGAGACCAAAACATCTTTAGACAGCTGTGCCCAATTCCTGCCAATATTGCTGTGGTTTTATGGTGTCCTGCTGAGACACACCCACCATTTCGATAGCAGGTAAAGCAATCTGATGCAGATACCGAGACTGGAATGCTGCAGCCAGGGAAAGAGCTGAGGGATGATCCATGGGGACCTTCACAACTGCTACAATGGGCAGTGTGAACACAGATGTCTGTCAGCACTTGGGCCCTTCGAAAGTGCTGAGAAAACTGGAAAGGCACTGAGCAGTTCTTGGCAAAAAAGGACAAAAAAATGATGCTGTCAGAGAGGACTCAGTGTGTGAAATTTCTTAAGTCACTGATTGCCGAGAGTATTTAGTGCTAATCTCTTAATGCTGCAGAAGTGTAGCTGCGGTGCTTCTCCCCAGTAAACAATAGGACACGGACTGCCCTCCCGAGGCCTCTGGCCTTTTATTACAGCCCACACAGAAAACGCATCTGAGAAAGCACTCTGAGTTAGTGGAGCAAACTCTGAACCAGTCTGAACCAGTTCAAATATCGCATATGGTTGTTTTGATTCTGCAGACTTCCTTGTTAGTCCTTAGAGGCTGTGGCTGGCATTTACTTAGCAATAGCTCATGCTGTCAGACTGAAGGGGGAGGAGAAAGCCTCTCCTTGAGCATGTCAGCAGCGCGATGCAACAGTGCCAGCAGAGTCCTGTGGCTCCGCACCGTCTCCTTTGTAGTCACTGCCCCTGTCTTGATTTTTGGTTGCACTCTGTTCAGTTTCATAAAGTCAATATCTGATCCTTCTGTTGCAGTTCTGATGTTATTACATTCAAATTGTATCTAGGTTAGAAATGAAACACGTTTATTTCTAACTCCTACACCGTTGCTTACAGAAGGCTTTTTACAGGAGAGACCCACAGTTGTTTTCATGATCAAGAGAGAGGCAGCAAAGAAATTAAACCCCTGCTTTTGTTGGAGTTGCAAGTACTCAAGTACTTAAGAGTGTTTAGTAACATTTGATGCTTGCAGCTTTTTAAGATTAAGCACAAACTGCTCTAATATTCTGGTCATGGTGAGGCCTCAGAATTGTGCTATCATTATTCTTAAGCATTGCCATTTATGAAAGAAGCAGAAAATTGAGAAAAACGAGTTTTGGGGAAAACTGGAACAATTATTTTGGTTACCTAGGAAGAAGAAAGGGGAGGTTATGGGAACATGACGTATGCCCTGTTACAGGGAGGGCAATGGTCAACTTTTTCCATTCTAAGCAATCCATGTTAATTTGGCTAAGAAAGATTACTCAGATTAGAAAACTCATTTTTGTTTACTCCCCTCACTATCTTATTTGGTAAGATTAAGTAATAAAGCATGTTAGTTCTTGCACAGGAGGTTAGATGAACTTCTGCCTGGCAAGACCTGTGGCAAGACCACACTTGGCTGTGGCCAGAGGAGGAGGATGGGTTTGATGGCTTCTCGTGGAGTCATTCCCGAGCTATAGATCTGGGGTTGCCTCCCTTGGCACAGACTTCTGTGCTATATGTTAGATTCCTTTTTTTTTTTTTTTTTTAATCTCAAAACACTTTGTATTTTTCCACAGGTGAAAAAGTAGAACAAAGAAACAAGAAAGAGCAGCTAACAGACAGGAGAGAGAGAAAGCAGACATTATTCATTCTGGAACCTGTATAAAGAAAGGTACCAGCTCACAGCTGAAACTGGTTCACACTGAGTTTAGGGTGAATGTTTAATGTCTCTCATTCCTAAAAATAGTGTATATATGCCCCTGTAAAATATGGGGATGTGTTGTGATATATGTATATGTGTATACCTACAGACATCTAAGTGTAAAGTATGTGAGGAAGTAGCTGTAAAGCTATTACTTAGTTATAGTTTGGGTAGTTTAAAATCAAGTCCTAGGAAATAATGTCATGTTAAATCTCTAAAAGTGTAGCAAGAAGAGCAAACCCATTCTGAAGCAGTGGAAAGAGCAATTGAGTCTGCCTCTGACAGCTGCCACCTGGCATCCTATTAAATTTAACTCTGTGAAACTGCCAGGCATAAATCTTCCCTCATCCTGGAGAAAGCTAGAGATGAAAGAAAAAATTATGCTTAGAAGTCAGTTGTGGGAAAGACTTTGATCTTTACCATTAATGTGAAGGTTTTTGCATTTCTCCCAGATTGCCCATTGTCCTTCTGTGGACTAGAAACTCAAATTGTTTGCTGGAACTTGGCTGGGTATAATGAGAAGTGCAAGTTTATATTGTTACATAGTAGGAGAGAGAGCTAGCAAGGTCTGAGATTTGTTTCCACAGAGATTACTGCAGTTCTTAGATCAGTATGTACAGAAGGAGGTGCTTTCTATGCTAGGTGGCATGGAAGCATTAGTTAGTCTCATGAAATGAGCAAAAAGAAATTAATTGTTCAGGTTGGCAGTCCCTCTGCAAAGGTTTGGACAGGCAGTGCCTCTGGATGCATGTGTGGCCCTGCAGTTTCTCCTGAATGGAATTTGTCCCATAAAATCTGTGATGAAGGGCTATTACAAACAGGAGGCTTGATTGAATAGCCCTTATTAAAAATTCTTGCTGACTCCAGTTAGCCTTGCCTTTACAGAGAGTAACTGGAGAGCATGAGGAATGCAGTAACAGAGTGTCTGTGCAGACAATGAGCATAATGGCACAAAGGCTGCATCTTGATGTCAGTCAGGACTGGCACATACAGTTGGTTTTTGGTTTCCCGTTTTATTTTTTTTGCAACCATGTTTTTTTTAATCTGACATTACTAAACTAAATTTTCTGTAGTGGTAAATCATGTTGTTAAACCGTGAGTCACACAAATGTGTGCTAAGACCTGTGGTTTCATACTTGGCAGCAGTGCTGCTTAATTGACCTGTTTCCTCATTACCCATCTATCATGCTGGTACATGTGTTTTTGTGGCTCCATTATGGACTGGATGCAGCTGGTGACCTGGCTGTAAAGGGCTTAAAGTGTTTATGACCTGGTGAAAAAGGGGCACAAGTTGGGGGGTTGGATCAGAACCTTGAGAAGGTTTGTTACACAATTACCTGCAGCAGCCTGACAGAGAGCACTGCCAGGATGGAAACATCTGGGAGTGGAAGGGAAAGACCACTGCTCCAGCCAGCACTGCCTTGAAAAGTACTTCATCAAACACTGAAGCAGCTTCCTGGCATAGAAATACTTTTTATGTGTTCAACAGTTTCCATGTGATTTCAAAGAACTTTAAAAGAAGGGAACTTCCCTGTCCTATTCTAAGAAGGAAGGTTTGATTGTACCTCATGTAACAGAAAGGAAAGGAAAGGAAAGCAAAGCAAAGAAGTGAGGCAGGCAGGTTGGCCAAGGTCAGGAAGCTCTGTGGGAAAGCCAGAAATAGCACCCAGTGCTGCAGGCCTGTGCCTTGGCTACAAACCCATCAGTTGGCCCAGGCTGCCTTTGCAAGCTCATTGTCGAACAGGACCAGCTATTCAGTGGCTTATTTTTCACTGGTGTAAAATAGAAACAGTGCTGAGGACTCCACATACCTGTGTACAGGCACTGGCACTGCACTGTCTGAATCCCTTGGCGTGTTCAGAAACAGAAGTATCTATTGTAAGCCCTGTGAAATATCTGCAGAGAGGCTTTATCACAGTGGCTGGATGCCTGCAGTAGAAGTACTCTAAACCATCTTCATGCTTTTTACCTTGGTTTTTTTCTACAAGCAGGCACAGAGAGTAAGTACATGGAGTCAGTGAAAAGTAATGGATTAGCAGAGGTGAGAATGTAAACCACTTTAAGGTGGAGGTGCACAGCTTCCGTGGAAGTGTGTACCCCCCCACCACATCTCCTTAGAGCTAAGGGAACCCAAAGGGAAAATAAGGGCAGCAGGATTTAGTCCTTCATGATAATTCTCTAGTGGAGAGAGCAGTTTTAGGTCTCTGAAGATAAACACTTTTCCTGCCACAGGGAGTGTTCAAGCGTAGTTCCGTGTGGAAAGTCTCCTCTTCTGGTCTCAGACTTTTTCTGCGACTGTAGGAGCCAAGCCTAGGGACGCGGAGTTCCTCTCGAGCCAAACAGCCCCGCGGCGCCGAGCACCGACCGCCGTGCTCGGTGCGGGGCGAAGGAAGCCCCAGCAGCAGGTTCCCGGCTGGCCCGAGCCCTGCCCCGCAGCAGCCGCCCCTTCCCCTCCTGGGGGCGGGCGGCAGCGGCAGCGTTAGGACCCGGCGGCGGCTGCGGGCGGGGGGGGGAAGCGCAGCCCGGCGCTTGTTTACCGGGGAGGGGAGCGCCGGGGCAGGTCTCGCCGCGGTGCCGAGCGGAGCCGAGCTGCGCGGCCGGGCTGCCGGCGGCTCCTCGCCCACCGCGCCGAGGATGCTGCAAGCTGTGCTGCTGCTGGGCTCGCTGCTGCTGGGGGCCGCCCGCGGCGCCGAGGGTGAGTGCCGGCCCGGCTTTGTGGGGGACAAAGGCCGGTCTCGGGAGGAGAGACCCCCCCGTGGGGAAGGCGGGTGCCGTGCTGGGGAGCGGCCCGGAGCGGCGGGGGCTGCCCGGGCCGCCCGCAAGGCTCGTCTCGTCTCTCCGCAGAGTGCCTCCGCGGCAACGGCGCGTCCTACCGCGGCAGCCGGCAAGTGGCCTCCGGCGGCGCCCCGTGCCTCAACTGGCTGACGGTGCGGAGCGGCTCCGGCGCCGCGCTCCCGGCAGGTGGGTCCCGGCCGGGGGACGCGGGGTGGGGGGGGGTCTCGGGAGAGCGGAGGGTGCCGCGGCCGCGCTGACGGCCCGCTGCTCTCTGGCAGTCGATGAGGACCACAACAGCTGCAGGAACCCGGACGGCGACGCCGCGCCCTGGTGCTACATCCAAGGCGATACCGGGATCCCCGAGCGGCGATCCTGCGACATCGCCCAGTGCTCAGGTAAGAGCGGCCGCCGGCGGCCCCCCTCTCTTCCGGCCCCGTACCGCGGGGGGCTGCCTTTGTCACCAGGGTAGGGTCCCCCCTGCGCACAAACAACGCCGGGCTACGCCGGCACCTTCCTCGGAAACACCGCGTACCCAGGGCTCCCTTCCAGCCCCCGCCTGTGTGTGCACATCTGCTTCCAGCTATGCCGTGCTCCGCCCCTAGAGCTTTTCCATTAGTGCTAGAAAAAGCCTGTGAAAAGCCCCCACTCCCCCATAATCCACTTATCACTATAGCGCTCTCTAGCTATGTTGCAAAAGGCTGAGGTCTGGACATCCAGGAACTGCTGAGGTGTGGGTAGACTGTTGCTGTGGGGCTTGTTACGGCTGACTGAAGAAGCCTCCTGCTGTTAAAAAGATTGCCAGCGGGAATTTGAGTACGGGGTGCAGAGGAAGAATGTGGAAAAAATGAGAACTAGAAGGGAGGATAGTAAGAAATGGAAACACTGGATTCTTCCTGGATAGTCACAGTGAGAAACAGTTTGCCAAAGGAACTGTAGCTGAAGCCTGTTTCAGGGAGAGGAGGTGTCAGTATTGACTGACACCAGAGTAACCACTTGGGGTTTTTTGAACTGTTTACTACTTTCTGAGCCCTGCAAGATGTACTCGTACCACTGTCCCTTGAGACTGCTATCTTTGCATGTAAATACTTTTCCCACGCACATACACCCTCCCCTTTTTGTCACTTTGCTCTTTTTTTGGCCTGCTTTTCCCTAAAGATGAAGCAAAAAAAATGTTCTGCTGCCAAGATCCTTACTCAAAACACTCTTGCAGCTTTAGGATCAGAAGAGTTACCTGACTTTTCAGCCATTTGCATGTTTAATAGGTTTTGTATTTTTGCAGCTCGGAGTGGGCACCTTTTCATGCTCCAACAGTTCACTTTAGTTCAGTTGCCCTGGCTTAACCTACGTGAAGTTAGCTGTGCAGGACCCCTGATTTCCTGTCTCTGACTCCCTTCTGTACTTCCATTTCACATTCCACTGAAGACTCAAAATGGCTGCAGATAGAAAATCCACATAGAGTCATTGACTGCTGTGGGGGGAGATGCAGGTGGAGTGAATTTTCAGGTGTGTGAATAGCATTTCCAAAAAGGAAGGGGGTTTGTGTGAACAGGTAATAGATACCTACTTTGCACTGTCACAGCTTTTACAGTGCTACAGCTTCTATTTAAACTATGTCATGAAAGAAGGAGCTGCCTTGAAAATCTTTCAGTGCTGTTGATGAAAAAGAGCATTGATAAAAAACAGGGCTGGGAAGGAACCTGTATCCTTGGGCCTTGGCTGAGGAGGAACTTGTCCTAAGTCAATGGCTTTGCTGCCTGAGGGCTGCTCTGTCTTAGCCTGTCCTGTGGTGTCCCAGACTATCAGAGTTTGGTGCACCACTGCAAAGAAGGCCAGGGAAGAAAATCCCCAGGTTTTCACATCAGCTGGAGTCTTCTGTCAAACTTCCCTGTGTCAGGAAGATTGAGGCAGAAGAGAGATAAATAGGCTCCTGGGAGATTTGGGATGGAGATTCTCATAATCTTGTTCACGTCTGTTCAGCATGATTGAAGCTGCAGCCTGTATATCGATCTATACACTAAATGAAGTCATTGTGCATCCTCTGGACTCATGCCCTGAACCTGGGTTTCATTCTGCTGTCAGACTTCTCTCATCTGTGGGGGTGCCTTGGACTCTTAGTTAAATAGGTTCATGTCAGAGGAAAGTGGGGGGAAGAGTACATTTCTTGTCTACTTTGGTAGGACTTCTGGCAACAATTTAAGAGGAAACAAATGTTTTTCAGTGTGCTTTGAAGGTAGTTCAGTGATACCAGTCTAGAGCTGTCCCACTCTCAAGGCACATGTTGTTTTGAAGTACTCATAAGTGCTTGGTATGTTATATATTTTTATTTTCCCCTCTCTACAGATGCTACAACTAGCACAGCCCCAGTCCCTACAGGAGAAGTTGGTGCCTCCCAGGAGGATGAGCAGGTGTTTGAACCAGCTGATACTTTGCCGTCCCGGAGCGAGGCAGCCGCAGTGCAGCCTGTCATCGGGATCAGTCAGAGAGTACAGATGAACTCCAAAGAAAAGAAGGACTTAGGGATACTAGGTACAAAGCCAGGATCACACGATGGATCCATTCCTGCAATTCTGGCAGGACAGACCTGTTTTAAGATCCTGCAAGCAACATTATAGTTGGATCTACTGCCTCTAATTTTGTCTCTTTTTATTTTCTCTTTTCAAAGGTTATGTGCTGGGGCTGATCATGATGGTGATAATCATTGCCATCGGGGCTGGAATTGTCGTGGGATACATCTATAAGAGGTGAGTGGCTGTTCTTTGTTCAAAAGCTGGTGTATATAGAGCAGGAATGTCTGAGCACCTGCAGACCCAACCAGATCCTAAGGAAATGGAACAGAAGCATATGTTTGGTTATGGCACATTGAGCAAGTTTACTTGTCACGCTGAGGAAAGAACTACTGAAGAGTTAACTCTGTTCTCAGTTTCCCCCATTATTGTGATGTTCTGTCTCAGCTGAAGTTTCAAATTGCCCTCTTTATTATTTGGGTTTTTGTATGTGCATGTGCACCTTGACGTGGCTTTTTCAGATGTATCCAGGGGAGCAGGATTTTGTAAGAACTGGAAAGAGCAGATCCCAGGTGCCCTCACAGGAAGTTTCTTTTGATCAAAAAAAGAACAATCCTTCTACCAGGCCACCTGTTCCTCTGATTTCTCTAGCCTATCTTTAGAAGAAAACCGATTGGCAATTTTTTTTTTGCTACTCATGCATTGTATCCTATGAAGCTGACTATCAGGTAGCACTTTTTTTTTGGTCAAAGTTCATTTTAACAAAGCTCCTGTATACTTTAAGGTCAGTTTTGATTTGGACTTAAGTTACTCTTTTTTTCAGCCACTTGACTGTGTTGGACAGAAATGTTTCTGTAGCTCGGCAGTGTTTGAGGGCAGTGGCAGTAGCGAGCTGCTTAGATGTAAGAGAGGGCAGGATTAACAAATAGCAGTGATTGTCGCTGCAGCAAGGAAAGCCTAGGCTCCCTCCTCTGGGAGGGTTTGTTCTGTGTTTTGGCTGTTTGACAACAGTCTGACACAACCAAGTAGAAGGAGCCCTTTCCCAAGCTGGGACATGTCCTTATGTAAGTGTTTATAATAAATGCTGACAGAAAAAAAGCAGAGGGAGGAGTGTTACATAAGGGGCAAAACACAGAGCGCTGCTTGTCGAGGAATCTGATTTGAGGTGTCACTTCAGAGAATGCTGTCTTGTGTGCTGGCAGGAACGGCAGCCACTGCTGCACGCTTGGAGGCAGCTTTGAAAAGCAGCCAAAATGCTGACAGGAAACCCCAGCAGCTCTGCCTGCTTGAGATCACGAGCCTCAGGAGGAGGGAGTGGTGCCGGTCCCACCTCTCTCTCATCCTCAGCAGGAGGAACCAATAGACCAATTGTCCAAATGCAGCTTTGCTTCTCCAGTCACAGAGAGCTCACAGCAGGGCTGTAGTGCAGGTTTACTGTCTCCCTCCTTGCCTTGATCTCAAAATTGCATGTGCAAGCTGGCAGGTTTGGGTAGTAGGTGTGGTGAGAAACCTTTAATGAGTTCAGTAGTTTTTGGTATACATAGCTCTTCCGGAGACAACATGCTATTAATGCTAAATCCATTTTTAAAGCAAGGCAGTTCTTCTGCAGCACAAATTACAGAGGTGTCCTTTCCTTAGCAACAGGCTGGAGACTGAGGTAGGTTTGAGGAGCTGATTGTGGCATTAAGCTGCAGTGGCAGAAGGCACAGAAGGCAGAGCCAGCTCTGAAGTCAGCTTTAATACTTTCTGGACAGCTTAATTTGCTGCAAAAGGCAGAAGCTGTCACCACCTCCAGTATTTATTTCAGATGTAGCAGGTTACAGAAGCTGTTTTCCACAGCAGTGGCCTCTGCACTGTCTCATTTCTCCCCTGGGCCTGTGCCAGGCAGTGCTGTGGGACTGTAAAGGATAAGGAAACATATGGCAGCTCTGTGGTTTGAAGGAGGGGCCTGGCTTTACAGTCATTTATCAGCAGCAATGTCAGTCAATAGGCCAGTTTGAGGGAGGGACAGACTTCACTTGGCTGCTTGTTTTTCAGAGATGCTCAGCTATTACAGTAGGGAATATTTCTGGCCCTTTGTACGCAGCTGAAAACTCTGTTTATCCTAAAGAGCTGAGCCACTTCTTCTCTACTATACCAGGTTTACTGAGACTCTCCCTCCGAGCAGCAGCACTCACCCTATGTATGTTTTGTTTTTGTTGTAATGCAGGGGGAAAGACCTGAAGGAGAAGCACGAGCAGAAGGTTTATGAGCGTGAAATGCAGCGCATCACGCTGCCCCTGTCAGCGTTCAGCAACCCCGCGTGCGAGCTGGTGGATGAGAACACCATCGAGGTGCACACCAGCCAGACCCCCGTGGGGGACACGCGGGACGGCAGCGGCCCCCTCATGGGGCAGGCGGGGACTCCTGGTGCCTGAGCAGCTCAAGCAGGAGCGCTACAGGCTGAGCAAAGCCTCCAGCTTCCCACTGTGAGTGCAGGGGTTGCGTGTGTTCATTTCTATTTTGTTTTCTTTTCGATGAACGCCGGATGAAGGTGATGCAGAGGAACACAATGGGCTATTCATCATCTGTTTGAGGGGCACCTTTCAGTGCATGACCAGCTGGGGACTGGTGTGGTGGACCCTGCTACTTCCTCCCACCTATCTCCATGGTGTGCCAAGGAGCTGGGGGGGATGAGGGGCCAGGCTTACAACTGGCCACAGGTCCCATAGCCCGGAGTGTGGGCGTGGCTTCCTCTTTTTCTGTTCTTTTCCTATTTAATGGTGTGCACTGTTACTTAAGTTTCAGCCTGGAACCTCAGGAGAGAACAGTACTGCAGGGACTGAGGGGAGCTTCATGTCAGACTTAGCTAGATAATTACACTCTGATTATAGTTCCTGCCTTTTTGCTTTAGTGGCTGAGAGCTGGAAGCACTTTCCAGAATCTTGCTACTGGATCAGGTTTTTTCCCAAGGAAGAGCTTATTTGAGGGATATCTTTGGCCAGAAGCAGTATGTTTAACCCCACTGCTCTCCTCAAGCTCTTGACAAATCCAGGTCTTCCAGGGCTGAGGCCACTTCTCCATTCCCCTGTGGTGCTACATGCACAGCCACAGTTGTAGGTGTCCAGGGAATCTGTCTGTGCCTCCTGCTCACTTAGATCAGGAAAGCAAGGGCGTGTGATAGAGTTGTGGAATGAAGAAAACAAACTGCCCTTCAGTTACTTACTGCAGGTTAAACACTGAGGACAGATAACATCCTCTTTTGAACTCCCTTGGCTTCCTACAGAGCCAGTGCTGGACAGAGTGGCCAAGCTGTGGAGGTCACCCTGATCACACTGCAGCAGTTCTGGCTCTAAGGACAGAACAGGGCAGCAGTTTTGTAAGATACTGAAGTTCTGGTGGAGCTCCTGGCCCAGCCTCTGTCACACACTCAGCTTGTGCAGCAAGACTACTTACTTACAGAGCCTGGGCCTATTAGAGAGGTTTTGTAACAACTTTTATTAGCATTTCAGGAGGTTTGGAAGGAATGGTTTGCTGCAATGTCTCCCTAATGGCACCAAGGCAAGGCCAGTTCAGGGAAACATCTGTCCCCGCTTCAGGGGACTCAAGCCATTCAAGTAAGTTTTCCAGCCATCTGCTTTATAGCTGTGGGCCTAACAGGGAGCAGCACTTGGCAGCAGGGGTTTTAGTGTTAATGTTTGATTGAGAAAAGGGAAATATTTTATTTTTAAATGCTTTTGAATACCATTTCTTTGTAAAATGTTTTAAATACCTCATTATGAGAAGGTGCAAACTGTGCTACCTTGTATTAAAGCTTAAAAGAAGAATGCTCTGTAGACCTGTGTGGACTGTGGCTCATCTGTGCATTCCTCCTGCCAGAGCAGCATCCTTTGCCTTGTTTCAGACTTTGAATTGAGGAGATGGGAAGATACCATTTGAGGTTGTCAGGCCCAAAGGTAAATCCCTACAAGCAGTGCCTGCACTCAGCACCACTGAAAGGGCATAGAGCTTGTCAGCAGCTGCCAGCAGCTGCTCGTGGACTGGGACAGTTCCTGAAAAGCAGCTGTGGGGGTGTGAGCTGTGGGTGACTCAGCAGACTGGCCCATGGGAACACACACAAGGGGTTACAGCCCCTTCCTGCACTGACCTGGGTCAGCTCTGCTTTGGTGCTGCTCAACAGCAGCTCCATCCCTTGAGAAGCACAATGGAGACAGAGCACAGCAGGTCACAGGAGGTACTAACAGAGCCAGGATTTTTGTTCAGTTGTTGTCTTAACAAGCGTCCCCTGAACGACATATTTCAGAATGTTTCCAAGAACAGGCTGTATTTATCTCTGGCTTAGAAAAGGAAAATGGAGAGAGGCTCCATGATCTGCTGACTCCTGTCCACCCTTAAAAACCAACCAACAAATGAACAGAACTGAACTTCCCTTTCCCTCACTCCAGGTAAATAGTCCTTCAGAGCACTGCACTGTGATTCTGCAGTTCTGTGAATGTGGCAGAGGCCACTGACTCAAAACAGGGTGTTCTAGACGGTACCTCATCTCATCTGGGCAGTTTTGATGTTGCCATTTTGTGACTACAATAGAAACCCGAGAAAGTTACAGCTTCCGGCTTTATTTAACACAGAGACCACAACAATCTTGTTCTCAAGAGCATACAGTGACTGCTTTTTAATTTAGTTAGAATGTGGGGCTGTGCAAATCACAGTTCATAAACCCCACCCACACATCACCCAGGACTCTCCCTTCATGGGTCCCCTCACAAACCAGCCTGGGAGGGGGGAATGAAAGGGCAAATCCTATTAACAATCCTGGATCCACTGGATCCAGTTTAGAGGCTCCTGCCTGATTCACAGCACAGGGAGTCCCCAGTGTTTCTAAAACACCACTACACAGACTAAAAACACCCCCTTTGTATACCTGATGTCAGGTGATGGCTGGCCCCATGTTATTTTACATAATACTTTAAACTCATGGGTAGGGGGAGGAAACCAAAGTAACAGCAAAGACTAACACCCATTCCCCACCATCCAATGCTGAAGGGAGGGGGAGTGGAAAAGGAGCACACTAAAAATCCAGTTAAACCATGATGTTTGTGAGACTTACGAGCAGAACTTGATCCAGCTTTTTGTTCAGTTCTGCCAACCATGTGAGCTACTGCAGCAGTAGCTTTCTTCCTTCCTTCTCCCACCAAGGAAGAAAATACACCCCTAGCCACCTCCCAATGACTCCAAGGCCTTCCCCCCACCCCCAGAGCAGGGAATAACCCTGAGGAAAATTTCTGTTTAGAGAATCAGCTCAGGTGCTGCAGCAGCAGCTGCAAGAAGGACCTTCAAAGGGAGCAACTTGCACAGTCTGCAGGAAAGGATGAGGTAGTGGCAACTGAATTATTAGCTCTCCAGCTGCCACTCCAGGGAGGATGGGACATTCTCCAGCACTTTTCTAGTCATAACAAGTCCATCCTTTAACTAACCTGGGGCAAGTCCCCTTTTGTCAT
Organism: Sturnus vulgaris; assembly: GCF_052056855.1. NCBI lineage: Eukaryota > Metazoa > Chordata > Aves > Passeriformes > Sturnidae > Sturnus > Sturnus vulgaris. Next base: position 10,738,174 of record NC_142261.1, on the reverse strand, counting down.
TGTCCATGCCTAAGGTCTGAGCCACTTCAAACCTTTGGCTTTCTGACAAGCACCTTCTGCCACCATTTCTGTCACCTCACATCCGCAGGGCAAGAGCTGAAGCACTCAGGAATGTCCACACCCAGTGCCTAGTGCAGAACTACACATTCAGGTTCAAATACTTTCACCTAGGTTAACGTTTTGGGCAGGCAAACTCACTGCAGGCGCCAGGGGCTGAAAATGCTCCAGTGGCTCATTTGCCACCTGCCTCATTTGCCATCAGGAGGGGCAAGCAGAGCCCAGTCTTAGTGTTTCTAGGCAGGCTTTTGGAGGTATTCAGAGACACAGAAGGAATAAAAGCCCACAAAACCAAAACAACAATTCATATGTGCTTCCCCAGAGACAAGGTATTTCAGGAGAGCTGCCCAGTTCCTGGGGCTTTTTACTCCTTCCTCTGATGTGTGTCAGAGGCCAAAATCTCAGTGGGTTGTTCTGGGAAACACATGCAAATACATACATGTGCTGTCCTGGTGGGACACATTGCTGGATGTCCAATTTCCCCAGCTTTCTGGGCAGGGCAGTCAGTGGGAGAAGCTGTTCCAGAAGTGCTGGTCCTTACCCAGGAGAATCTCCTATAGCAATTCCCTCCCTGGCAGACAGGCCAGGGTGGCTTCACAGCTTGCAGCCAAGTTCTAAGGCACCACAGTAAAGAAGCCTGAAAAGGCCAGAGAACATTTTCTCAAGCCAGAAAAATAGTGTTCAGAGGCTTTCCTAGGTGCAGCTGGCAGGAAACAGTCCTTTTTGCTTCTGAAACACGCCAGAAATCCACAGTGAATCAGGATATCCAAGAGGAGGGAAGTTGGGTGGGGAGAGAGAGGCAGTGCAGCAGCTGCACAGCATGGTGCTCCGTTAATGCCCTGGAGGTGGCTGAAGTGCATCTCCCTCCCTGATGCTCATCCCAGCTCCAATGGAAGTGATGCAGGCAGCAGCACGAGCGCACTAGGTAGTGTTTTCAGGTAGCTTGTCACGGTTCAGTCCGTACTGCACACTCACATTGTGGTCCAGCTCCTCCAGCTCAGATGGAAGGGGGATGGCAAGTTCTCCCAGGTACAGAGAGAGAGCTTCAAAGGAATCTTCCAGCTTGGAAAAGGGGGGCCTAGAAACAGCAGTGAGAAACACAAATAGGAAAGAGAAAGCAGAACAGCATCTGGAAAGGCTGAGCTAGTTGTCCATCTGGGTCCCTGTACCATGTACAGTGTGGTGAACAGGGCCAAGATTTCCTCCCCGTTCAGCTTCCAAGCTTCAAAGCCCTCATCTATCTGGGCTACCCATTTTTATAGCCAGTGAGTGACCAGGGAGGTCTGGCTCTTTGGAACTTACTTGGCAGCAACACTGTTCTGAAGCTACAGGTTTCATAACTGAAATCAAATTGAGTATTTACCTTACTGTCAAAGTGTGCCCCTACTCTTGGTGCCTGAGAAATCTTGAACAATCATTCCTCCTTTACTGTCTCTGTCTTGGAATTGTTTCAGACATCTCCACCATAAACACAGCAGTCTCTCTCCCAAACTGTTGAGTGTGAAGTCTCTCATGGAAGCCTTTGAGCATTCCTATAGAAGGCTGGAGCTGCCCTCTGTGCAGGGCAGTGCTTCCACTATGGGAATACAGACACATCTTGCAGGCTTCCAAAGACCCCAAACCTACCTGCTCTCTGGTTCCAGTCTGCAGCAAATAGCAGCCAGAGGGAAAAAGGCTGGAGGACAATCAGCAGGAACAAACTTCTCCCAGAACAGCTTGACATTAAGGCCAAAATCCAGTGTGCGTGGGAGACAGTCTGGGTCAGCATAAACCTGGCCTATGATCTAGGGAAAAATCAGAGAAGCACTTAAGTACTGCAAAGGTTCCAGAGTGTTAATAGGGAACTTCTGCATCAGGCAGGGGCTCCATCAAAGTATTATGGTGGAAAGGAAACAACAGAAACATTGCTCTTCCTTTCCAATGAAGCCACTGCTCATGGCGCTATGTACAGACAAACTTTACTGGAAACTTTTTCAAGTCCACAGCTGTGGAGGAAGTCCCAGATGCCTTCTCCTCCTGCCCAGGGTCTCTCTGCCAGAAGACACAGCATGATGTGCCCCTCTCAGGGAGCTCCACAGTGTCTTGCAGCTGGGGATGATACAGCCCTTCCTGATTGCAGGTAATCAAGGCAACTGGCATCACCATCCCATCCCCATCCCTAAACCATCTTACCATGCCATCAGCAAAGCCCCTCAGTACAGAGCCAGTCCTAAACAATGCTGGGAAGCCAACAGCACCTCTAATTCTGAGTTGTTCTGCCAGTGACAGATTCAACCCCCACCACAGCCAGAGGGCCGAGGGACAGACAAGAACAACCATAACTGACACCCAGGAGGCTACAGGTAAAGGAAAGCCAGTAAAGAGCTGGCTGGACAGGGAAGCCCTGCCCCAGCATTGCCCCAGTGTTCACCACTTCCAGCACAAGTGTAGGAGGGAAGGAGCTCACAGCAGAGAGCTGTGGGGTGATCTAGACTCACAAGGTCACTACAAACTTTCACATGGAGAGAGTATTAGGTTTAAAGCCTCATCAGATATCATAGAAGGGGTGTTATTTACAACCACACAGGCTTTTCTGTGCCAATAACTCAGCACAACAGCCACATCCTATAACTAGACAGAAATGCCCATTATGTATTTTGGCAGGTTTATTTCCTTATCTGTTTGAGTGTTTAATTTTTTTTAGCATCATTGTTTTGGTGACAAGAAGAATGTTCATACGCTACTACCCTTTTATTTTCTTTTTTTCTAGATGAAACAATTGTTTTAATCCCATATACAGATTTTTCAAGTTCCTAAATCTATCACTCACAACCACAATATTCTCTGAGAGGAGGGCCTAGTGTAAACAGAGCTCCTTATGAGGCCACAAAGATTTATGCCCAGACATTTTCTTTGTCCCCTTCATCCAAATACTGAAAATGAAACTGTGCTGGCATCCCCCAGTGTTCCTGCAACTGCTGTGTTACACATAACACCCTGCCCTTCATCTGTATTTCCATTGTCATACACACCTTTTAAACTGAAAATACCTTGCAGCTTTCAAGTGCTGCTTTTTGTTCTGCAGATAGAAAAGCCTGACGTAACAGTCATACTCTGCATTGGCTCAGAAATAAACTAAGCCAACAGACTTCAGGGTGCAAGCTTCATTAATCGACCTGCAAAGAGGTTTTTGTTTCCACTTCTTTGAAGTGAAGTGCCATCCCCAGTGGAGGCCCTGAATTTGCTGAGATTATGCAGCTGATTGTTCTTTTAATGAGGCAGAAAAAGAAAAAAGCATTGCAGTTCCAGAGAATACATCTACTTTCAAATGGATACCAGGCTCAGTCAGAACCGGATGACTGTTTTAACAGCTTCTCTCAATCCAGAAAGAAACTGGGACCAGAAAACTGCAGTTATCTTCCTTGAGGAAACAGAGGCAGGGTAAGCTTTCTCCCATTCTGATTCACTAATAATGTGCTGTTAGGTCACAGGCTGCACACTCAGATGCAGAGATCTGGATGATACCATGTGTGCACAGAGATGGTCTATTAAAGATGTCATGTAATGTCCTTGCCTTACCTCACAGAGAACAATCCCAAATGAAAAGATGTCCACCATCTCATCGTAGCTCTGTCCTGTAGGAAACATGAGACATTCAGCTCTGGAAAGAATGTTATCCCATCCAGCTATTTCAGGAACTGCCAGTACAAAGCTTAACTAAGACAATTCCCTGGAGAGCCCTTAAACAGGAGACAAAGCAAGGCTGAAACCTCAGCAGGATCAGTCACCCCAGGATCTGTATATACCAACTGCATTACACTGCCATTACAGATTTTAAGCCTGCTTCTCTCTTGTACTGGGGAATTACATGACACCACCATATCAGGTCTGAGCAAATGCTAAGGATGCCTCTGGAAAGCTTCTGCCCATTTCCATTGATTGCTGCTCTTGTGCATCTCTACAGTGCATGGAGCCAGTGCTCAGCTTCCCCAGCAGCCAGGGAGGCCCTGCTGCAGTGACTGCAGAGATAATAAATTACACACCGGCAGCACTTTGATCCTGGGAAAGCTGGCGGGCTCCAGCATGCCATGCTCTGCTTACAGACACACCCAAGCCAGTAGCTGGTAAACAGCCTTGCTTTCAGAGCTGATGTCAGACTATGCTTTTGCTGTTCTCTTGACAAACGCCAGGACTGAGACAAACTCCAAGAAGCAGCCTCAGACTCCTTTAGGGCTGGAGGCCTTGAGGAAAGGCAAACAGAGCAGCACACAAGAAAGCAACATGGAGAACTGAGCTGGGGGAGAGGAGCCCAGTACTCCCTTCCCCAGTAGACTGTGCTGGTCAATGCTGATATCCCAGCCATCCAAACTGCTCAACCTGGTCAGAAAGACCTGCTTGTTAGGAGGAAACTGTATCCACTGTATTTCACCTCAACACCTTCAGGGGCAGCTTTTCTTCTAAGGGTCACAGCTCAACCTTAATGCAACTGAGGGCTGCATGTCAAAACCCAGATTTCCCTGTACTTGGGCTATTCCCACCTGAATCCTGAGGCTTCAGCAAACCTGGCAGCAGATGGCCTCTCCCTAGATCTATGCAACAGCACATGTAAATCTCATCCCAGAGTGTCATGATTCCTGTTTCAAGGGGCAGTTCCAAAGCACGAGGCTGTAAACAAAACTTGATCTTGGGTTCAGTTTTATCTCGGGCCTCTTTTGTCTTCCCTTTTATTTAGATTGTAGCAAGTTTACTTCTGTTGCCCTCCTGAAGAATCCTGTTGTCAAGCCAGAAACATTACCTGGGCTGGTACAGAGGCTTACCAGGTCAGGCACTGCAGGACTGCAGCCATGGCCTCTGTGTGTATAAAAAACCTCCCACATTAGCAGGTCTAAAACCATAGGCTCTAAGAGGTTTGGTTGTTACTGGGGTGCAGAAGCTTTCAGTAATCCTGTCATCTCTGTACCTTGTCACAGGCTGTCTCCTTGCCTGCTCCCTGCCACTGGACTCTTACCATTCAGCATCTCTGGGGCCATCCAGTAGGGGTTCCCCACCACCGTGTAGCGCTTTTTCCTGTCGCTCTTGCGCAGCGTTCGTTTCTTGGCAGACGGCTTCTCCAGCGTGGGCTTCTTCCTCTCCTCCACAATCAGCCGAGACAGACCAAAGTCAGCCACCACCACTGTCTTATCCTGCACAGGGGTTCAGTACAAGCCACTGATTACTCTCAGCCCCTTTCAGGAGCAAAGAGGCTGCAATTCCTGTTCACTACCAACTACAGTCTAAGAGCAACTATCCACATTTCCTACAGCCACATGAGCATACCAAGATGTCCAGACAGGTGTAAGATACCCAATTCAAGATCCCAACTCATCACTTCCTTCCTTCATTGACTCATTTCCTGTGTAGTTGCTAGCACTTATCACATCAATTTGGCTACACTTGCTAGGGGAAACCTGGACCTTTCCTTTTAGATCTTCCTCTTTTATCTGGTCAGGAATTAACTCGGACTTTCATCCAAGTGAAAAAGGGCAGGCTTGAGGGAAATGAAAGTACACAAAAATCTTGTGACCCAACATTTTAAAAAAGAGAAAACACACACATGCACACACCTACACACTTGTCTGAATTCTGAGTGCCAATAAAAAGTCAAGTGGTTAAAAGAGCAGAAACAGCTGCAGAGAACATCTCATAGTTGAGATAAGTGGCAGAGCTGTACTAACTCTCAGACTTATAGGACTCTCAGACTCTTACAGGAACTGCTACCAGAGGAAGGGTGGTAAGAGAACAGAACACAGAAACAGTGAAAGCTAGATCAGTCTGCAAAATCCTGTGTCAGAATAAAGCTCCTTTGCCTGGGACACAAAGCCTCTCTGAAATGAGTTCCACCCTGACAAAAGAGGGAACATCATGTGGAGAAAACGGAGGGAGGAAGATGCCAAGGAGAGGAGCAGCATGCTGTGGGAACTGAGGTCTAACTCACCAGCTTGATCAGGCAATTGTGTGAATTCAGGTCTCTGTGAATGATGCACATGGAGTGCAAGTAAGCCTGGGACAGAAGGAGAAAAGCTAGTGTTAGGGGTTGAGCATTTACAGACTCAACAACCCAATTCCAGTAGTCAGGCAGCATCCACGGCCCCTCATACTCCAGCCTCCTGAAGGCACTAACCCTGACCCCAGAGTCTGCTCTGTTATGAAGTGACAGTCCAACTCACCATTCCAGAGGCAATCCCTTTGGCAAAGCTGACCTTCTGCTCCCAGGGGAATGGGTCCTGAAAGACAAATCCTCAGTGGTCAGGGACCATATTACCAGCCAGCTGATGACAGCAGTTCTTTCATAACAGGGACTCTTACAGCAGTCAGAGACACACGGTACAGCCCCAGAAAGAAGAGGCTTCCTGCCTCAAGTTCACTCACAGCTCCAAAGACAACTAATAATAAGTACTTGAGGCTGGTACAACCATCAGCACAGTGAGGCTCAATGCGTACAGGTGTCCCAGGTGTCCATACTCACTGCATTGCGGAGGAAGTCCTTCAGTGTGCCCCCTTCAATGTACTCAGTGAGGAGATTCAGCTTCTTGTCCTTGTACAGCACACCAATGAACTTCAGCACATTGGGGTGGTCCAGGCTGCGCATCACCTTCACCTGCAAGACACATCCCACGCCAAAAAGTGAATGCAACAAGTCCTGACAGATCCATTCTGTGGTGAAAAGCACTCCAGCGCTCAAAGTCCTGTTCAGGGATCACAGAGAAAACTCAAACCCCAACTTTAAGGCAGTCAATTAACTGTTGCCTATTCATTTTCATGCTGTGCAATTAATCTGATCTTCGTCTTTAAGGAGAGCACCCTTGAGTTTGGCTAACTTTTCAGAGTGAGAAAATCTCCAGGGCAGCTATTGGGTCTGTGTTGTGTGGGTCAGGGCCACAACAGCAATGCCGGGAGTTGCCTTTAAGCTAAATCTGACTTTGAAAAACATGGTAGGCAGCCACCAAGAAAATAGTTTTGCTTAAATACAGTATGAGTCTTAAATATCTTTCAGATATTGGCCCTCATCCTTTGTACTTATGCACAAGGCTCAAGGGATAAATCCTTTATGTACTGCACAGCTCAATTTGCCTCTGATTGAAGCTGCTCTTATCACTGAAAAATTAATGAACTGGAGCTGAAGCAATGTCTATTGCCCAGTGTGAGTCACACTTCACTGCAGCAAACATTCAGCTCATGTCAGCTTTTCCCCATGCAATGTCTCCCTCCTCAGCACCTTCATTCCTGCCAGGTTGCTGGCAGGATGTCTCTCTCTGGAGAAGATGGGGGAGCTCTACTACACTACTGTCTCAGAAGCTTTATGAAATCCTGCTCCTACCTCTGTCAAGAAAGTCTTCTGTGTTTCCTCATCACAGCGAATCAGCTCTTTCATCACCATCACTTTTCCTGTTGCTTTGTGAGTCACCTGGTGGAAACAAAACCCACAACTACAGGCAAGGTTCAAGAATAAACAGCTCCAATGCTCCTGCAAATTCTGAAAAAGAGCAACATTCCCCTCCATCCAGACAAGACTAGAGAGGGGAGGAAATTCAGAGCCCAGGGAATCTGCTGAAAACCACGTGAAACTTCTCTTTTTGGATTTCACCAAAGATGCTGTGTGTGAAACAGAGCCTACCTATAGCTGACACAGGATGATGCCAAGACCCAGAGCTGAAGGCTCCAGTTTGGGTAGCACAGGGCTGAGCATGCACACAGGCTGCCAAAGCCTCCACACTGGTGCATGCCTCAAAGTTCCTTTATGGAATGCATTTGTCCAGCAGGATGCTCCCATTTTGAACACAGGCTTTACCAGCTACTTTCTGTATCAGCAAAGGAACCAATGTTCACCTGCATCAGAAACCACGCCAAACAGCCCAAAACTGCATTATAAATGCTTTGGTTTTATGGGGAATCTGAATCTCATCCACATGCAAGTGGAACTGGAGTGCACAGGCTGTTGAGTTAAGGCAGGAAGCAGTTAATTTTACCTTGCTCCTTTGGAGCAGTGTGTCTCAACCTGCAAGGAATGTCCTAGAACAGTGGAAAACACAAAGAAATCTATCATAATAATAAGGTAATAAATTTCCTGGCTCTTGACATGGAAAGCATTTCCAGTTCCTCAACAACTGTTTGCCTGTCTCCAACTAGTTCCTGGCATTTTGCTGTATTATGGACGTTTTTTGTAACCAGCTCAGGCTTGTTTGCATAGGGTGCAGGAGTAAGAAGAAAGGTCCAAATTCCTATGAGCACGTTTTCCTGGAAATCCTCTCCTCTTTGTTTGCTGAACTTGGATGGCTCTGGCTCCCTAAGATCTCCAGGGAACTAAATAACCACCTTGCCTCTCTGGTCAGAAGAGAATTATGTGACCAGATACAGTACTTGCTGCATCACACCCACTCAATCTGAAGCCTAAGAAAAATGTCACTTTTTTTTTTAAAGGTAGGAGGCAAAAACGTCCTTTAGAAAACCTCTAGAACTAAAATCCAGAACACGTGACCCAGTTATAGTATTTAAGAAGCTTATGAGTTCTTGCAAACACTGTGACACACTAGTTCTGTTTGGAGCCATGGACATAACAAAGCTGACACAGGTGGAATGTGAGTGCATGGAATAACACAACAGAAGCAGGAGTACAGTATTCTTCTGCTCCTGTCTGAAATCAAGCATCCATACACAAGTAATGAGCCAGGGAACACTGCATGTTTCAGCCAGGGATATGAAAGCCAGGGACATCTACTATCCAATGAAAAAGGGAAGTGAAGAGACAAAGGCAAGGCTAAGTGGAATTCTTAAGCTGACATACCAGCAAAACTGAAACAAGTGTCAAATGAAACTCCATGGGGGCAAATTTAACTCAGAGCATGCACCAGAACAGGATAGCCATGGGGTAATTTGAGCAGAAAATAAATGCCTTTGTGCCAGGAACTGCTGGGACACAGATGACAAAAGCATGCGACAGAGCAAAGGTTCCACTTACCTGCACCTGTTATTTCTCTATGAGCAGAGGAGAAGAGAAATATGCTCATTAGTATGGATCAAGTGTTGGGTTTGTCGTGCTGGCTCATCACCTCCCATGGATGAACATGGTGGCCGGACACCTCAAGTTTATACCAGTGTAAGGGGAGAAATCCCATCCCATGGTGAGTGCAGTCTGAGTACTGGGGAGCTCACAGAACCCTAACAAGACAGAGGAAGTTGCCCCTGCTGCTGTCAGGAATGTTGGGATAGGAACTGCTGGAGTACCCTCAGTCAAGATCAGAGAGCTCAAGTGCAGGAGAACTGCTATTGATTGAGATGAGAATTGTGAGAGTCATGCAAGACCTGCCACTACCCCCACGCTGACAAGCCATTTAGACTGTGCCAGAAGCTCAGCCATGGTCACTACATCAGCCTAGCAAACCTCTGAACATGGCACACTAAGGGTGGGTAAGAAATGCTAGGGAGCTGAATACACCTCATCATAAGAAAGATGCTTGTAAGAGGTAGTGTAGCCTATTCCCCGTTCTCCCCACCTCACCCAGGAGGCTGCTGTGACAGGCACTCTGGAGTGCTAAATCTGACTCAGGAGATGAGATGTATGGTCAAGGTTGACATTCAAACGGGACAAAGTCACAATCATCTGCAGTCAGAGACACTCATGGTCAGGAAATGAAAGAGAAATGGATCTCAGAGCAAACCGAGGAAGATCTGAGACTGATCACTATCAGCAAGGCAAAACCACCGAGACTGTGGTGAAGGATGCCAAGACAGGCAGACATTGCTGCACTCAAAGTAACTGATCAATGTATGAGGACCTCCCTCACCTTGATCGCTTGTCCAAAGAATCCTTTTCCTAGAACTTCGCCATGAATGAGGTCACAGGGCCGGAAGATTTGCTGGGAGCAGCTGGAAGAGGAGCGCAGGGATTCAGAACGACTGATGTCACGGCTCAGAAGGAGCGGTTCCTTGGGAGAGCTGGGGCCGGGAGACTTGGAAATGCTGTTACTTCTCCTGGAAAACAAGGATGACAGGAAGATCAGGACAGCTGCTGGGCAACCTTTGGTCCAGTATATCCCATCATTCACTGCTAAGGGACCAGTTTCTAATGTGCCTCAGTGCTTTTACTATCTCCAAAGCCAGATGCTCTCCCAGCACTGTGGAAGCTCATTATGAATCCAAAGCAGCTTCCAAGACAGAGCTGCCTAAAAACAACAACTTCTCTTGCACTGGCAGTCTGAGGTGGAGCTGTGAGAACAGGAGGAGGAAGCTGTGAAGACAAATCACTTGCTATCTCTAAACAAAGTACTGGTTAAAAGACTAAATGAGCAGCTGAGTGCTCCACTCTTAGAAAGACTTTTTCCCAAGTCCCAGGTCTGAGCCGGATTGCCCTTAAGGACACATTCTTCCCCAGTCATCTAAGGCGGGTAAAAACCTGACCTTTACATTTTCTGATTCTGAAACTTAGTATCTGTTCTCTGTTAACAGCAGAGCTCCTTATTTTTATTAAGGAAAATTTGTCATCCTGAAAAGGAATAGAGAGTACACATCAATAGCAGAATGCAAGGCTCTCCACGACTTCTCCAGTGGTTTATACCACGGCTCACATCAGAGATAAGCCCTGTTCCCAGTCATTGTGATCACAAGGCCTAATCTGCCCAGACAGGGAGCACAGAGCAAGGCAGGTCAGAGGCAGCGCTTCCAAGGCTTTACCTGAGGGAGCGCCGTCGGAGCGTTCCTTCCAGGTTCTCCTTGATGTCCAGTGGAGACAGGGAGCGAGGGGACATGGGAGTCTTCATGTGGCTGGGCAGGCGGGAGTCCAAGCGAAGCCTGTCCAGGCGCTGGGACACAGGGTCGTGCTCGATCAGCAGCTGAAGGGTCTGGCTTGTCTTGCGAATCAACTCCTCCACCTGAAATCAGAGCAAAGGGCAGGATAGCAGCAGGCAGGAGGAATGCAAATGACAGAAGACAGAGCAGACACAGGGAATGCCCCTCAGGAATCAGAGGAGAGAGTTCAGTGAGATCACTCCATAGTTGTGGTTTAGTTGTGTGCACCACAACTGTCTGCCAGACAAATTAAGCTGGCAACACAGAAGTTCCTTATGTAAACCAATACTTCTTTCTGGGTAGCTACAAGTAACCTATATAAAAAAAGATGTGGACAGGCTGGAGAAGGTCCAGAGAGGGACCACAAAGATGACAGAAGTGCTGTGAAGCTGCCACGTGAGGATAGGCTGAATAGAACTGGGTGTGTTCAGCCTTGAGAAGATTTAGGGCAGACCTTATCACCATGTTCCAGTATTTAAAGAGTGGCTACAAAGAAGATGAAGACTCCCTTTTTACAAGCAGTTACATGGAAAATACAAGGAGTAACGGGTACAAATTAATCCTGGAAAGATTCCAGGTAGACACAAAGACAGTTTTTTACAAAAAACAATCAGCCCTTGGAATAATCTACCCAGCAAAGTGGTAGATTCCCCAACACTGGACACATTTATATTTCAGCTGGACATAGTGCTCTAGATAGTGCATTTGCCAAGAAAGATTGGACCAGATGATCCTTGAGGTGCTTTCCAGTCTGGTATTTTATGACTCTATTAAATACTTGTCTTTTTCTGAGAAGTGTTCAAAAAACTACACAAGTTTCCACCTTGAACAGTGCTGCAAAAAACAGCTTTGCAAAAGCTACGTGGTGATTTATCTGAGAGATGCTTTGTGCTCCTTGTTTTCTCTTCAGCACCAACAGTAAATAAAACCTTCGGGAAGTGAAAGGTAATGGTGCCTCCCTTACTCTCTTGCAGCATCATCTGGTATCTGTACAAAGCATCTGCTTGTAAATACAGACAGCAAATATGTTTTTTTCCAATGGAAAATGTCCCTAGGATCAGCTGGGCCCTTGTGTATTAGCAGTGCCTCTAAAAGGATCAGAGCTGTGCACTTCACCAGCAGTACATGGGAAAGCCTTCACAGCCTCTCTGTCCTCTGCCACAGCCTTAGACTTTTCTTATTACCTCCCTTCACATTTGAATGCCACAAAACCAGGACTGAATCCTAACTGCATTTCCATCTGTTACATTTTCCTCTCCAGCTGGAAGGCAGAGCTTGCCTTCATGTTTATTCCTCCTGTCAGCACAAGTACTAGCAGTGTACACACACTATATGTAGGGTGGGAGAACAGTGTCAGGAAAGAGAAAAGATGTAGGAAGGCAGAGAAGAAGGAGAATAAACTCTACCCACCTCCTCTACCTGTAGTGTACGAATAGGAGCTCCATTGATCTCCAGGATACGATCTGCAGGGTGGATGGCGTTTCGGACATCTGGGCTGATGTGCATCCTGTTAACCCTAAAGACGGGAATTACAGCCTTTATTATGTGAAGTCGGTTTAGCCAAAATTATCAAAAATATATTCCTCTTCATATTGGTACTTTGAAATAAAACACTGGTAATCTACCAACACAGGGAGCTACCATTGGGCCAAGTGCTTAAGTCAGAGCTGGTTTGGAGAGAGCTCTTCATAGCACGAGTGGTAAAATTTTAGTCCAAATGTTTTTGTTCACTGAAGGAGACAGCACTGAGAAATACAATTATCATTAAGGTTGTGAAATGAAGACCAAACACAAATGACTATGAGCCAATATATATCCCTGTAATGCTAAGATTCCCTCAGGACAACAGTGCTGCAGGGTTTTTACCAGCTCCCTCTGCACGGACATGTACATTGCACAAAATCTGGTCATACTCACTCTTTCACCTGGACACCAGTGGCATAGCTGGAGCAGCCACCTTCAACAGACACAGAGAACCCCCTCTTGCCATCCGTGGCTGCTGGCATGGAGATGAGGGTCAGTGTATAAGGCAGCTGCTCACGCAGAGACTCAGTGGAATGTTTTTCTATCATTGGTGTCAGCACAATCTGGTTATGGCATTTTCCACTGGAAGAAGTGAAGAAAGTCATTATGGCAATGTCCCATCCCTCCTTGCCAAACTCCCATGTCTGAGTTCTCTCGCTGACCACAAGCCATAGTTTTAGTGTTGACACCACTCCTTCCTTCCTCCCTCCCTCCAAGGCAGCTTCCTGCCTGGCATCCCTCAGACTGGCATTCGGCTGAACCACTCTGAGCCAGCTGGGCTTACACTCAGCAGGGAGCAGCTCTGTGGAAAGTGCAGCTCCTCTTACCAGTAGAGAGTGGAATGTTGCACCAGTGCATAAGTGTCCCCATCTTCGATGATCACTTTGCAGCTCATACAAGCAAAGCACTCGGGGTGATACTTGTATTCACCAGCCACCTACAGACAGAAAAGGGAGTAGCTCAGGAGGGCCAAAACCCATCAGCAGATGCAGCTCCTGCTTTCCTCTCCAACTGAGGTGTTCATTCACATCTCTAAGACAAGTGGCAGTTTTTTACTGCAGAGTTCTATCAATCCCTTCTGTTTTCCCTGAACCCCATCCACAACACCTTTTTTTGCAGAACTCCAAAACAAACACATCAACACTCTAGGCAAAGCTTGTGTCCCAGGAACCTCTGCTATATTTGGCAGCTGTTCAACTATCAAAAATAGTTGATGGTCTGCTGCAGACTAGTAAACAAGGTATTAAACCTTCCTGTTCAGTTGCTCTTGGCAAGATAACTAATGTTACGCCTGAATTAATAAAGCTGAAAGGGCTTTTTTTTTGGCAGACAGGCAGTGCACAAATTCAGATATTTAACCAGCCAGCTGACTGAAAAAAATGTGCAAACTGAGACATAAGTATCTTTAAAGAATATTTTTATTAATTGGTCTCATTAGCAGGCAATGAGAAATTGTCTGCACATTTCTCAGTATTTGAGTTAACAATCATATTACTGAGTACCATCCTGCTTTTTATTTAGGTTCTAGAAATATAATGGTTTTGTTTCATTATTGACAGTTTTAAAGTTTAAATATTTGCAAGGTTGTGGCAGGAGGGGAACATTTAGGTGAGCCCATATTGTGCAGGAAGAGTTCAATGCATCAAAGCAGTTGGGGCTAACAAAAACACTCTGGCCACAACCCAGGTGGGACCTGGATGGCAAACTTCCCACAGCCAGAACCTGCTGCTTATCCTGAGCCGGGTTTGACTCCACAGTGCAGTGGAAAATCACCCCTGGAGACACTGAGGCACTGTGCTACAGAAACTGAACAGATGTCCCCTGAATCACCTTTCTGCTTCTCAGGTCTGTACTTTTCAGAACCTGATTTGTTCATATGCTTCAGAACCTCACATCTCCCTCCTTTAACAGTTACCCCCATTCAAAATGAATTTTTATCTAGAAGCTGCACACACAAGCTTCATTTCAAATCTTTGATTAGAGAAACAAAGAGATTATTACCCTCAGTTATTTGGTTATCTGAATACCTAAGATAACTCCCAACTAAGTTTGAGGAGATGGAGGCAGGCACGTCCTGCCTCCAGGCAGGAGTCCTTCAGTCCTTACCATCACAGGTCCAGTCATCAGCAACGAGCAGCCATGGCAAGATTCCCCAAACTTCCCCCAGTAGTCTTTGTGACAGTACAGCTTCCCATCTTTCTCATAGTACCAGTTAGTGAGGGGATCCTGGCATTCAGAGCACCTTGAAGGAAATAAAGGAACAAAGTTCCAGTTGGCAACAAGTCACAAATCAATCAATGGTCCTTTCCTGCATGGAGGACACAGGCATTCAGCAGCAGCTCACCACCAGGAAGGTCTGCCAGTTATGGATGTACTAAACTATTCCTCTTCCCAGTGCTCTTTGAGCTGAAAATTAGCACCAAACCCAAGGTTTGTAAGGAGAGGTGGAGTCAAGCAGTACAAAGAAAAAGAAGCTTCCAAAGTTTAAAACAAGTCCCACACATTGAAACACATCAGTAGGTTTATAAATTTTGCTTTGTAAATTTTGCTCCTCTGCTTTCTCCCTCTTTCTGGATGCAAGTTTCCAGCTACAGAGATGCCCAGCACAGCAAGGGCTCTGCTCTGTTTCTGCTTAGTGTTTCTATAGCATCACCCCTGTGCCAGGGCACCTGCCTCCTCTGCCAGTTTAGGAAGTGGGACAAAGAGAGAGGATCCACTTCCTTTTGAAATGCAAAGCCAGTTTGCACCAGCCTTTCTGGAAAACTTTTCTATTGTTCTGTACCAAGGCCTCTCCCAAAAGGTAAACTGAAGCACTCTGCATGTGAGAGAGTTTTCAAAGCAGTTCATCCCTTGAGCTCCATATATTTACTTCCTCCACCAATTAACTGTGATGAAAGTCCATCTCTCCCAGCCGATTGCTCTCCCTTCTGCTGATCACAGTGCACGAGAAAATAAACATCTCGAGCAACCCACCAAAAAACCTCTAAATAATAAAAACTAATTCTCTGATTTCATTAAGAGAGTCCCCAAATCCTTCACATATCTGTCAGCCTCTATTTCAACACGAAACCATTATTAATCGTCTATCTACATCCTTTTAAGAAACAACCTCCCCCCCAAAAAAAACAAGGAAAAAAATGCAGCAATTCTACTGCAGATAACTTTTTATCAAATCACAAGCAGAACCCAGGCTTGCTGAATACAAAATAATCCTGCCTCAGCAAGATGCACTGAGCATGGGAGTTTAACTTCAGCAGCATGAAGGTGTGACTTACTGGAGAGATAAGGCAGGAGTTGCATCAGTAAGGATTATTCCATTAGCCCTGGGCAGCATGTTCTCAGACTTTAAAAGGAAAATAAGTCTGGCACTGGCAATTTCTGAGAGCAGAATCCAAAGCAGGTTAGCCACCAATAAGTGGTTCAAAGAAACACCGTGAGGATCAATGCTGTCATCGGTACAATGTTTTCCCAAATGTGAGAAGATGACTTTCTTCTGTTCCCTACCCAACACCTGTCTCAGTTACTGCACTGGGGGGGAACCACTGCAGTGGGATGGGGGTTTAGGTGGGTGTCCCTCCAGGCAGCTGGTGTCCCTCAGCAGCCGGTGTGCTGGAGGCACAGGAGGAGCACTTTTTACAGGCTCCCAGGGCTAAGATGAGAGCTACAGTTGACTTCACCTCTCACAAGCTTCCTAAAAGCTTATTTGTGCCAAAGACATTCCTTGTAAACTCCGGCAGCTTGTAATGAGTGTGATGATATGTGTGGCTGGTCATGCTCCAAGAGAGCACAGAGAGAGTTATTTGCTCTATCTCAAGAGACTGCAAAGCAACAAGGTAAAGCTGCTTGTAAGCAGCCTTTGGCTTTAGGGAAAAACACCTCATGGAATATTCAGTGCTGCACCTCCACTCAGGAAGGTTGCTCCTTAAAATGCATTTGGCTTCTACAGTGTTTGTTCTCCCAGCTGAGGAGCATCAAATCCTGTCCCCCCTCCAAGTGATGGGAAAGAACTCCAGCACATGCAGCAGACCCTGCCAATGTTGTGTGAAGCAGAGGGAAGAGTAATTTAAGATTGCTGTACGTGGTACATACATCACTAGAGCCCCAGCCTGGGGGCACTGTCATGGTTACACCCTGCTCCTGGTATGCAGGAGACCCAGAGGGCATCCCAGTGCATTCTGCCTTCAACCACTGGCCTTTGGCTTCCATTTGCAGTAAATACCCCGTGCTGAATGAGCAAATAGGTGAGTGGGAGGGAAAAAAGAGCAAGTGGAGACTAACAGCAAAGATTTCTATCATTTTGTGGCAGGAACATCTGGCTCAGCATGGGCAGATCGGATCCCTCAGACTTATCCAACTCCTCCATGCATGCCTGTACCAGTGTGTGTGCTCCAGGAGTGATTACATCTTCAAACAGGGAGCTGTGACCAGACCTGCACTTGGGATGCAGACAGTAACGCTGGAGACTGCTTCACCAGGATTTCAGGACTTCCTATGTTCTCTCCACGCAGGTGGGTCATTTATTTGTTTTTAAGCACATCACCTTCTCGTCCTCACCCCTCTTCAATTTTACCTCCAACCCCTTCCTTTTTCTCCCTAAGTAAATGTAAAATTTCCACAAAAGCAATACAAACGACAATTCTGTCTAGATGGGCTCCACGGGATATGTACATTTGTTTTCCCTTCATCCTTCCTCTAGCACTAAATGGCTTGATTCAACCTTACAGCACTTAGTTAAGTTTGCTTCCATCCGGAAATAAGCACTGGTATCTAATTTGGAGCACACCCATAGCAAAATGAAGGTGAGGAGGTGGAGCCAGCAAGCAGTCAGTTCTCTGCTATGTAATTAAACAAATCTGGGCAGGACAAGTTTGCAGCTTAAGGCTCAGAACCCCACCCTGGGCAATGAGGCAACAGGAACAGAGCAAGCAGCCCTGGAGAGGCTGGGTGCTGGAATGGGTCTGAGTGGCTGCCTCGTTAATCCCTGCAGGAACAGGAGGACACAGTGCAGCCAAGCAGCACCTTTGTCACTTACTGTGCATTCTGTAACCTCCAAAAGGCTGAGATTTGGCAGGTGTGGGAAACTGGCTGACAGCACACAGGTATGGCTCCAATGCCTTCACCAAATGATAAAAGCATCACATGATTGTTCCACAAGTCTCTCATTGAAGAAATATGTCAGAATTTTATCCCAGAAGATACAAGAGTTGCCATTTCTTCGTCTCCCCCCTCACTGGAGCTGTGCCCTTGCAGCAAGGTTCGTATCAGCTGAGACAAGAATGCAATTACTGCTACAAGTATTAAGGAAGCTAACCTTTGCCAGTCCCCACAACCAAAAGAAAGGAGTATGCCATGCTTCTCTATCTTTTATAGATTAGAAACCACTAATCTCCTCCTAGATTATTTGCTATTCTTATTACAGAACAAACCAGGGTAATCAAGTTTCATGGAAAACTGCTAACAGCCATACCTGACATGTTTCCTCTTGCTGCCCAGCCACCATTTTCAGAGCTGCACAACCCTGCTCCGATTATACAGACCAGACATTATAACTCTTCACTTCCCAGCTTTGGCTGTATAGAATAAAATAATCTGCCTCCCACAGCCATCTTCCAGGAACCACAGGAAGCATCTGGGTGCAGAGTTCAGCCCTGATGCTCTGCAGCACAGCAAGTGCACATAGAGCTCACAAATCACTGCTCCATGGACTCTTGGTTTTGTGGGGGGTGGTAGGAGGATCAGGTCACAACAGGTAACCAGCCTAGTTTCAGATGAAAAGCAGCACTGGTGCCTGGTGGCATCTCTTTTACAGCTAAATGAAAGCCAATACCTTCATGGAAGCAAAGCCTTCCCTAGCACTGAAGAGACAGATCCCTTGGAGAAGGGCTCATTAACAAAATGCCCCCCTCACACACACTGTCAGGCCAGATCAGTTAACGCTACACAGGCTTGGGAGAGCCACGGTTCCAACTCTGCAGGCAGGGCAGGGAGAGGACAGTCAACAGCCAGAGAGCTGCAGAATAAAGCATTACCCCGGCCTGTAGCTCACCCAAAGGCTTACTCACCCGGGCTTAGCAGCAATGTGTGCACTGGCTACATAAGAGACAGCAGACAAGGAAGAACAGACGCCAGGAAACAGACTGCTACAAAGACAGAGTGCTTAAGCTCTGACTATGCAAAACCATTTCCACACAGTCAGGAGAAGGTGTATCTATGGCTTAACATAATACCTTACACATATTACAAATAACGAGTGTCTGCTCACTTTTCTTCTTCTGAAAGCAGCTGCTGTTTCAGAAAGTTGTCTAAAGAAGCTCAGCAACTGTGCACCAGTATTTACTGCTGTTTTACCAACAGGCTCCTTACTCTCAAACCACTACAAAAGTGTTTGCAGAACAGGATCAATAATAAGCAAATCCAAGCAGAGGGGATAGGAGGGAGACAATGAAAGTGCAAGCTGTGCCTTTTCCCATCTATCCACCTAATCAGCACATCAGTGTCAATCACCAGCCTGCCTGTGTTCAGCCCCACTGACTTTTCTCACTGTGGAGATGCAATGCAGTCCAAGTGTTGTTCTGGAACTATTGCCTTTCTCAATTCTCATTTGTTCAATTAGACCAAAACCGAATAAAAGTTGAATTAACCAAAATATCGTGGAAGAATCCTTTCCATATAAAGGAAGTGTGCTGCTCATCCCTAGTTACCTGCAAAGTGCCTGATTTCTTAAACAGGATTATGTGCTGCCTCGCTACAGCTACAGATTACATCACCTTCCTGAACGCCCAGAGCAGCACCTCACCTCACCCAGTCACAAGGAGCTTTGGAAGAGAAGTAGCAGGAGCCACATTAATCTCATTCCTCTGCTGGTGAGCAAAGCACAGGGACACAGCCTACAGTGGCACATGAAGTGTTGTCTGGAAGGGAGCCTGTCAGGCTGTGCACACACTGGAGCTGTTCCCCAGAACCAGGGAGCTGGGAAGGGACTGGCAATAGGAATCTTCCCTGTCAGCTCCTCAAAGCAATATGGGATCCCAGTTTGAGGCTGGCTGTTTCCAGCACAGGATCACAGGACCTCAATCTTCCAGCCTCACACACTGACTGCCTGGGATGGCATCACAGGGGGGGAACCACTCTCTGGAGGTCCCCTGCTAATCCTGTGCAAGACTTACCGAAAGGGATCCTTGGGAGCGAAGTAAGCTGGAGCAGACAAGTAACTTCCCATCTTCAGCACTGGATAAACCGGATCAGCCACAAACTTGTCCAACTGCCTCTGAACAGCTCTGTTCTGCCAACATGGCAGCAGCCAGTGCTCATTTACTCTTGCGCTGATTCAGATACTTCACCTCCCTTTGAAGCTGCCCAAGGAATGCCAGATCTCTCGGCTGGTCATTTCTTTTCAGATTTTTCCTTTCTCCCATTGCTGTAACCATCTTGTCCTGCGCTCAGCAGCAGCACCTCGGGAAGGGCAGGATCACTGCTATCCGGGCTAGTGGGACATGCTGCTGCAGTAGTTCTGCGAGCTCGGCTGCCTGCAAGTTTTTCCTTCTCTCTGGTTCCACCCAAGGGTGGGAGGGGAGGAGGAGCCACGGCAGGCGGACAGCGGCGGCTCCAGAGCCTCATCGGGCTCGGCTCCTGCACAGGGGTGGAGCTCTGACCCAACGAGGGGCTGCGCATTCAGTGCTGAAAAGAGAGCAGCTTTGGCCAAAGAATACAAGCACATACACGTGAAAGTCGTCTTTGCAGCCGCACGTTCGAATGGAGGAGTCAAAGTCGGCAACGAGCCACATCTCCAAGTATATCAAATTAACTATATACGTTCCTAAACCCTTCACAGTGAGGGGGGGTTATCGTGCCTTCACAGCACCTACAATCCGTTCACTCTGCGGCAGGAGATAACTCACAGTGTGCTTCATCCAAGGAAAAACTGCTTTCTTCTCAATACTGTTTTAAGAGATCATTACAATCCTTTAACTGAATAATCATCTCCTGAATGGAAGCTGAGAGGTACAGATCAGCACGGAGTGCTCTCCCCAGCTCACAGCACATGCAGTTGTATCACTGTGCTTGTCTGAAGCCAAGCATGATCTCCAGTGACCTAATCAGCTAAAGCTGCGGGCAAGACACTCAAAAATGCAACAAACATATGCTGCTGCACCAAGCCCGCCCATTTCTGTGCAGTCAGCAAAGCCTGGCATGCCTGAACACAGCCTGAAAACCATGCTCTGTTCCAGAGTCAAGAGCACTCTAATGTGCTTTTCCTGGAGATGCTCGTCTCAGCTGGCACACTGTTCCAGGGACGCTTGGGGCTGGAACAAGGCAGTCTTGGCTGCAGATTTGACAGCTGCTGCTCGCTCTTGAAGTGTGCAGAAACCTAGGCAGCTTTTTGTGGTTTTTCTCCCTTCTTAAACATTTTTTTTAAATTTAACTTTTAATAAGCAGCTACCTTTCTGAAGGAAAAAAAAAAAAATCTCCATTTTCCCCATTCAGTGTAGTTGGTAAGCTTGGCTATAAAAGTGCAGCGAAGCCTAGTGCTGCAGAGCCCGATGTGCTTGTCAGTTCCAGCACGGGTCTAATTCCTTCTGACATTTCACACAGCTCTACTGGAAGCAGCAACACGGTGAGTCTGTGTCTAGGAATGCGCTCTGGTCTCCCACATTCTCTATATGCTGCATGCTGAAAAGGGGCCAGCGCTGGCAGTGCTGCGCTTCCCTGGCTATCAGCACCTCCCCAGCACACACACACACCTCCAGCCCCTGCACACAAAAGCCTTTCCCCACCATTCTGCTGCCGTGGGCTCCACGCCCTCCGAGGGGCATTCCACGTGACCTCATAAATCCCAACTCTGCAGACAAAACCTTTGAAGATTTGATCCACAGATGTGATAAGCAGCCAGCTAGTCTGTGAATGAAGCCAGCAGATAAAGCCGAACTTCAAAGTAATAAAAACCACCCAGACAGCTAAGCAACTAGGAAAGGATTTTAGGACTTCCTTAAAGCCAAAGGACACATAGTCAAATGACTATTTAAACAGGAAACTTCTTATCAAAATGATTTTACTTCTGCAGCAAGACCCAGCAGCAGCAGCCAGTAAGTTACTTTGGCTACACAGAAACGTCTTGTTACTTCTTGCTTTTTCTGTTGTCTCTATGACCTATTTGAGAACACGATGTCTCTGATAAAAGGGCTCTGAAAAGGTGTTAATGTGTTCATACATTCTAGATCTGAATTCCTGCCAGAATGACTGTACTTCAAAAATGCTGAAAACAGATGTGTATGGTGGGGGGGGGAGACCTTTTGTAATTCTACCTATACCATCTCCGGGGGCCACGGGAGTAAATTTCTTTTTCAGTAAGTAAAGCTAGACATCAGCAACTTCTCTCTTGCAAATGCTGACAGCATTTCCACTACAAACAGGTACTCATCACGGGGTGGGGGGGAGCTTTTTTCCTCATTATGGTTTAGAACTGCACAGTAACTTTTGCCAGAAAGACTATAACTAACAAATGAAAAAGAACACATGAAAAACCTTGACAACGACTTACATGATATTTATCACTGAGTCTCAGCCATTACAGATTTATCCCGAGAGAAATGAATCCCACAGCTGTTGTGATATTCTCCAGTGCTGAATACCTTGAGCCAGCTGGGGCTGGGCAGCCTCTCGACACTCTTTGCCACACATCTCGTGCTGCTCAGTAGCAGATCTGCAGACAGATGTATTGCTCAGCACATCCGCCAGCCCTAAGATACACAAACTTATCCTGGCACAGACAGACACTTCGATATGTGTGGGACTGAGGGAAGAGGAATCTGCTTGATGCCTGAAGAGTTTGCAGCAAGCTTTTCCTTCAGCATGGGCGAAGCTTGGAGGCATTCCAAATACTTCAGTGCAATCCCAACACCTCATTGTATTTCCAAGGCTCTTAAGGTGTAACACGTGCTTTGCTGCTGCTGAAAGACAAGAGTCAGCTCCTGAAACCAATGCAGGCACTCCTGAAACCAATGCAGGCACTCCTGAAACCAATGCAGGCACTCCTGAAACCAATGCAGGCACTCCTGAAACCAATGCAGGCACTCCTGAAACCAGCACCTCTGGATCCGCACGGGAGCGCCTGCACGGGGGTCTTGAGTAAACTAAAATAAGGACGTGAAGCTCAGCTCCATCACTGCAAATCACTTCTAAGCAGCAGCACAACTTCAGAACGACACCGTGATGCCTCTCAGTACCTCACATCACCAAGCACATCAGGAAGGGGAGTTTTTATCCCCACCACACTCACCTGATGGCTGCAGCCCTCCTGAATGTGGGTGGGCTGAGAAGCAAACCAAGGAAATTCAACCCACTGAAACTTTAGGGTTTGGGAAGCAGTGGCTTCTGCTCTGTAAATGCAGCAGATATGGCAGCAAGACTGGTACTTACACCACTGCATCCTCACTCCTCCTTAACGTGCTGCTTTGGTCTGTGAAGACTGGGAACTCCTCAGGGAAGGATCCTGCCTCCCACAGGCAACCCAATCCTGTGAAAGCTTACCACATTCTGAACTGTGTGAGTAATTCTAATTACCTTGATATAATAACGCTCGATAATAGTGCCCTAAAGGACAAGCTGCCAATTCAACCAAAAGAAAGTTTGGACTGGAATTCCCCACCCCTCCTTAAATATAAAAGCTGGTCATTGATGCCCTGTATCTCATAGATTCCTCTGAGGAATTCGGCCACCTGCAAAGTGCTTCATTGTTCCTTTGAATGTGTAAATTCTTGAATGGTCTTAGTGATCTGTGTGCCAACAGGCAACTATTTCTCCCTGAATCTGATAGTGAGCTCCTGAATTTCAATGCTGAAGAAGACACCACCAAAGGAACATTCCCAGGAGTCTGCAGGATTCCTGAAGAGTTCTCACCTCTGAGGCCCCTATCATTAACTTTCTGTAACTGCCAGAAACTGGAGAAGAGAGGGAAAAGAAGATTTTTATCTTCCTGCTTCTACCTTAATTCAGCTGCCTTTTATTACTACTGCCCTTTCCCCTGCTCTCAAACTCAGCTGTTGTGTGTATAAACCTGCCTCGTGCTCACAGGTGAAAAGCTACAGGAAAATTCAAAGTATCAAACATCCCACAATTTAAATTCCTCCTAATACACATCTTTGCTTACATCTTCATTTGTCCACATTTGTGCTTCAAATCCTGTTCAACCATTTGTCCTTTGGGGAGGGAACTGCTTTTAGAAAATGAAGGCCTGTGCCAAAGAGATTGAACTGATGTGATCCAAAGTCTAGAAAATACAGCCTGGAAAAAAAGCTAAGTCCACTAAGTCCAGGGCTTCTGTCTTGTACAAGGGAGTGATGGGAGACACAATCTGCTCCCTGACAGGGGAAGGTTATGTGGATGACAGAAGCAGGGAAAAAGCTTGTTTTCATGAGCATGGCTAGAAGAAATGGATTTAAATTGCAACACGGGATTTCTGAAGATAGTACACAGAAGGTTGTAACCCTAAAGTGCTAACAGACACTGGGAGACCAAAATCCTACAGTCACTGGAGATTGTTAGATGATCAATTTCTCTATCATCCTTAAGCCTCAAAAATTACTTGCTTCAATTATAAGTTGATAGTAGATTTATTAAAAAAACAGATTTATAAAAATACCCACAGAAATCATCTCGTTTATCCTGCACCCACAGACCAGGTTTAATTACATATAGTCTTCATACAAGTTTGCCTGGCTTGCTTTCCCCAGCCCCTAAATGTAAAAAGAATCAAGGTGATTTACTAAGTTTTGTTGAGAAAAACAATATTTCTGTACCACACAAAATATGGCACTCAGTACAGAAAAATCACATTTTTGCAAGACAATCAAATCACTAGAGCTGGGAAATTAGTAGTGTTTCTCTTCCTGTTCAGTAGGCTGGAGCTTAGGGCACCCCCTGGATCCATGGATAGCTAATCCAGTGCTCTTCGTACTCCTGATGATTCTTCAGCTTTTAATTAACTGGTTTGAGTATAAACTAAATGGTGTATTTTAAATATGTGACTGTAAAATCACCAGTAATCCATCACCTTCTGCTGAGTTTGAAGATATACTATGAACATTTTTTCTGGCTTTGGCTTTTGGTTGAGATTTCTGCAGCAAGCCAGTGTTGCTTGGCTGCTTAAATTAGGTTTATTTTATAGATATGCTCTGTTATTTCATGGTTAGGAAGGAATTGAGCCTCAGCTGTCTTCCTTCCTAAAAAGTGCTTAAGCACTCTGCTACAGTAGGAATCCCTGCCACCATTTCCAATTATTTTCTTCCTCGTATCCATTTTCCACCTGGAAATCAATCTATAGGCTTGATCTGAATTTGTGGTTTTCAAATAATCAAAACTGGATTTTTTACAAATATCATGTCCTTAAGATAAAGCCACACAGCTATGTCTGAGTCTTCTCATTCCATCCTACTCCAATTCAAATACACAATATCCCTTCAGAAAGTGGGGATTGTCTTTAATTTCATCTGTCATTAACTGCAGTAAAACAAAAACAACATAAAACATCAAAAATAAACACTGGTAATAATACTTTATTCAGAAGTATAATTCAAGCCATTACCTTCTATTTTGAAACATGGAAAAAAGTTGGACTGAAAACAATAAAACCAACAAGCTCTTGGTCAAAAAAGGCTCTTCCAATAATCCCCTGAGGTAAAAGTGATCCAGACCTAGGAAAAAGGCACCTTTTCACTTGTCTTTCCCTTTCTTGGTGTAATGTTTGAAGTTCTGTGCAATGCAATTTCCAAATCCAGTCAAACTGTGAAAAGCAGTGACCTCTGAAAGTCTATGCTGTCTCAACAGAACTCAGAGGCACAAAAGCACATTCAGAGTTAATTCACAACAGACACTGTGACAGAAACATCTGAGAAACTTCCTCAGCCAGATTCAACCCATCAGATTCAAGCCTAAGGAACCAGCTGGCCAAAGAACAGTTTAAAATATCCAAGATCTACAAACAGAGATTTGCTCTTCCCTCAAGCCACAGCAGAGAAAATGCAGGTTTCAGAGACAAAAGCTCCTGTACATGCAGTTTGAGGAAGGAGGGAAGTGACAAAAACTTAAATCCTCAGAGACGTTCATGTACGTCAGCTCCTGCCAGCACCAAGAATAAACAGAGCTAACGAGGCTGGAGCAGTGCCAATCAGCATTAGAGAAATTATGTGCCAGGCCAGGGAGTCAGCTAATCCACAGGAAGACTGTAAAAAACACTCCACAAGAGCTGCCGGAACTCACAGCTACCAGCTGCCAAAGCCTCCTACCCTTAGAGGCTTTTGAAAGTTTGGCTTTGGGATATCAGGCACAAGACTGCTGCTCAGCATGGTTTAGGGACAGCAGAAGAAAAGGAGGAACACAGTGCAAACTGGAAACTTGTTTTCATGTACAGTCCTACCCTAGAACTAGGAAAAAGGGAAGGGCAGCTTCCTTTCCTGCAGTTTCCAACTGTTCACTGAGCACAGCAGCCTCAGAGGGTGCTCGAGCCAAAAGCCAAAAGCACAGAGCACAAGAACTGCATCAGCAAATGCAAGAAGTGACTACACAGCTCAGAGAAAGGTTGGTGTCATCACTTGTATAAAACAAACCAGCCCAGAACCAACAACCAAACTGCCATGATACAATATAACCTATGAAAACAAATTTTCTGTAGTGTCCCAAAGGCAGGATTTGCCTCCTGCTCAGCTGCTCCTCACCTCAACAGCCCCAACAGCAAGAAGCACCAAGACACTGGCAAATCAAGACCCACAAGAGAAATATATTCAGTGGCAAGAGGGACAGACTTCCCAGCACACACAGCTTGGGGTTTGGCTACTGGCACAACCTAGGGAAGCTCAACAACAGGATGCCAATCCTTCAGGGAGAAGAAAAAAACAGGATTGAGAAAAGTTGCTTCATTGTAGCTAAACATGAGTACTAAAACCAACAGAAGTCCAAAATACTGGGATTTGTCATGATATCAAAGTGTAATTGTGATTATTAATGTGTGACTGTAACAGCATTTTCCAAGTCAACTGAGCCTGCACTGCTTTGGCAGCATGAGATGCTTTATTTTTTTTAATATACCAATAACCACAATCCTCACTTCAACAAAGTTGGGGTATTTTGTTGGGGTTTTATTTGTTCTTTAAACGAGGACAATAAATGCTTATTTTGGCACAGAAAACATTCCTCCAAAGCCACACTTTGGCTTCCTTTTCCCCCATTTTCTTTAACTGTATCCAAAACATTAGCCTCCCTGTATTCAAGCCAACATAGAAGCTGCAGGTTCTCAAAAGTGCAACACCTCTCAAAAGTAGAAACCCCTTCAGAAATGTGATTCTGCAGCATGAGAACTGGACTATTATTCATGGAACACCAAAAAGAGGCGTTACTCCTACCACCAGGAAAAAGCATGGCAGGCATCCCTTTTTGTCCTTGCCGACAGCAACATTATCTAACAGATTTCCTAAGTTTGTCTTAAGAGTCTGAAAAGGAGAGAAAGGAAAAGGCAAGATCTCTCTATCTTCCCTCCTCTCTATCAGCACCCTGATAACACCCTTGCACCTACCACACATGGAAAAAGCAACAGGCTGTGCAAATTGCCCGGGCACTACTTTGAAATGCTGCAGAAAACAAACATGCAACCCGTGGCTTCTGCCACCACCAGTAAATCAGAGCTTTTATTTGCACTTTATCTGTATCCCGTTTGCGTCAGCTCTGCCACACTGCCAGGCAGTGTCAGCTGCTCTTGGGACTGCATGTCATCCCTGAGGTATGGCCACAAACAAGAGCTGGGAACAGGTCAGGCACAGAGATCACTGCAGGAATTCCCAGCTCATGTTGGTACTTCACCACCAGGTCCCAACCAGTGGAACAACACAGGGAGGGTTTAAAGGCTGAAGCTTCACCTACCGGAAACAGGAAATGTGCCAAGCTTCATTGACGGTCTTGTGGAGGCGCTGCCCAGCAGCAATGCTGTCCCCACATCCCAGACATCTCCAGACTTCTTCACCTGCACGCAGCAATACGAGGACAAACAGTTTACACCAGAGAAAACAAAGACTGGTACATCCTTCATAAACAACAACCTTAAACTAAGTAACTGACAGGAAAGCCTTCCCACATGGAAAGCTGTGGGCAGTCTATAACCCCAGAGTGGGAGATGCCAAATCAAACTCTGATATTTTGTATATTATTTTTTCCCCTCCAGATGCGACATCTGGTCCTTTACATTCTGCAGAAGAAAAAAATACGACTTTTCACATAAAACAGTTCAGTTACAGCTCTGTCAGAGCAGAGATTTCAGGAAGGCAACACTGGTCTAATACAACAATTCCAACAGAGAACCATGCTAGGCCAGGAAGCCACGCTACTGCTTCCCCCACACCACTGACTCAGCACATAACGTTTGCTCTCCTTTGTATAATTAACTGGATTTCCCAGAACTGAAAGAAAGGAAAGGCAAACTTTATTCAGTAGAGAACTAGACTACCAGGAAGGAATTACACTCTTGAATGAATATTCCCATAGAGACTGTACAGCCGACACCAGACTACTGTCAGACTTAGGAATGGGGAGTGATGCTACTGGCCTATTGCACTTTCAGAAAACACTTATAATAGTTATAATAGAGCTATAATAGTTTTTGCTAGAACTGCCAGAAAGCCCCAGAGAGAGCTGGTTACTTAGATGCAAGCAAGCTAGGAAAACATAATAAAAGCTTGTGCACAAAGAACATTTGGCACACAGATAAATACTATCCAAAATCCCAAGGGCAGTGCAGGCATATTAAAGAGTCAAGAATCTTAGTTCAGCACAGGATGGCACAAGAAATGTGTCACAGAGCTGAGCAGATCCCAAACCCGTTTCCTCCTGTTACCAACAGTTTGCTTGCAGCAAGGCTGCATTAAAGAAAAAGGTGCACTTAACACAAGGAAAACCACAAACCACAGACTTCCCTTTTCCAAAGTGGTACAACTTGGTAGTTGCTTAGGCAAGTTGATACCACTGTTAAGTTCCTTGAAGCTACACAAAACAGAAGCCATCAGCCTTCCATGCACCTTTACCCCACCGCGTGGGTCAACAACGTTTAAAATTAACCAAGGTGAAGATCTTGCACTTTTTACACGAATAGCTATTTCAGGGAAAAAAACTTTTGCTGCTCAGCTACAAGCGCCACTATCAGCAGCAGTACCCAGAAAGGTCTCCATGCAGACTGTGAGGCTCAAATGTGACAAGTGGTGGTGGTTGCTACTTCAGTTCCCAAGTGTGCATCAGTTCCACATCTGGAGCACCTGCCCCTGTGCCCTCCTGCTAACCCAGAACACCAAGAACGCCACCTGAGCTCAGACCTGCACAGCAGAGTAAAGGTTGGGAAAACCTTGGAAAAACCTGACCCTTCCTGGGTTGTCTTATAAAGCAAATGGCTTTTCAGCACACCAAAGGGGCTTGGGAATAAAAGGCAAAGTTACGTGCCTCATTCGCAGGCAATGCTCTCCTCTCCAAGCAGGGCAAGCCCTGGAAGTCAGCTGAACTTCTGAAATAGCTGCAGACCAAAAACACCAGCAAACCAAACATTCTGCAGCTCCATCCCCTCCCATTCAGTGTCACCAGCACAATACACACGTGTCAAAACGGTCTGTGGATCCTATGAAAGACATTTAAAGATCAATGACTATACCACAGCTGACTAAAAGCAACAAATTACTCTCCGACCATCTTACAGGATCTGACCCATCAGCTTCGGAACTCCACGAAGCAGTCACCTACTCTCAGCTGTAGTGCTACATCTGTTTAAGTGTACCGAGGAAGGCTGATTAGCTCACGAACGGAAACGAACAGCTCTCAATCCAACAGAAATTGCTTCAGTATGCAGGAGAAACGACGGAAATGAACAAAACAGAGCAGGAAACAGTGCGAAGGAAACGCAAACGGACATAATCCATGTAACAGGTCTGTCGAGCTCCCTAGGACGGGAGGAATGTGCCAGAGATCGCCAGCGAGGAGCAGCCGCAGCGGCCCCGACGGGCACCGGCCGAACCTCGGGGGCACCGGCCGAACCTCGAGCGGGACAGCAGGGGCGGGGTGAGTGGCACCGGCAGGGCCCGCGGGCACCTGCGCTGCGGGACCCCGTGCCGCCTGCGGCCGCCTCGGGGCGGGACGCGCCGCGTCTGCACGGCCCTCCCGCGGATCGCATTGCACCGGGGCTGCGGAGACCCGCCGGGACCCCCCGGCCGCGCGTGTAGCCGCGAACCGGCGGTGCCACCCGCTGGAGGGAGCCGCGGGACGGCCCCAGAACGCTCCCCGGCCACGGGCTGACGTCCAGCCGGGGCGCGGGCTCAGGAGGCAGCGGCCCCGCTGAGCCCCGCGACACCGCCGATGAGCCAGCGGTCGCATAACGGCGGCGCGGCCGACGGGAGCCGCGGCCTCGTGTACGCGCGCCCGCCCCGAGGTGGCGGAGGCGGCTCCAGCCGCGAGGGCGCGGCCGGCCCGGCCCGAGCTCACCTGGCAGCGCCTCCATCCCGCGCCCGCCGCCCGCGCCCGCCCGACGCCAGCGGGTGCCGCCGCACCTGGGCCCGCCTCCCGGCAGCGCCGCGCACCGCCCCCCGCCCCGGGCCAATCGGCATCGCCCGCCCCGCGCCCCGGCCAATCCCCGCGCTGCCCCGCCCTGCCCGCCCCGCCCTTTCCGCGCCGGCGGCCAATGGCAGCGCCCCCCGCCCGCAGCCCCGCCCCGCACGTGCCGCGGCGGGCGCGGCCCCGGGCTGGCCCCGCCGCTCCCGCTCCCGGCCCTGAGGCAGCGCAAAGGAACGGCGGCGCACTCCGCTCAATGTAAAACCATTTTTTAATTCTAAATCACTTTCACAACAGTGAAAATTAGTGAGGAGGGACGGTAACGCACTAACCGAGCCGTCCGGGCCGTGTGCGCTCGGGTTACGGGGCAGGGGTACATACAAAAGCACACCAGGGAAAAGGGGAACCAAGCGTTAACACTTTTTAGACTATTTCATCCTTGAATTGCCGGAAAGTAAGAGCTCTCAGTCATGTTTCTCCAGCTTTCTCTAAATCCATTATGTCTCTCGCGCCTAGATGAAAATCCCCCCGATCCATTAAAATTCTGGTTTTAAAAATGTATTATTTAAATATATTTCAGTACCTCTTGAATCTATTGCAGTCACTTCTCTATTCTCTTTATGGGATAAAGGCTTCAAAGGGTTACCCTTCTCCTCCCCGCGTAACCTCCCAGCATCGGGTTTCTCCGTACAAAAGGGGAAGGAATCAATCCCTGACTGTCACATGAACCTTCCCTTCCCTTCCCATCAGCAGGTGGTGCTGACTGCGCAGGAGAGGAACCCAAAGCTGCGACATTGTAGGACAACCAAACAAAAACAGCCTTGCTCCTAGGAAGGGCCCCAGTTACCAAGTCATGCACGTGAGAGGACTCCTATGCCGAAGTTCAGCTTCTCAGAAGTGTCGCACAACAAAAGCTGAAGCACCACCTCAACTATAAATAGTTGAGCAATATATTCTGTCAGATTATCATCACGTCAGGTACAAATCTGACGTGACAAAACACTGCAGAACCTTTGCAACATTCTACTTGCCGGATGGAATTTTGGAGGTAGGCAAGTTAAATTTCAGTCATCCTCTGCCTTGACACTAAAAGGGAACAGTTAATAATTACATAAATAAACTTCTATAACAATTAATTAAAGGTGTCCTGCCCAGGAAAGTCTTCCATACACTAGAAAAATCCCAAGCTATTGAAACAAAGTTTCTATTAATTGATTTGTTTGTCAGTTTTCTATCTACTGCCAGGGACGTCACAACATTCATCTTGCAGGAAATCATTATGACTATGAGCGACCTGAATCAAAAAAATCTAAAAACAGTAAGAGAAAAAAAAATGGAATTGCCTAGTCAGAAATATGAACTGTTCATCTTGCTAGGGAATCTCTCATACCTGTTTCGAAGGAATCTACACAAATACATCAGGAGTACTCTTTAAAGCTGAATACCCAACAGGATTCCAAAGTGGCTGCAGAGTGCTCACCTTCCGAAATATCCCCTCAGCACATTAATGGTTGTGGTTTCCTCCAGCACTTCAAATTAAAATCTTTGGTAGATACTGCAGAGACTCTTGTGCTGTTGGTGTTCTGCTGTGGCACGGGAGAAGGTCTGTGTGCACCTGCAGAGAGGAGGTCTTCCAAAAGTTCCCTAATGAGCATGTGCTGGCAAAGGCAGGATCTCATGTCTCCTCTTGGGTAATTTTACAGTAGGACAAGTTTTACCTCAAGACTCAGGTAAACATGCCTTTTGTTCCTCTCCCCAAACAAGCTGATCTCAGATCTGTAATAGGATTTTATCTGGAGTACATGACCTTGTGTAGAAAGTCTCAAAGCCTTGGGAAAGATAAATGTCGCTACAGTGACGAGGTTGTGAGGGGATTATCCACGAGTGCAGCCACAGGTGCTGCACAGAGCCGGGGAAGACAACACTGTTTGTCAGTGAGGAACTGGGCTGGCTCCAGCAGCCCCACCTGGCTCCACAGCCAGAGACTCTTCCAGTGTCTGGCTTCAGCATGCTCAGGCTTTAAAAAATTGCAGCATAAATTTATATCCCTTCTTCTAATAGCCATCAGAACCATCAGGAAGGGTTTTCCATCACGCCGGGAAATAACAGACAGAAACCAGTCTCCAGACCTGGTTCCATTTGCATCACGTGCTGTGCCCCAGAGAGTCTCAGCAGTGCTGCAGATGATTTCCTGGAGAAGGTCGGATGTTGATGGAGACATTAAATATCATCTGCAGCTCTGGCAGATCCATCGTGGTTGCAAAGCAGGAGATACTGGTCACGCTGGAGAAGTTTCCTTACCTGCCCAGTCTACCTTGGGATAACTGTCTATCCCACAGACCTGGTGTCACTGATTGGCACAGGATTTCAAAGCAGCACTCCCTTTCAGAGTGCAGCTCAACGCTAGGCCCATGGTTTGTGGCAGGAACCTGTTGTACAAGATATCTGAGCTGAAATACACTTTTAAACCAATGTTTTAATTCCCAACTCTGGTGCAAAATGTGAGATTCCTCATTGTGCTGTGGTACCACCAATTCCTGAAGCCCATAGTTAGCTATGGAACCAGACACCAAGAGGTTTAAAATGGGATGGGGATGCAGTTTGTAACTGTTTCAGTGGCCTTGTTGGTCATGAATATATAGAGTAATGGAAAAGACTTATGCAATCAACAGCCAGAACATTATCACCAGTGCCACAAACAGGAAGAGGCGGGAAAGGAACTGCTCATCCACATATTGAGGAGTCCCTGGAACAGCTGGAAAACAGGAAGTAAAAAAAACAAAAACAAACAGTTCAGCTCCTTCCTCTCCTCTAGGATTGTGTATATTCTGAATATAGTACATTCATACATTGAAAAATATGCAAAGAATCTGCTGGGTGAGAAACTTGCTATTTCCTACCCTCAGCCTGGCTGGCTACATGGGAAGATCAGAGGGAAGACAAGTATCAGATCCCCGAAGCAGGACCTTAGTTCCCACCCCCAACACATTTTCAGGGGACACTGAACTAGAGTTAATAGGGAAGATAATTTGATCCAAGGACAGCACAGGACCATGGCAACGCTGGTGTAACGTGAAGAATGAGTTTGTTCCTCCTAACTCCTGTGCCATAGGACATGGTGGAAGATTTGCCAAGTATAACTTCTCTTAAAATCAGAAAATCCTGGGCAGCAGGTGTTCTTGTTCAAAACAGATTCAGTTTGTCTACAGTGAAGATAGGGAGTAGGTTCTCTAGGGATCACTTAATTGTTAGAGGTCACCCCTTAGAGTAACCCAACTGCTTTTTGTTAATCAAAAACATGAAGTAATTTCACTGGAAAGTTACTTCTTGTAGAATACAGATGACTGTCTCAGAGTTGAATTCTGAAAAATGAACAATCTTTGCATTCATTATTTTGTGGTACAGAGCACCAGTTTAAATTTTTCCTTTCTATCTTTCAGGAAATGGTCCTTTCCTGCTGTTTTTAAAATCTACATACACCCCCTAGTGACTCCTTTTTATTATTATTAGAAAGTCTAGTCCAATTTGTCTCATTTTTCAGGAGGAGTCTGCTGGTGTATCAGAGGAGACATCTGAATTAAAGGAGTCTCCAGTGCCACTGTTTCTCTGCAGTGACTGGTCTCCCAGGAGGGCCTTCAGTTAATTATATGGAAGTGAGAAATTTGCTTCTTTTACAAGTCTGTACAAAACATATCAGCCACAGACCACGTCCTCTACTGAGTGTTTTTGCCCTCATTTCGTGTTTCTATTGACAATAATGGTTACTGTTCAGCATGTTTTGTCATTTAGGTTATTAAAGAGTTTGTAAAATGTCTGTTTGTGACAGGACAGGAGAAGGATCCGTGGTACCTGGAGGAGGTCGCCCATCATTTATGTTGAAGGCTGTTGCAAATATACCAAAGGGAAACGCCCCAATTCCAAATGACATCTGGAAGCCACCATCGCCAAACCCAAAGCCCTGGAATCCCTGCAGACAACAAAGAACAGAAGACAAAAAAGGTACCAATCATTTGGAGCCTATTTCAAGAGTATTTTGTCCAAGTGCAGACATTCCCTCTCACTGGCTTTCCAATGGCTGAAGGAGGGCCACGCTGTCTGGCAGCCTTCAGCCTGACACACTTTTGTAGAAATCCCCTTAGCTCTCCTGGGTTTAAAATGTTTCAGACAGCAGTACATTTGCCAAACAACCCAAAGGTTTGAGAAAATGAAAACTAGCAACTGCAGTTCTTGCTTGAGGGCCACAAATTAGGACAGTATTTCTCAACTGTAATCTTTCTCAATTTAAAGTAGTAGGTATCTGCTGATGTATCAAAATCAACAGAAGGAATTCTATTTAGAATGTCTTAACAATGTATCATGTGCTAACAGCCTTAGCCATAAAAAAAAGGTACTTAAGAAAATAATCTAAATTTATTTTTGTGATATATGTGCATCATTTAAACACTGAGTGAAATAATAAATTGCCAGCGGGATGCATAGAGCCTTCGAAGGAAAAGTAAAAAAAAACTTTACCAGGGGACTCAAGGTGGCAAAATCACCTGGGGCAGGAATGCAAGACATAAGGAAAGGAGGAAAAAAGGAAGTTACAATGCAATAACACTGAATCTGTGGGATCCAGACTAAA
Source organism: Sturnus vulgaris (assembly GCF_052056855.1). Taxonomy (NCBI): domain Eukaryota; kingdom Metazoa; phylum Chordata; class Aves; order Passeriformes; family Sturnidae; genus Sturnus; species Sturnus vulgaris. The sequence goes on along the minus strand of NC_142261.1, from coordinate 10,703,604 downwards.
ATACCACATCAAATCAAAAGATAAGTGTTCTGAACTGAGATGAATCCTGTTCTGCAGAAGCAGTGTGCTGTTTGAGAACTGACTATGTGTGAATCCAGGGGCTTGTGTCATGCCTAAATGTGGAGAGCCCACAGTTCTGTAATCCACTGACCTATGCTCTCACATCAGGATTAAAACAGTGATAACAGTTCTGCAAGACCCTCTGGTTTATCACCATCAACAAGGGGAGAACAAAGATAATTTTACTCATATAATAAAAGCCAAATGCTTCTTGGTTGAGCCTTGATTTTAAGAGTTGTTCTTTTGACCATACTCTTCTCAAGCCACTTTGCCACTAACTGTGAGGGACAGCAAAGCTCTCTGTGGCAGGTACAGGATCTGAAGAGAACAGGGAAGCAGCACCTCTACTGCCCTGCCTTCATACCCCATCCCTCTGATTTACAGCAGCACCAGCTGAAAGGTTCAAGTAAGGTACAGGAGCTGATTTAATAAGGCAGCAATGCTCCAGTGAAAGAGAACAGCTGAGCTCCCAATGCATTCAATACAGAAATGCACCCTTAATCACACCCTGCAGAGTTGTTTGCTTGAAGCATGAGGGAGACAATCCTCTCCAAGGACCCTGTGCCGAGTTTCATGGAAATGTGTCATTGTTTCATCAGGTCATGCCTGCTGCCATCGTGCTGAAGAACACTGTGCTCTGTCCTACTGCCTACTCCCACCTCTGCTCCATCTGTGCCAGCTGCTGTTTGCATTCACCCTATGTAATCTCAACAAAACCACAGATCCCTCTTCAAACTAACATGTATACAACAGATATGGACTATATGGATTTTCTTGCATGTAATGCCATGGTACAGTAACATCCCATGGAAACAAGAGAAGCAGGTGTCAGTATCAAAAATCTAAATTCATACGTGGATTACATATTTCAATGACATGTATGTTTTGACAGAAATACACTTGCACAAAGAATTTTCCAAGCAAAGTGTTCCTTGTATTTAAGCATGGAGAACAATCAAGTATTGAAAGCTTTTCCAGCAATACCACACTGGGCATTCATGAGGCATGATCCAAGCTGGGCTGTTCTTTGGGATGCTAAAGGGTACCATAGGAATGGAGCTCTCTGCCACACCACAACTATCAATGATTTATGAACAAAAGCTGCAGGACCCTCATGCAGGATCTCTCACACATATTCTGTCCTCCAGGATGAATAAATACCACTATCAATAAAAACAACTAAACCACTCAAGCTTGTTTGACCACTTACCCCTCTGTTCTCTGGTTCAGGTCTCTGTCCTTGGGGTCGTGGTGGAGTTTTCTCTCTGCAGGAAGTTGTGAAATTAGCTCAAGTGCAAGGACATTTTACAACATTATCTGCAGTGGCCTGGCTAATAATGCAGAATCACCACAAAACAGTCTCCTGGGGTCATCCAGCAGAGCTGGAGCAGTGTGTGAGAGAGCCAACCACACAGCCTTGGACCTCCAGCAGCACATCACTGAATTAATGCTGTACTTTTGAATAACAAATACCCATTGCAAAGGCTAAAAACTGAGGACATGAACAGTTAATACAAGCTCCTCTGGTCATTGCAACCTGCCACTTGTCACAGATAATTAACACTTGATTCAAATTAAAATGAATTGCCAGTTGAACAAGAAATGTGTGCAAACCCAGGCCCTGAAAAAGCCAGAAATATTTGGCAGAAATATCAGATGTATGTCTTTTGACAAAGTATTTAAAATTGTGAATCCAGCACTTTAACCTTAAGACCCTAAACTAAAGTTTCATCTTTAATTTTCAAATGAAAATAGTTTCATTTAGGTTTCTTACCTGGGGTCCTGTTGCCCAGTGCTACCTCTTCCATACAGAGGAATAACTTTATCTCGACTGATTCCTGCTTTGCATACAGGACACACTTGTCTGTTTGGCCTGGTTTCTAGCCACTGAAAGAAAGGAAATTATAAGAAAACTTCTAAAATACCATGAAAACAACTATGCAAACCTCATTTGCAGCCAGGCAGAAAGACTTCAGCAATTTCTCACAAAGGTCTGGAGCAAGACATTTTAGTACATGCCCAGTACTCCCCGAAGTGAAGTAGGTACTTGGGCTGTTGTTCTGGTGGGAACAACTTGCTGATGTGTACATATTCAGATCTGTGTTGGAGTAAAATAAGAAATAAAGAGTATGGAGCATAGGCCAAGGGCTAGTGCAGATAGCCTTCCTGTCCTCCACCTTTTCTATAATGGTATCACAACGTAAAACACTATGTACACAAGAAGTACACTCAGCACTTAAACCTGCAAACTAAACCCTGCAAGCCCCAACAGTAATTGTACCAAAACTGCAATTACACAGGGTTTAAGAAACTCAAAAGTGGAAGCAGGTGGAACAGAATCTAGTTTTCTTGTTGCTCAAAGTGCAAATTGCAAGGTGTTGCACATGAAGCTGCATGAGCAGGTTGTGATTGCCCTGGAGAGAAAAGCACATTGGAAAAGAGGGGGACACTCCAGAGAACCAAGGGCTTTATTGAGCAACTGGAGCTGATGAAAGACAAAGTAAAATGAAACCTGTCTTACCTGGTGTAAACAAGGCCAACTGTGAGCATTCCCAGGACAGTTTGTTCACAGAGCAGAAAAAGAGAGGAAAATGGAATTAGTTATTGAATTTGATACGACAAATGTGCAGCGTACAGGGATAGTGCAGTTCGGTGACAACAGAATCCTGGAATCCAGCTGGACCAGTTCTGTAGCCTCCCATTAAAACCCTTTTTGTAAGCACAGCCCAAGACTGATCTCCACTGGTTTTTTGCAGGTTACACAATCTACATTCCTAATGTGGTTCTGTGCATCTGCCATTGCCACGTCCTCATCCACACCAAAGGCCCAGACAGAGGCTGTGTTAATATTAGGGTTTATAGGGCAAATTTTATCATCTGATACCATGAAAAGATATCCCAGAGCCAAGATGCAAATGAGCAAGATGTCAGTAATGAGACTTTAGGACGTTAGAAGATTGAGCTGAAACAGCCACATTCACAGAATCATGGAATAACTCAGGCTAGATGGTACCTCAGGTAGCCTCTAGTCCAAACTGATGCTCAGAGCAGGATCAGCTACTGAGATCAGACTCAGCTGCTCATGGCAGAGAAATTCCCATTATACAGACTAAATTGCTATGGGAAATTTAAAAAAGGTCAAAGACAAGCAAACTACAAGGTAAAACTGCAAAGCAACCATCTGTTTTCAAAATGGTCTCAATAACACCATTCAGACAAGACACCTCATATTTTCAAAGTTCCATTCTTCCAAATCCTTTTGTGCAACAATTTAATCTTATTTCATCTTAACATGCTCTAAGCTAGTGATTTTCCATCTCCCCAAATAAAATCCTGGATTTTCAGATGTTATGTATATTTGCACAGGAGAAACAAACTTTCAGGCCTCTTTATTAAAGATTTAGCCCACTGTGTAAAATAACTCCAACCTCCCCATATTTGGCCATGTCAACCCTTAACTTCTTAAAATTCAAAAAAGGGAAAAAATTCAATCCAGGTAACCCACATCAGAAATCCTGCACATGTATTATATCTGTGCTGAACATTATTTCCAAGTCAAATTAAAGAACTGAAAAGTTCCTAACACAAGTGCAATATCATGGGAAAAGAGAAATAGCCCATATGTAAAAGCCTATTGCCTACTTTTTCTTTTTTTTATGATTGCAAAGGAAAAAAGAGCAAGCTTGTAGGAGAAACTACAATTTGGCCTCCAGAAAGTAGATTCATATCCAGGTTTAGGTATGCAGAGGTTGGAAAGGAATTTAGGTCTTAAGAACATAGCTGTGCTATGCCAGACAGCATAAGTAAAATAACACACATAAACAAACAGTATCAATGAGCACTGAATGTCTGTGTAGGGCTGCTTGTTTGTTTGCTTTTATACAATAATCCAGAAGTACAGGGAGTTTAAGACACAGGAAATCCATTCCCTAGAACACAAGCAAAGAAAAACCTCCTAAACCAAACCCACAGTCCCTCTAGAATTACAAACATCACAGTTTTTTATGGGATCAGATAGATGGTGTTGTGGCTGCTGTGTGGGGCTGCAGCACTTACCAGAAGAGGTGCCCACACAAGCTGATAACTGCATCCTTGGCAGTGTCTAAGCAGATGTTGCATTCAAAAGTGTTGTCCTGATTAGTGTTGTCCCCAGGACCATTGCTGCTACTGCTGCCACTGGTCCCTCCAGTACTGGAGCTCTTTGTTGATGCAGAAGCCGTGGGTCCTTTGCTTGCCATCCTCAAGAACTACCCAAATAAGGTCAAGAAAATTTTCCTCTTGGAATTCTAGCTGTGAGAAAGGGGAAAAAAATAAACAAATCTAAACATCTTATTGGCATTACAAACATTGCATTGCACTGGCTCCATTCCAAACTGGTAATGATTTATCTAAGAAGCTGCTGAATCCTGTTGTTGATGGTTTTAGTTTAACGTAGCCAAGAGGGATCTTTTTTTAGAAACTAAGCTACTTTACAGTCCCATAGTATGACCTGGCTGATGTGTGACCTGTATTTTACTGTTACTGATAAGCATCCACAGCCAAAACAACCCCTCTGTATTTTCTCATAAATGCCATTTTCTGTAAGGAGAATGAGCTCACCTAGTTATACATGCTCTTCCAAAATTCAACACAACTTCTAGCTGAGAGTGCAGTCTGAAGCAGAATTTAATTGTGAAGTAATTCAGAGTTTGAACAGACTGACAACGTAGAGTTTTAAGTTCAATGTTCATTAGTTTGGAGCATTAACGATAATAATGGCAAGCAAAGGTGCCTTAGAACTTGAATTACCTCCTGATCAGTATATTGCTGCTATCACAGCAATGTTGGTATGACTATCAAACATTCCTACTACTTTCAAACTACCAAACATTTCTAATCTAGTAGTAAGGTAGTAAAAATTAAAAATTACAAATTTTACCTTAATTGAATTACCTTGCTTGAATTTTACTTCCATGCTTTCAGCTCTCATTAACATAATCACGTTGATCAAAGAACAGCATTTATTTTATTTCAGTAGCAACAACTTCTACAGTGTAATTCCTTGATACGTAAATTCCAGAGTATCTAAAACTTTGAGACTCAGCACAAGGCATTTATGTTTCTAGAAACACTTTTACCAGTACAAGATTTTTAATCCAAGAACTAAGAGAATTGCAGTAAGCTACATAAATTAATTCACTAAAACAATAATGTTTAAAATATTCCACTGTGCTTTTCATGAAACTCTAACATCATTTGATGCTGCAGGAACAGGAATACTTCGATAAAGCTGTGAGAAACAAACAGGTGATAATCTGAACTTTTTGCAAGTGTATAAACAGTGAAGTAAGTGTTTTCAAAGGGCAACCTGAATTTTTCAGAAGGTAATTTCTTTGCAAACTTACCCCCCAAGCACTAAAGGCTTTTCTAAGTGTTGCCTCTTTGTAGCAGAGGTGCAGGACAGCAAACCAAAGCCTCAGGATCTCCAGATTTTTGGGTTTTTTTCCTACAATACAATCCCACTGCAGAGTCAGGAAAGCATCACACCCGAGCCTTGTGAAGTATTGCAGCAAAGACTCAGTTCCAGCAGGTGAAATCTACTCCTGCAGAGCATTTTCACTCCATTACATCATTTTACACCGTGTCCCAGAAGGGCAGGTTTGTATTCACAGATGCTGCACCTCAACACTGCTTTCAGCAGTGCTGACTCTCAGCATTTCACACCACGACTCCATTTACACTCAGTGCATGGTACAAAATTAAAATTCGTGTTAGATCAAGGCAGATGGAAGTGCTGCCAACACACAAACTGTAAGCCAAAGACACTTGGATTTTTCACACATCCTTACAACCAGAATCTTCAGCTTGTCTTGCTCAGTAGTTTAAGTGAAAACTTATCAACTTGGGCCTATATAAATTAATATAAAAGTTGAGAAAACCTCCTTAAAACTAAGGAGGTTTACTAACTGTAAAAAACACTGCATCCCTTTATAGAATGGTCACAAGAAACATCTTGACATATAACACAAGGAAAGGATGTGTAAAAGAGGCAAATAAATTCTGAGTCTCCAGTACCAAAAAAACCACTTTTTTGGGAAAAAAGTTCCTTTTTCCAAATTAAATTCCAAATATCCATAAATATGTGTATATTAACACAAAGAATCTGGAGACTTGTCAGAAAGATAAAATCTGTATCTCCACAAAAACTTATTGAAAAAAAACCTCAGTTTTTAGTAACTAAAACAAATAAATAAAATATTATGAAGGATGACAAAGAAATCCAGAGAAATATCAGTAATGAAATGGAATAAAAGTGGCTGAGACAGAAGAAAGATTAAACTGACATAATGCACTGAATCTCCTTTCCTACAAGAGAGTCATTCCTTAATCTCTACTAGGGATCGTCTCCTAAGTATTTGTTCATTGGCTAATGGGGCCCAGTGACCTGTTAGGATAGAACCAATTTAAAGTATCAAAACCATAGCAAAATGCAACAGTAAAAACAATAAAAGCCTTCTCAAATATTTGCTGTTGTCCCTGGAATATCCCAGTTTAACATAACTGGGTCTGTAATAAGTGCTGCTGGGCTCTGTACGTCTGCACATATACAAAGAAGCAAACGTGAAACAGCTTCCAGTGGCTAAATTTACATTTGAGAATCATATCATATGTAGCCTGTGAGTGTACTCTGAATCCTGAAGTAGGAATTCAACTGTAAATGGAACTTTTCCTGAGTGCAGAATGAGCTCAAAATTGAACAGTCACTCAAACTACTTAAACTCTGAGAAAACTCTCTAGGGAAAGAAAACCCAACAACAAACCATAAGCAAATCACAAACTAAAAAAAAAAATCAACAACTAACACAACAGGAAAAACCCCATTTTCACCTTGCTTAGAGTCTGGGAGGAAGACTGAGTACACTGGAATAGAATATGACGTCTGGGGTTAAGTAAACACAATTAAGGGATGCCAGTCAAGGTTTGCTACATCCTTGTCCTTCAGATCAGGTCTCCAAATCAACCCTAGAATCATGATGAACAGCAAACAAAACAAGGGAAAGGATATAAAAATCAGCTGATACCTAACTGCAGGCATTCAGAGATCTTATCTTTTCTCTCTCTTACTTCTTTGCTCTCTACATATTTTCAGGAAAACAGTATCTTTGTTTCATAAAAGCAGTCTAGATTAGCTGTTTATTTCCTTTAAACCACGATCCCCGTGTTACATCCCAACAGGTTGTTCTGAAAATTACTGACATTTACTGCATCCAAGAATGGAGAGTGGCAGCAGATGAACGGTTAAGAAACAAGGAACTCATTTGCAAGGAGGCTTCCTAAATAAATACAGAAGTCTGGTGGAGCATGAAGACATGGAAGGGGAGGTACAGGAGAGGGTGAAACTGCAAAAAGCCAACCGGGACCTGAATGTGTCGTGACAGAGCACAGGAGGTCCAGGACAGCAGTAAGTGCAGGGGACTGGGAATGGCCATGTGAGGACTGGGTACAGATCTCACTAACAGCCAGTAAAAAAGAAATTTTCCCGTAATATTTTAAAAACTTAATCTGTAAATCTCCTGGGAGCAACTGCACACCAGAAAAGCACGAGCCGAGTGGCTACTGTCAAAGATCACACTTCTGAACTCAGCAAATGACAATGACTGCATTTCCAAAGTACACTGGCCCAACCCTCAAAACACGGGAAAAACACTTCAAGACAGGCTAGAGGAGTTTTCACCATAAAAATCCGCTGGAAGCAGCACATGAACATTAATTCAACATGGGAAAGGCAGAGAGGGAATATAAATTAGAGGCTAAATTCACCTATACAAAACAGTCCTGGAATAGGTGATCACAGCATGACTTTAGGCTTTCTCAAGTATTTAATTTTTTTCATGAACAATGAGAAAAAGTTCTGGTGAGGATATAGAGGTCTGGCTAATTTATTAACAAAACCCAAAGTTTGTTCCTCTTTGCCAGAACAATGAAATAAAAAGAGCAGCACTTTGGATGTCAATTCCACTGGAAAGACCGTTTTCCATATTTCTTTCCTCATGAATCTTATTTTAGCTAAGATTACTGAAATGAAAATAATCCAAATCTAGTTTGTGTATTAAACAAGTTCTGATTTAGTTCCTGAACCTTTTGCAGTTTAAATGAAAAAGAAGACTTGTCAGTGTATTTTTCTTATCACTAAGGTGTCATTTTCTGACACTTAAAAATTTTTATAAAAGGACTATTAACATTAGAAAATCTATTTAAACCTAAAATTACTACTGAGAGTCTATATAAATATGCCCACTCATAAGTTTAACAACCTGATACTTAACATATTACAATTGCGTGGGCTCCAAGTACAACAACCAGGTAGCCTTAGCTGAAAACTGCTGACAGTGCCTAGAAGAAAATGCACTGACTCCTTGACAGTCATTTTAGATATTCTTAACAAACACATGACTGTCCTGCTGTTAATCATTAAATACATATTTATCTCTCACTACCTTTTTACTCTTTTCTGTCCCCCAAATATGTTACATTTTAACTCCTTGGAAACATTTCTCGAGTTCATCTTTCCACTTCCTGTAACCTGTCCAGCATTGGGCACCCGCTTTTTAATATTACCATAAAGTGGTCTCAAAACATGAATCCATGTGATCACTTCTCTTGCAAAACCAGCCCCGTCTGCCTTCCAGCCCGACGTGCCCTTGCCTGGCCTGCTTTCATTAACTGGGATTCTGCAACGCACATCTGTGTTACAGTCAGTGCTGCCAGGGAAGGGCCCAGCTGAAGGGCAGCTTTGGGAGCTCTGAGGAGTCCATGTACCTTGGAAATGCAAACAGTAAAAACCCTTAGGTGATTAAAGTAATTGCTTTTTTATCCATTCCATAAGAGTTTAATATAGACTCCAAGAAAAATCTTTCAACAAACATTTTATCCTCTTACCTCACAAAGTCCAAAGAAAAAAAAAAAAAGAGAAATATAACCAGTTGGTAATGTTGCCCCAGCGATTTCCTGGTCTGCAGTGCCGTGAGAGGCAGACGTGCCTGGCTAACCCAGGTTAGCAGCAAAACGTAAAAACACCTAATACAGCAATTATTATATATAACAGACGTGATTTAACAAGTAACAAGCGAGTCTTAATGTATAAGCAATTCTCAAAACATAAGTAACGTCGTGTCCAAGCAGCGACATACCGAGGCAGACCCATCTATCGCGACAGAGGCCCGGCCCCGCACAGCCACCACCGAGCAGCACCTGCGGCCCCCGGACCCTTCGGGGAGCC